>NC_056725.1:368834170-369019170 GCF_019279795.1 Protopterus annectens | reverse complement strand
TTTTTTTGTGTGTGTGTCTTGTCAAGGCGTCTTTTTTCTTAACCTGGATAAAACCATACAGTGCTTTTTGAAACAGTTTCTGTTTTACCATACTGGTCAGTCCACTCTTCTCCACCATCTAATTTGGAACCTGACAACTTCTTAAGTATCTGTCAATAACTTCTGATTCTTAGAAAAAACATATAATTCTCCAAGGGTAAAGTATCTGCTATGCCAACAAAAAACAACTATAAAACAAAGGTGCAGGTACTCCACAGCTATCGAAGACCACCAGTCTAAAAGAAAGTGAAAAATCACAATTTGTAGAATAGTAAATCCTTTATTCCGAACAGTAAGCGCTTTCACGTCTACAAAGGATGCTTCATCAGACTTGACTTCTGATTCTTCCTCATCTTTTCTCACAGCACATACATGCTATAAAAATCAAAAGTCTCCACCAAGTTCATGCCCTATCACCAAACAGAATTCAAGGAATGTAAAGCTGACCTAATTATGTTTTCATCTCATGGCCATTCTAGAGTATGGGCTTCCCCCTCTTCTCCCCTGGGAATTTTATCATTAACAGACTTCAAGCAACACTAAATAAAATAACCATTTATAGATGCTTCTCAGGATAAGCACTGCTGCTGTGTCACCCTTTCACATAATGAAATTATCCAAGTGCACCACTGCAAATGCTTTTGTAAGTTTACCTGTGACTGCTCCTATCCCTCAGCTAAAGGACCCACTCTCCAATCAGTTGTGAACAGCAGTGTATGTGTGTGCAGTGTGCACTGTTAACTGCAGGGCAGACTCCTTAACAGAACAGCAGTACTTAAAGCTACTGTTCTCTTAAAACATGCACTGTCACGGGTCTAGGCTGCATCCTGAAATATAATGTTCAGTGTACATTGGTGGAAAAGTTTGGGTTCATATAATTCTACTACACCGTAGCACACTTACCCACTCAATAAATAAATAGCTTAAAATAACAGAGGAACACAAGGTGAGTTAAACACTTGATGACACATTAATCACCTAAATGGCAGTCAAGCAAGAAAAATGCATGCAAATTTACGATAATACTAGCAGTGATAAATCAGGTAGCATTTAAGAATACATAAAAATGGGATCCTCCTGGCACTGGCAGTAATAACTTAAAATAGACTGTGTGCCCAGTGTTTATACAAGGAAAGTTTCCTTAAGGAATTATTACAGAAGAGAATGGCAGTGACCCGTCACTTTGTTTCTGAATCCAGCACATCTAGCTCCAAATTTAAATGTTAATTAAAGAAATAAAAATTCAGAATGTTACAAATGACTACTAAATGCCATTTCTGTTTTTTTTCCTGTTTATCACAGTTAAGAACTTAGGAACAACAAAACTTCACAGATGTGATGAAAGTTTATCCTGACATGAGAAGTTCACATGTATTTCTTACCTTGGGCTTCATCCACACTGAGAAGAATCTACCGTTCTTGCATACCACCTTTCAAATGCTTTGCCATGATCAAAAGAGACACCATTTTCTCACTTACTAAAATAAGAATTATTAATTTCCTTTTGTTAAAGAATGGCTTCTAACAGCCTTGCAGACTGTATAAAAGAATTACTGCTCTCACAGTGCTCAGAAACAATTTGAAGTGTATTTCCAAGAACGCATCACTCTCCATCAGCTTTGCATTAAATGCACAGAAATGCGGTTTGGCTCTGCCAGATATCCTTATTGGATTTCATACAAATCATTAATGAATAATGCATTTTGTAGTGATGGGAATGCTCCATGTATCACAAATAAATAAATATAAGATAGATGGATTTATTATTTTAAAACAAAACACAGAGACTTCACTGTGACTGTTATTGCAGTCCCACCCCCCTCTCTCTCTCTCTATCTACACCCCTCTCGCACATGTGCTGAGTCATATAAACATAAGCAAAGTAACACACAGACTCAGCCCTCAGCCAAATTCTGACAGGCTGTTCACAAAGCTGATGTTATCGTGCATGCTTCTGCATGTGATGACATCAGCAAAAAGCCAAAAAATTAAAAAAAAAAAAAAAAGAAGCTGAGAAATTTGGGAATTAAGGGGGCCACTCGGGAACTTGTGGCACCCCATTATTTTCACCTCAAAACTGGTAAATACCAAGGAATTCAGTATGGTTGGGAGGTATGATGCACTATTTACATATCATAAGTTCAGAAATATTAAGCAGTAGAAGGAGAAGGCGAACAACTCCCGCTGATCTAGAAATAACTCTGTACAAACTCTTAGCATTTGCTGGATACCTTGTTAAATCAGAATTTCAGATAAAGAAGATTATGAGATACAAAGAAAAAGAAGCCAATAAAACAGATGGAAGGCATACATTCTGAAGAAAAACAAATTAAAATGACAGGAGTAGAAATACTTTACAAATGACATGTTTCAGAAAAAGCTACAAAGCACAAAGCAGGTGCTGCAGGGCACACATCATCATAAAGATTAGTGCCCATACACAGAAAAACTGTGAGCAATGTGCAGAGAACAAAGCAACTTTGCAAAGGCACATAGAAGCAGAAATATACATGAAAAGTAAAAACATAACTATTGCAATGCAGAGAAGCAAATAGAGCAATTTCCAACATATGCATTTTAAAAAGCTATACCTCTGTGCCTGTCTGTGATATCCCGATCTGTGTATCACAGACTTCCATGATAAATGTTGTGAGTTGATAGGGATTTGCACAGCCATCTTTACTACAGTGAAAAGCATTGATTTTTTTATGTTAAGTTCCTGTAAATGATACTAATCTAGTTACATTTTTTGCTTTCAGTGTCATGACCCTGAAGTAGATTATGTGGGTTATCATGAAAAATAATATCATTATGATCTTTTGTGTGCCTGTATTTGTGTCAGGTGCTTAATAATACCAAGTTAAAAATCTATAGGCGGGATTCTAACAGGCTTACACTGAGCTACCCTGATTATTTATTGTAATTAAATGGCCAGTGTAATGTTTTTGGAATAGTTAAAGGGCCACGGTAACAAACAAATTTCATATGCAATTTGTATGTAAATTGTAACATTAACTATGCAGATTTAGGGATAATGCACTATTACAGTGTGCATATTTGCTTTGCTCAGAATATGGTTACACACACAGGCACACAGATACACAAACGTGTGTGTGTGTGTGTGTGTGTGTGTGTGTGTGTGTGTGTGTGTGTGTGTGTGTGTGTGTGTGTGTGTGACACACACACACACACACACAAATATATACTAATAAATTCCACCCACTACACCAACATGAATAAACACAAAGAAATCATTGTCACCAGGAAATGCCATAATTTTTAATAAACATTAACACTTTCTTTCCACAGTGATACTAGAATTTCATCAGATAAAACTTGCACATCTATCTGCAGTTTGTATATAATCAAACAACACCATTTAAAGGTCAAAAGATAGTACTACATTAATTTAACAAAATTTACTTTAAAAATCATTCTAATTACAAACCATCATAAAAAATCAAAAGATGTTTTTCATCAACATCAATATAATAACTTAATCATATTTTCTCCTGTTTAAAAATTAATAAGCTGTTAAGGGGAATTTTATCATTAATACCAGGTTTATTGTAGCATCCAGTAAAAATTGCAAAAATAATTATCTTTGCTCTAAATGTGCTACCCAGTTTCCCCTCAATCAAAAGGAGGACCATTCTCCAGTACATAAAAAAACAAGTTCTTATAGTTCTTGCTTTCCATAGAATTGTTACTTAATGCATTCAAGCCATCACCCTTATTTATGGCATAAATATGCTGGTAAATCCTTTTCTATAAATCATTTTCAGTTTTGCCTACATAAAAATTCTGGGGAAGTCAAGCATTGTTCATAGGTTCATAGGTGTGTACTAGGCTAATGGCCCTGGGGCCTTTACAAGCCTAGCCATAGGATTACCCTGTCATAGTGCCACAGTGCCAAGTAAACTACCCTTCTAGTGTTACAATTGTACCTACCATTAGGGAAATGTAACTTAGGGTAGGTAGAAACTTTGTTCTTTCATACATATCTATGTTATTTGCAGTTGCCCCATTTATAGATTCCCTTACTGGAAACACAATCATTCTGCACATATTGATGTCCTTTCTCAAAAGCTGTTGTAAATTAGAGAGTTTTTATGAACCAAATACAGACCCTTATCTAGTAAGGACTGAAGACACTGATGGTCAATAACATTTTTCCAGTTCTTTTCAAAAATGTTTCTAACTTCACTAGTAGCCCAGTCAAACTCATAAGCCACTGAGATTTTTACCATGGGCATTCACTATACAATCTGTATTTTACATGGATTGATAATATCATACCTTGAATAATTTCCTTCTTTACTTCCTCAATCAACCTTACAGAAAATAACCCATCCAAAAATGTTTTCCCCAAAATGTCCGGTCCTTTAAGAAATTCTTTATCATCAGAAATTAAATGGAACAATTTAATCATGTGGCCTTTAAGGACATTTCTTTGTTACAGCAATGACTAAAAACTATTATAATGTAACACAAAATCGGAATACGTCTCATTTCTATAAATTGTGAAAAAGTATTTTTTATCCTTCTTATTTCTAAAGATCCTAATGTCTAAAAAACACATTTGATCAACATCAAACTCTCCTTTTAATGTCAAAAAATTAAGTTAATTTTTTAATTTACTGTAAAAAAATCAATCAAGGCAGAGTTGTCAACCATCCACGAAATAAACACATCATCAAGGAATCATAATTAAAGTTTCAAATATTTGGAAAAAATGTCTTCTTACACCACCTGACCACAATATCTCCAAAAACAGGAGCAGCAGATGCCCCCATAGTCGCACCAATGATTTGTTTAAATAATGTATTTATTTATTTATTGCATTTGTTAACCAGGAAAGTCCACTGTTCTTAGAAAGAGCCCATTTTCAGTGGAGACCCAGGGAGAAAAGTTCTACAAAGTTACATACAATTAAGTTATTTAAAAGATAAACAGATTAATACAAATAAAGGGTATAAAGTGGTAGTATCATAATCATCATAAGATAAATCGAAGACTGGTGTACATACAATTAAGCATTAGTGTAAAATATTAAAACAGACTTAAATTACTGGCATTAGTTCACTCCAGCACTAATGTAAGATGTATTTACAAGGAACATAGCAGAGAGAGGATAAATTCAGGGTGATGAAAGAGGGTTAAGTAGGGAAAGAAAAGGTAAGGTGACATGAGAGGAGAACTTTGGCAGAGAGAAAGGAAAGGAAATAATAGTAATAAAATATTTTATAGTGAAGTCATAGGGGAGATAAGTCAGGTGTTGGAGTTGTTGATTTGGGTACAGGAGCATGGCCAGTGAAAGAGATGTAGTTTGAGGGATTTTTTGAAGCAGGCAGGATTACTATTTTATCTGAGTGAGGGGGGAGATTATTCCATGACTTGGAGACAGAATAGGAATACAACATTTGGCCAGCTGAGAGCTTGGGTTTCTCGACTGACAGAAACATTTTGTTTTCAGACCTGAGGTGTCGGTTAGGGTGGTATATAGTTAGTATAGAGGAGATGGAGAGGCAGGTTTCTGGGTGATAGATTAGTTTGTGGGCTGTGGTTAGCTGCAGAAAAGAGATATAGTGGGGGAATTCTAGTCAATTTAGTTGATGCAGAGAGGAACAGTGATGAGTGGAAAATTTTGCATTAGTAGCAAACTTGTCAATTTTGTTATAACAAGAGTTTAGTTTGGCTCTCAAGGAGGACTGTAGATTGATGAGGATGGGAGCACCATATAGCAGAGTAGGGAGCAAGAAGGATGAGGCCAGGGCTTTTTTAGCAGGGAGGCTAAGAAAATAGTTGTGCCTATACAGGGCACCTAGTTTCTGATGTTTTTTATTTTGATGTTGCTGGATATGTGAAGGTCGAATGTTAGTCTGTCATTGATGATGACACCTAGCAACTTGGTACTAGGGACAATTTCAGTAATAGTGTTGGTTTTGGACCGAATGGAAAAAAGTGACCTGTTAACAGAGTTTGGTTTAATGGGGGTAAAGATTAACAGTTTAGTTTTATTGGGGTTGAAGGGGTAGATGGTTCTGGGACATCCAGGATTTGGTGCAGGAAAAGGCTTCTTGGGTGAGATGCTGTAGTGCAGTGGAAGATTTAGAAGTACAGATGATAGTGGAGTCATCTGTTTATTGGAAAAATTGTAAATTGTATTAAAAAAACAAAAAAAGTACCTGGACAAAATTACATCCATACATTCTAGTAAAAAGTTCATAGCCTCCTTTCTCAAGTTTGCACCTTCTATAAGAGCTTCACCAAACCAGGTTAAATCAGTGTCATGTGGGATAACTAGGAAAAGATCCTTGACATCTATTACCACAAAAGCTGAGTTGTCATCATAATCCACCTTGTGAAGTTTTTTTAGGAAATACCAAGTGTCTTTCAACACATTGTCAAAACATTCATTTAAATAACTGGCCATGTATATGGCCACAGTCTCTGTCTTGGATTCACCTACCATGAAAATAAGTCAAAGTGGGATTAACAGTAGACTTATCCACCTTAAGTATTCCAAATATTCTAGGAATAACAGGTTTTACAACTTTTAAATACTCAGTGTTTTGTCGACTTTTCCACTGAAAATTTGATCTTCTATCCATAAATCTATCTTACAATAAGCAATGTTAATCCTATTTCTATTAACTTCAAGAAAAAAATGTACTATATTATTTATTGAATATGAAAACTGTCCATTAGAACACCACCTCTTTTGTCCGGCTTCATAATTCTGATGGACCGATTATTAATCAATTAATTCATCAATTTTCTTTATTCAAAAGTTACATTGAAGAAGGTCGTTTTAGCTTTTTGAGCCAGCACCTTAGGTCCCTCTCACAGTATTCTCAAAAATAGATAAGAGTGAAACCATAGGGGGGTTGTAAACACTAGACCTACTAAGTTTTCTTTGGGAAATATTTCTTCACCATCTTTGAAATAAAGTGCCAGATTAAGTTTATGCTCATATAACTTTAATTCATCATGACCCACCAAATTAAGTCTGTGAGGTAAAACAAAGATGACACCTTTACAAAACAATTCTCTATACAGAAGGTTAATATTTAAGTGACTAAAACTAAACAATTTAAACCACTGAAAATCATAAACAGTACCTTGATTAGCTTGAAATTAAAAATTTATTGGCTCCATTGCTAACCCCCTTTTCCTGTTTTGCTGGCCTCTGTTTGAAGTAGCCCCTCCTCAGACCCTAGGTGTACCAATGTAAGTGACCCAATTCATTCTGTTGCATAGCATTCTTTTTGTTCTGCAACTTGGAAGACCATCTTGGGAGTTTTTTTGTTTTACAAAATCATCCTTACTTCCCCCAGTTACTGCATCCTTCTCTTGTGCTCTTATCAAGATGTCTCCTTGGAAACAGAGTTTAATGTACCTTTGACCTTGTTAGGATTTTGCTAAGACACTTTATTACTATAGTCTTCAAAATCTCTCCTTAACTCCTCCTCCTTTTTTCTTCTGATGGCATCACATTCCTTCCCAACAATATCAAAAACTTAGTGGAAAGAATCCTCCACTGATTCAAACAGTAACTCTATAGGATTTCATTCTTCAGGTGGAAATTTGCTCTTCTAGTTTTTTTCCTTTTCCTTTCATTGTTTCTTATCAATATAGCCATAAACTCTAGCCCATCAAAAATTTCAAAAGTTCGCCATGCAAGATAGATCCCTGTTGTAACCCTTTCGCGTACTTGTAAATTCATAGCATATCTGGGACTCATTTCACAGCAATGCTGGCTTTAAAAAATGCATTGCCCAATTGTAATTAGCTCTATTTACTCAATAATTTCTAACATTTGTTAAGGTTCTACATTACAAAGTTGGAATCTATTGGCTTACTTATACCCAAATCGTTGTGATTTATTAAACCACACATTCATTTCGGGAAGCTGCTTCTTGTTACCATCATGCCATTTAGGTATAACAACTCTAGGCACAGTTGAATTAATTGGCCTCTGAATGCTATTACACCTGTGAAAAACACTGTCCCTATGCTACAATGCGGCAAGCAGTTTTATATTTTATAGTTTTGACCTCATACAAAGTACTACAGCACTGGCGTTTAATTGCAAATGCAATACTAGGTTTTAAAACCCAGTATTGCACTAAAGAGTGATTGGTAATTGGGATGTGGATCAGATTGCTGATCTCACCCTGTAACACATTGTACGTGGAACAGTTGTCCCTTTCACCCCACCCTAGCTATGCTACTGAAGATTATATATGAAATAGCTGATTTCAGATGTCTTTCTCTACCAAACAATATGAAAACGTTATATACAAAAGATCCTTAGATTAGCAAAAAATATATGAATTTTTAAAATTGCCATTCTAAGAAAAGACTAATGAAACCCAAGCAACCATTTCTTAACTAAAAGAATAAGAAAACCTGCTGCTGCCCAAGATTTATCAGTCTTGCTAAGTGTTGCCCTCCCACCTCCTAAGGCATTCTCCATTTCTTACCCTGAATCACCACCTCTGAAAGATCTAAAAAAGACTACTGGAACTCAAGCAAACATTTCCTAACTAAAAGAATAAGAAAACTTGTTGCTGCCTAAGATTTATCAGTGCATGTGTTTTATCTACTGTTTGCCTTATTTTCTTTTCTTTTGTTAGTCTAGCTAGTGTAGTGCCCCTTTGTGTGTTGCTAGCAGCCTGCAGTGGTATTCATTCTCCCATATTCTTCCACTTCTCTCCTCAGCCACAATAACTACTTTTGGCCACTAGGTGACAATGTCAACCTTCCTATCGCAACCATACCCCCAATAGCACTACGTTCGGATTAGACTTTTCAGTATTCTCAACTCCACTTAGTGTATAGTCCTACTTTAAGCATTTTCTCATTACATTTGCTCACAGTTATAAATTAGCCCAAAAGCTACATTCCAGTATACCCTTACCTGAACTGGCCCTTATACTCTCTGTTAGTTTCCAGTTCCAATGATTGTTCCTGATAGGCAACCTACTTTCCTGTCTCAACCTGCTCTGTTCACCCTATGGGCTCACTCCACTCCCCATACCCTACCCCTAATTCCCACCCACCCAGTACCTCTACACTTATACTCTTGAAACCACACCCCTCCTTCATTACCCAATACACTTCTATATCATCAACATACAATCACCTTATTATACACACACCCTATCTGTCACTAGTCATCTCCCACAATACTAAACCTAACCTGGTCGTCTACCTATTCAATAGCTTTTATATCCTCACATTACTTCAAAATTTACCATACTATCAAACCCAACATCCTTCTCAACTGAAATACTACTTCGTATAACCCTATCCTATATCTACTATCTTACACAGCCCCTTATGTCTCACCACTCACCATCTTTCCATATTACAAACTCACTCCCAGCACTACACTCATACTCGTTTTTTTTCCAATATCTCCCAATCTACATCCCATCAATAATTATCTGCTCTTTCCCTATAAACTTATTTCTCCATATAAGCACCCTACCCCATCTCTAACCAACCAAAACTTCAGAAATCTAACAATACTCATTTCCAATACTAAGCAATTTAAGTACCTCTCCTGTATTATTCAACATCTAATTACTATCCTCCTGTCTGGTGACATACACCCAATCCCAGGCCCCCATACCCCTTCCTCTATATACAAATCCACCCTATGCACCTCCCTAAATGCCCAAATCATAGCTAACCAAATTCCCGACCTCCATGCCTGGCTTCTTTACAATAAACCAGACATATTGTCTATTTCTGAAACTTGGTTAAAACCTCATATAAAAGACTCAGAAATAGTACCACCCAACTACTCCAACATTAAAAAAGACAGAACCCACAAAAAGGGTAGAGGAGTAGCTCTCCTGTACTCATCCTCCTTAACAATTACCCCTACACTAAACCTGTTCCCCAATTCACCAACTCTGAATTAATTCTGGCCCTATTTCAAGTAAATAGACACAAACACATATGTATAGCCTCCCTGTACATTCCCCCAGGAGACAATATCTCAGTACTCAAAGTTATCCTCTCCTGGCTTTCCACTAATATTAGCAATGAAACTATAATACTGGGCGACATAAACATTAACTGGTCCTCAGTTCAGTCCCTCACTAACTCCCTAAATATTAACCTTTATAATTTCTCTGAATTTGTCAACTCTACAACCAGACCCTCGAAAGATTACTCCAGCGGTAGTATCCTAGATTGGATCTTAATCTCTCACCCTCATTATTTCGCTGATAGTGGCATACTTCCTGATTCCCTCAGCGATCGCCTCCCCATTTTTGCTCGCCGCCTTACTTCCCCCTTACAGTTATCACATAACTATATCTCCACTCGCTACCTAAAAAACTTTAATCCTACTACCTTTTCTAACTCTCTAAAATCAATAAACTGGACTGCTCTAAGAACTTTATCCCTAGAAAATGCTGTTACCTACGTCAATGCAACTTTCCTAAACCTCTTAGCTACGCCCCACAAAAATCTAAAAGAATAAAAAGCAAAACTGCCCCTTGGCTAATGAAAAATACACTAGCTGCCATGCGCCTTAGAGATAAAGCTTGGGTACACCACCAGAAAAATAAGACTCCCTCCACCATCAATGAATACAAAACACTTTGCAACAAAGTCAAAAAGCTAATTATAGCAGACCAAAAATCTTATTTCTCCTCACTACAAAATAACCAGAAAACAAATCCACAAAAATTCTGGAATGGTACCTCCACTCTCCTTAATCCTGGCAAAAAAGAAAACCCTGATGCACTACACAAAGATCTGGCCATGCAATTTAACTTTTTTTTCATCGACCCAATTTCAAAACTAACCTCCTCCTTCTCTAAAAACACTACATCACCTACTTCAACATCCCCTCTCCTGGCCTCACCTTCACCATTACTCTCCAATACCTTCACCTCTCAACTCCCTCCTTTCTCCAAAAAACCCATACCCACATCTGCCATAAAAAAACTTCTCCAGTAACTAAAGCCATGCTCCAATACCCCAGATAACATACTCTCATACTTTCTAACCATAGCTGCTGAAGCCATCGCCTTACCTATCAGTATATTAATCAACCGCTCAATCCAAGAAGGTCATGTATCCCAGCTATGGAAAAAGGCCTTCATCATACCCCTGCATAAAGGGGGTAACAATAATAATATTACAAACTTCCGCCCTGTCGCCATCCTATCCCCCATCTCTAAACTCCTTGAAAAATACATCCATCTACAACTTCTACCCTATCTTACCAACAATCACTTACTAACTCCCACACAACATGGATTTAGACCTGGCCACAGCACTACCACTGCCCTTCTTTCCTTCCTAGAAGTTATTAACAAAGCCAGTGACTCTGGCTGTACCTTATTTACCCTCCTATGTGACCTCTCTAAGGCCTTCGATACCATATCTCACAACCTTCTCCTAGCTAATCTCTCTAATCTAAACCTATCCCTTTCCACCCTCAACTGGTTTAACAGTTTAACAGTTACCTCTCAAATAGACAGCAAGCAGCCAAATGGAAAAAGCCACCTCCTCCTTCCTTAACACCCCCACTGGTGTCCCCCAGGGTTCCATACTGGGTCCCCTCCTTTTTGATATAGTAATAAATGATTTCCATTGCTCAATCCCTTATGCAAAACTTATCCAATACACAGATGATTCAAGTATAATCTGTTCTCCCTCCTCCATCCCCACTCTCATAAAGTTAACACAAGAGGATTTCTCTACCACTGAACAATATATGTTAGATAATCACCTAGCACTCAATGCCTCAAAAACCAAACTAATTTTATTTACCCCTTTTAAAACAACCATTACTGAAAAAAATTAATTCTCCATCAAAAGCCAGAACAACATATCTCTCGAATTAGTATCTGAGGCCAAACTTCTAGGTGTCTACATTGATGATCATCTCAAATTCAACTTCCACCTACAAATAAATATAAAAAAAAACACCAGAAACTTGGTATGCTTTACCGCCACAATCACTGCCTCACTCCTTCTACAAAGTTCATTCTCTCTACCACATTTCTCATACCTTCTCTTCTTTATGGTGCTGCACTCCTAACAAACCTACAATCCTCTCTTAAGACAAAACACTCTTCTTGCTATTACAAAATTGCCAAGTTTGCCACTAGCCACAAGTCTTCTACCCATCACTGTGTAGCCCTTCATAAATTAAATTGGTTAGAGCTTCCCAATTATCTCACCTATATTCAACTTATTCATGCACACAAACTCATTTTCAGCCCCTCTGTCCCTCCCTACCCTCTACCTTTAAAATGCACCTCCTTGATAGACCTTTACGATCCAATAATCAAAACCTAATTCAGCTGTTTAAAGCTATCTGTCCCCCAGGCAAAAATCTCCTATCACCCTTATTATTATTGACCCTTATTGACCCTTGCACATCAATGGAACTCCCTACCACCATCCATCTATACCACCAGAAACTTATCTTCCTTTAAAAACTCACATCACTCACACCTTATATCGCAGTGGGAATGCTCCTGCTCCCACCCCACATAACCTCTTCTCCTCTCTTCACCTCTGACTTCTCTTGTTTCATATATGGTTTAGCAGGAATCAATCCATGAGTATATAACTACTCTAGATTTACAATGCTGACTGTTTATCTCAGAAATTGTTTCTTTAAATGCAATGTTTTTATTCTCTTTTTAATGTAACCAAAACTTTAAATGTCATTTTTGTTTCAGAAATTGTATGTTTAAATTCAATGTTTTTACTAGTACTTTTGTACTATATTTAACAAAAGCTTTTATTTTAATTTTGTTTGTAATTTTTGTTTGTTTTTGGAGCTTTTCTCCCCAGGACTCCATTGAAAACGGGTTCTTCTTGGCCCAATGGACTATCCTGTTAAACCAACTGCAAATAAATAAATAAATAAATAAAATAATTATATTGTGATTGTATGCAATATGCAATTCTCATTTCAGTTGTGGCATCAACACTGTATGCTTGTACAGTACACACATAGTACATACAGTGATATCAAAGTATACTCTAAAAGTGGCACAGCAGATAGGGCTAGCCCAGTGACACAGCAGATAGTATTGTCACCTCACAGCAAGAGGTCCTCTGCTTCATTTCTCAGCTGGGGTTCCTTCTGAGTGGAATCTTCATTTCCTCCCTGTGGTAATGTAGGCTTTCTCTGGGTGCTCCCATTTCCCCTCACACTCCAAAGACATGCAGTAGGTGGACTGGATACTCTAAATTGGTCATAGATATGTGATTGGTTTCCAGCAGGAAGGCATGTGATCACTATAAAATGCTGTTGCAAACATGTAATACATTGCAGAGAGACATGCTACTCAATATTTGCCTTGGCAGCTTTATATGCAGTCCTAACATTCAACATGCTAAATATTTCACTAACTTTAAATTTATGTATTGGTTTATTTGTTTGCTGCACTCTGTAGCTCTGTCATGCCTGTCGATCATTAAAACCCTTATGAAGAGTTTGACCACTGCATGGCCAACATTGATATATCAGGAAATGTATTATTTTATCACTACTTTATCCCCCATGTGCAGCTCTCTGCAAGGGCCAAAAAGGTGGTTACTTATTGGGTGGAGCAATGGCAAGTCACTCACTTCTATGGGTGATGTAACCTTCTGATATAACCACACCTCCCTTATAAGCCATCACATTCTGACAGATTCCAAGTCTGTATCCCAGGAAGAAGTGAATAGACTAACCTTCATAATTCCTCTTTCTTTTCAGTCAGATTCCTCAGTGCTTAGACCATTAACCAAAATAAGATTGCCGAGTGTCTGGGCCATTAACTGAAATCAGATTCCATAGTGTCTGGACTGTTAAATGAAACCGAATCTTGTGGATAGTAATTAAGGATTTATCCCTCTACAATAAGGAGACAACTTGATTAAACATTTACTGATTATCTTTAACAAGTCACTAACAACAGAATATATTCTATATCATGACAACAAGTAATAATGGATTCAAGATACAATGGAAGCATCACTTCAGAGTCAGTAATTATACAGTAATAAGCCCCATATGCATACTAAGGAAAGCAATGACCTGAACTTCAGTGGAGATAACTCAAAGTGATACAGAGGATTTTCTGTTCTTTGACACTCATCAATATAGTTCATGAACAAAAGAGCATGTCTAATAATTTTTCTGGACAGAATTGCCAGAACAGACCACCGTCGGTTTTGTTTTCTTTTTATATTTTCATTTTTTATTTGCAATGTAATATTAATGTAAAGCATTATTGCTTATATTTTTAAAAGTGCTAGATAAGGGTAAATGTAAAATCTTGTGTTTCTCTTTGTGAATCTAGAGGGATTAACTGCATATAAATTGTTGGAGGAAATGGGAACACGTTTTTCTATATAAATAAGAACAATTGGGCCAATGAGACATAGCTGGCAGAGTGGACTGCTATGTGCATCTCTCTTGAGTTTCCTTCCTTTATTTGAAATCTAAACACCTTGCATTATAATTCTATTTCTTCCTACTAGATTACTATAAGATCATATCATGAAGGGCCTCTTTTAAACTAAATAAATCTTAGTTACTCTCTCTTTCATATTTTTCAGCCTCTAGACTCTAATGCCCACAGCTCTGAATATTTTTTATCTTACTTTTAAAATCTGCATTTACTATCAGTGCCTAGTATGCCTATAAAGTAGCTGTAAACAGACATGGGATAGATCATACTTTAGATTAACTATGAAGGTGCCTCATGAGCTAACTTTTTAAAGACTTGATAAATGAAAGTTATCTGAATAAGAATGACATCGTGTTCACAGAAAATATGTCCCTTTTTGGCATGGCCTTAAATATCTGAGAGAGATGTAAGTATATTTAGAATAATCTCAGTAAAATGTAAGCAGTAGCCTCAGCCCATAAACAAACACTCATGTCTTATCCTGTTTACATAGTCGTCCTAAATAATGCACAACAAATCCTCACTGTACCTCAAAAAAACACAAACAAAATATACTCAAAATCTCATAAATGTAGCATGTTACACAGACTTCCCACTGATCATAGTGTATCACATATAAACAGTCTCAGTACAATGGAAGTGGCGATGCTCCATAATGACAAAGAACCCAAACTTAAAACTGATTGAAGCTAGGCCCAAAAGTCCATAAGGCAAATGTTGTGATCTACAACCTATAAAGCATTCTAGAAACTGGAGATTCCATTAGGCATAAACCAGCCACTTACCTCACTTGACTTTGTATGGAGAATGTTGTAGTACTGTATCTGTTTGAGGCCAAAATTAAGGACCCAAGATTAGTTAAAAAGGATTAAAAGAAATTGTGACATAGTTGCTCACATTGGGGTGACTATATAAAAAGATTCTCCCTGTTGGAAATGCAAAAGGATATGCTGAAATTATTAAACATCCTAGAAAGCATGGAAAAACTAAATCTTTTAGGCAAAATCCTCCTAACACCTTGTATGCACCTGTATAAAGATAAACTTTTGACATTCGGTCAATGATAAAGGATATGGTGTCAAATAGGGGATTCCATGCTTGTCTACTTGAAGTGAGATATATAACCAGCCAGAGTACTCTGCACATTATAAAATTTAGCTGTCACTCTCTGGAGTAAACTACTGAATGTGAAATTTGTGAATGTAACATTATCAAGAAACAATGATGTGATCACTCAGATGACACAGATAATGCCCTTGCAAAAAAAAAGGAAAATTCAGAGTGCCATAGTAGCAAAGAGAGATATACTTTATATAACCAGAGGCCAGACAACATGCATGGTGGTTTTCTCCACAAATTAAGAAAAACAAATTTGCAAACTCCTATAGGGATGCATTTGTTACCTGTGCTGAATGGTATATCTATCAGTTGGTGTAGAACTTTAAATTTGTCAGTTGTAGTTCCTGTGGTGCAGGGTTTGATTCCCTTATCCCTCATTTCTCTACTATGTGACCTTGATTAAGTCACTTAACCAGAGATTGCTCCCATATCACCACTGATAAAGGGCTGTGTGCCCACGGGGTCTACCTGTTTAACAAGTGGATGGCATTGTGTGTATGGATTCACAAAGAGACAGTGTTATCTCAGACCAAGACATTTTATGTCTTTCATCCATTTTGAATCAAAAGTCATGGACAGATAATGGCGACAATGAAGCTTTTCTAAAATGATGCGGGAAACATGTTTCGCTTAGATATGGAACAATATAGATTTGGTAAGCTGATTGCCTCTCAGTCTTGTGGCATTAACTGAAAATGTTACAGCAAGCACTTGATGTAGGATTGACAGTGCATATTGCTTATATTGACCTTGTACGACATTCATCTCTATTCCATATAAGTGAATAATTGATAAATAAGAATCAATAAATTGCAGTCTTTTCATAATGTAGTGGTTAGAGCATGGATTAAATAACAGGACACAAGGTTCCCATGCTATCCTGAGCTGGATTGCCAGTGGCATGCCACCATGTTTTTGCACAAGGTCTACTTATTTCACAACTATTTTTTCAGATAATAGAGAAGAAAATGGTCTCTGGATAACCACATATGCTGGTAAGCATATCACATAACATCATTTATAAAAGTAAAATCCTTCTGTCATGAAAAAAAAAATTAAAATCCTCTCTCTTAATGAAACAGCTATTGAAGTTATTTTATAAAGGATGACAGTGGATGATAATCTTAAATTTGACCTGCATGTACAAAATTGCATAAAAATCTCTCCAAAATCTAAGTATGATTTATAATCCCCAATTTTTCTTGCAAATGCAACTAAAACTGCATTTGCCAATACTTAACTGCTGTCCTCACTACTTTATGATGCCCTATCCTCAATAACCTCCAGGCATCACAGAAAGCAAAACTTGAAGAATGCTATAATAAAGTGGCTAAATTTGCAGCAAATACACATTTCCGAACTCACCACTGTATAGCACTAAAATGCCTATATTTATTAGAACTACTCCATCAACTAACATATACATAGTTTTTTAACACCTATAAAATTATCCAGCATCCATATGCTTGTCTGGAACTAAATATCATTCTATACAACTATGTTCCCACTTGGTCATTACGATCCAATGATTAAAAGCTAATCTGCATCTAAAAATCTCTCAAATCTGCTATCCATAAACTCATTACCTTTATACATCAGGTCAATACCCTCCCTCCAGTCCTTTAAAACCATTCTGAAAGACTTCCTAGCCAAAATCTGGCTCTGTTCTCACTCAATCCCAGAACAAACTGAGTCCTTAAATATGAACAAGTGTCTATCCATACCTCACACATCCTTACTCTCCCTTCTTCAATCACTTTCTCTCCCGTGACTCTCTATCTAAACATGTCATAACCCTGTTTTTCCTTTCTCTCACTTCACATTGTATTTCCTGTTCCTGTTATTATAACTTACTTTTAATCTCTCTAATGGCTAAAATTTCTGTAAATAGTAAATTATTGCCATAAAAGCTGCATCAATTTTTAACCAGTGTTGTCTTGCATCTCATTTCATATAATTATTTAAACTGTAGATACTTTTGCATTATTCTTGAAGCTTGTAAAATTATTGTTCTTAAAATGCTTTTGTAATACTTTGGAACTTTTATCCCAGTGCTTCCACAGAAGCTGGGCACCTACCTAATCAGACTTTCCCAGTAATCAAATGTCAATAAACAAACAAACAAATAAATAAATAAATACAAGATGACAAAATTCTCCCTGATGGGTTATAGCAGCAATGCCATTACCTTTAAATACTGTAAATGTAGCATCATGAGATTTTGCAGGTACTGTAGAAATTACAATAGCTAAAACAATTCAAATAATAACACATTATGCAATCACTGAAGCTGCCAAAGTCAGAAATGCAAAATCTCTGGCTTATTTATTGCTAAAAGGCTTGTCTAATCTCTCTGCAGAAATCAGTGCATTACTTTATATCTCACTACTCCAACTACTCAAATTATTGAATGCAATGCTACATTTTGTAGTCTTTCCACAAGACACTTTAAACATACATTGATTCCTTGTTAGAAAAATCATAGGTTGGAAAAATGTGAACTATTCATTAAGGCTTCTGTAATTTTCATTATATTCTATTGCTTGTAGATTGCTTACAGATTACCTCTGCCTGATCTAGTTTTATTGAAGAGTCTGTGTCTAGAATGCACCACTTGGGCAGCTAAGTCTGAGCTGGGAAAAGTAGTACTAAAGTAAATATCAATAATAGACAAAAAAATGCAACATCTGTTATATCATGAAAGATCAATAGTGACATCTTGGTATCATTACTTGTTCACCTTCTTAGTTATGATAGCGCCAGAGAGTAGCCTTTTAGTGCCTAGTGCCACTCTTCTATCTGGTGCCTTCAGTTCTTTAAGTTGGGAATAAAAAAAAAAGATCTATTCTGTTCTCTGATCCAGCACTCCTCACTTCTCTCATAAGCAGTGCCAGGTCATCTGCGTCCTCACATTTAAAAACTGTAGCAAATTGCTTGCTTCATTTGTAACATGCATCAAACAACTTATATCACACATAAATAACTGAAGAAAGTTATTTAGTTCTGACTGCAAAGGCAGTATTTAAAGTCATTTCCATTCTGGTATTCAGATTGCACCCCCTAACACAATGTGCTTGAGGTAGTTGCCCTCTTCACCCCACCCTGTCTATGCCTATGGACAGAGCTGAGGGTCTAGATTCCTTAGCGATGATTTATAATATTACTGTCACTGCTGCTATGAATATCATTGCTCCCATCTCATGTACATCCAAGTTTACTGGTCATAGTGAGTCACTGTGTAATGGTTTGACCATTAACTCCACAGCATGTAGAGAATTGGATGATGGTTGGCTTCCATTGGTAAAGAGCTCATCTGCCTGACCACAGTAGTCTAGATGCACACTTTGTTGCATGCCAGAAATCTCATGAAAGCTGGCACCCTTTTTTGTCCAGAGAAGTTGCTATATGTAGAGTGACGGTTTGTCTGCAGCCTAGCCTGTCTTACTGCTCAATGAGATTTTTATCCTAGACAATGTGAAAAAGTCACATTGTGTTTTGCTGATGAGGCTGTCAAGATTAGGAGAGTCTTTTACCAGGAGTGCAGCTAATAGGAGCATCAGTGGTGCTTTGCTATAGATGCAGTTTGGTTGGTTTGAGTTCAGGTATGTTGGCTATGTAGAAATCCTGAAAATGGTCATATTTTTTGCATTCAATGCAAAATTCTGACCTGAATGTTGTAGGTCCATTCTCTGGATTGTCCACCCATCTTTGGGAGAGGGGTGTTTCCATCTAATTTTAAAAAAGGCATTGATTATTCCCATTCTTGAATAGTTTTCCTTGAACCCTGACAATGTGAAGAATTATTGACCTGTATTTATCCTCCTTTTTTAGATAAGTTTAATGATCGAATGACTTTGTATTTACTGCATTTTTTATTGTACCATGGGTCATGTGGATTCTTTTTACCTGTTGGGGTAATCCCAGAGGATGGTGTCAGGATTAACATCTTCTGAACACTATCCTTTGTAATGCATGACTTCACAGGGTTCCATCTTGGTGGTTTTGCTGGGAACTGTTTAATATTCACTGTATATATGTTTTTTTTTACTTAGAGCAGGAGGCATTTCATATTAGACCCTGTTGATGACATCCAGCTATTTCTATCCTTCACTCAGAGGCATGTGCCTGATTTTTCTTTCTTGAAAAGCAGAAGTCAAATCTTTGATAACTATTTGAGAATCATTTGACGTTCAGCCTTCTAAAACTATGATGATAGATGTGTGCCACTGTATGTATATCTCATCTACCTCTCCTTCACCATGTTATTATACATTATATGAACATATTGGAGTTTTTTGCTGAAGTTCATAATCTTACATTGCTCTTGACAAATTAATATTAGCTCATTCACTCCAATGGAGCTCTGGAAGTTTGCACTGTAACTTCCTTGTTTGAAAATATTTTTATCCATTTTCAAAAAAAAAATAAAATAAAAAAGAAAAACATGTATACAGGTTATTTATGACAGTGAAGTATTTACAAATTATTTTAAAAAGTTAGCTAAAAGCAGTAAACATGTATCAACATTAAAACCAAAATAAAGTATTTACAAGGGTGTCTATTGTTGACATATAATTGACTTTCTATACAATTGTTTCCTGATTATAATTTGCTACAGTCATTACTCTCCAACATTTCAGTTACTTTTTGCCATGCTATATATAATGATGTAGCTACATCGTTGCCATGCTATATATAATGATGTAGTTACATTGTTGCCATGCTATATATAATGATGTAGTTACGTTGTTGCCATGTTATATATAATGATGTAGTTCTTTCAGTTCTTCCTTTAATAGTGTTCATTTCCAATTGCGATACTGCTGACACCATATTCATGAATTGCTTAAAGGTTGGAGAAGCTTTGGATTTCCAGTTTGATGTAATGTTCTTCCTTGCAATGGCTAGGAGAGTCCACAAGATTACATATTTTGCTCTTGGTACACAGTCAGGTACAGGTACATTAAACAAAATAAGAGATTTAGAAATCTGGAATTTGTCATTGAATACCACTTGCAGAAAATAATTTATTTTATCCCAGTATGGTTTAATCAAATGGCATTCATAGAACATATGTTGCCAGTCTGGTTTTATTGTTAAATCACATCTCCAACAGCCAGTATTTTTCTTAAACATAAGCTCCATTTTATGAGGGTTACATAAGATCTGTGGATGAATTGCCATGCAAAGAGTTTCCAATGTAATGAATGTGATGTCTGTCATGGAGAGAATTCACTTTTTGTCTCTGTCATTTGGTACTTTTCCATTGACTGATGTATAATAGTCCCATATTTGTCATTAGTATAGGCTTTTATTTTTTTATTTGTTTTATAAATAGATAAGTATCCATTTAATGGGTTGATTCATTAGCAATATTATATGTTCTGTGAAATTAGGAACATTTTATCTTATTGATGGTTGCATTGTTTCTTGTTTGCTTAATATATAGTGTTTTAATTCTTGTATATGTAGCCATGAATTATTTTCCATATTTAATTTCCTTTTAATTTGGTCTATTGTCAGTAGTTTTCCAGAGTTTACCAATTGATGCCAATATATGAATCACTTTTCATTAAGCATTTTGACTACTTCTTTATCAAATGTTATTATATTACCTTGTGTGTACGCTACTGGATATAGTAGAAATGACCATTCTTTAATATTAAGATTGCTATTAATAAGATTTTTGAAAATCTTTAATGTATAAGTAATGTATTTGGAACTGATATTTTTATGTTTATGTATCATCATATAGTCCTTCATCAGCCATAGAAAATTGTTTGATGTGAAATCAATATATTAGTTGTGTTTGCTATTGTGTACACTTTAAGATGAAATCTTTTAATACTTTGTATGTAGCATGGTTATCGAATTATTAAAGCAAATATGACAAGCAATACTTGATGCCTGGAGGTGTCAGTAGGATGTAACTGCAGAAACACATGGAGGTATCACTCAACTGTTACGAGTTAAAGGCCCAAGTGTCAGCTGCCATCAATACATCTAAGAAATATTACTGAGATCCAGGGCTTAATTCCATCCTTGGACTTAACTAGAGTAATTAATGTCCTAATGTCCTTTCGCCTAGACTACTACAGTGATCTTTGCCTATGGCTGTCTAATGGTGATTTGCAATACTGCTGACAGTGTAAAATTCTTTGTCAAAATTACAAGGCCGAAATATGCATATCCACAGCTAGTGGGGTTTGAGTTTATTGGCCTGAAATTGTCCATTAAAAGAACAAAACAAGTCATGGGCATTCAGAATCACCAATTAGCTCAAACACCTGGTGTTCCTAAGGGTCATTTGTATATATCCCACGTGCCTCTGATTCAAGAGGTTTGAGAGGTCAGTCATTGGAAGTTCCAGCTTGGCTGGAGTTTTCATTTAGTTTTTACTGATTGGTTTTTCAGTGTAACCTTTTCACTCATTGTTTTAGTTTGTTGAAATTACTAACAAGTAGTTCCCAGTTATGTCATATTACTGTTCTGATGCTAGACTTGAACTGGCTGACAATCACTGCCATATTAGGTTTTAAAATGTTACTACTTTCAAGCTTTCAATACCAAGCTTTGCATGATATTGTTCCTGCATAATTGAAAGAGTTTTCCATTCCCTGTGTCTTGATAAAGCCCCTTAGCTCATCAGTGGAGTTATTTTGGAAACAGCTTAAATGCTCACAGTGGTTATCTCTTGCTTACTATATACTGATTCTACTGAATCAACTGTTTCCTCTGATTTGCCTTTGGCTCAGGGGCCTCAGTTATTAAAACCCTGAAGCATCATTTCTTTGGGTGAATTAAGGTGGTTAAGTGACAGAACATAAGTCAGTGCAGGAGGCCTTCTACTGAACCACACTCAACTTATGTGGTATTCTACAACTCACTATACTGCATACATTTAGCAGTATTTTTTTCTGATCTCATGCTAGTGAATGAACTCTTCATTATAAAATATGCAGATGAATTAAATCTTTGTAATACAGTCTAATTTTCTATGTATATGGGAGTGCTTCAGGAAAGCTTTGGTATGCTGTACTTCTGGTATAAAAACAGCATCCCTATTTCAGAGTTAAGAAATACAGTATAGTCAAATATGTGAAAAAATAAATTAAATGTGCCAACAAACTACAGAGAAACCTGATAAAAATAAAAGATAAAAAATAACTTCATGTTAGAGATTTAGGGATATTGGTGGGTAATGGGTTCAGGTTTTCAACAAACTACAGAGACAACTGATAAAAAACTGATAAAAAATAATTACTGCATTAGAGACCTGGGGACATTAGTGTGTAACAAGTCTTGACCACAGTTGAGAGAAGGGCTTACAAATTTTCCATGCAGTGCTCATTAATCTGATCATTGAATTTAATGAAGACTGGCAATTTTAAACATAAACATGTAACTTGGAGAACAAGGTCTCAAGAAATTTAACTAGGAACATTCCTAGATGGAGAACAGGACAGAAAAACTAGAAGAATTGGCAATATTTTGCCATGTACAAATTCCTGAAGGGTTATTTCTATCATGTTTTCAGAGCAGTGCATGACCCCGTTTTGTTTAAACATTTGTATTTTAGAGAGTCATACTGCTGAGCTAACACTAATTCAAGTCACCTTATGCTAAAATTTAAGAAATTGGTAACACTAAAAAAAGGATAGGTACATTGTACAACCAGGTCTAGACTTTGCAACAGGCTTCCCATAAAGGTCAAGATGCAAGATTAAAACAAGTTTAACATATATATGTGGATAACAAATAGCCATAAAACATAATGGTAGTCAAGACTTCCTCAAACATAGGATGTATGTGTTTGATAATGTGACTTCACTAAGAAATTTTGGTTGGGAGGCTGGCATAATGGTTAAGGTGTTTACCTTACAAACATAAGGTACAGGGTTTGATTCTCACATGGGGTAATTGGCTAGGCTGAAAATGGCCCACAGGAGCAGTTTAGCCTAGTACTAATGTATGAAAAACAAATGATAGAATAACTAATGTCAGAAGAAGCAGAACTAAAAATGTAATAGACATTTGGTAATTATTTTTTTCTTGTGAAATAAATAGTGTAAAATACATGGTAAAGCAGAAGACTTCCATAAAAAGATGTTCTATATAGCATGAAGTAGAGAGACACAGGGAAAAGAAGCATACATGAAAGTCATAGCGCTATAAGTGATGAAAACAAATATCATTTGCTGTAATTTTTTTATTCAGTGGAATGACTGATTTTACCTTCCACTGAGGTGCATTGTATTCTCAGCGGGAGATAACATTAATTATATATCATCAGGGTGTTTGCCAGCTGCACTGAAACAAAGATCAGTAAAGCTACTGAACCATTGGACATCTATTTCCACTATCACACTTAGTGAAGAAATAAATACAAAAGAATGTTTCTTTTTTAATTTGAGTATAACTTTATAGAAATGCATATGTATACTGTAAATAGACACAAGTACTTTATTTTTGTTTAATAACATGCCCATTGCGTGGTAACAAGCACCTGTCTGTTCATTCTGATGCCACAGTTATACTGGGAATGTATTAACATATGGGATTACAGTGCCTGCACAGTAAATGTCTAGAGCTGAATAATGGCCAAATAGGGCCTTAGGCAGCGTAATGGAGCAGACCCTCCCTCCACCTGGCAGCTAATCCAGTGTCACATTACTCAGCTCTGTCTCCCCATTTACCATAAACCCTGTTCAAACCTGGCAGTGTGTTTACTATTTTCTTCTTAATTTTGCAATGCCTGTGGATAATTACATTTAATTTAAAATCTTTATTTCAGATTTCATAGCACAGACACTGATGGCCATTTTCAAACCAAAACAAAAAGTCTCACATTGAATGCAGGCTTATCATGAACAACAGTAAATGTGTTTTCCACTAAAACTCACATTCATTGAAAATGTGTCTGCCAGTTGGCAAACTAAGTATACCTTGGGCCCTGAGCTGTTTTCAAACTATGCCCCCTCCCACACAAACATTTTTAGGGCTATGGATAAATGCATGGGTTATTTGATTCACATTCCTGATTATTTCTTGTTTAATACACCAACATTTGTTAGAATGTGTTTTAAATTCGTAGGTTTGAGCATTCATTTCCAGTAAGCAGTGAAACAAAATTATCGATAATGATGAAATTACCCATTTTAGAACATTCCAGCAATAAAATGCTGCTCAGACTGCTATATCCATACTCAACAATTGCTACCTCCTTATTGATTATGTGCAAATTACTTCTAATTGTTATAGAAAGGATCACAGTAAACTATTACAGTTTACTTTAACAAATGTACAGTAGTCCTGCAAAGACAGAAAATTACTTTTTAACTTTATCAGCTCAGCAGGGTCAGTCATTTTTATCCATAGTCATTGTCTAAACCCAGCAATTATAGCTACACTGTTGACTGTATCCTCCTCAGATGTCTGTGTCAAAATAAAAAAAAAAATAAAATAAAATAACAGCAATAATATTAACCAGCATCACATATCTCAAATTTGTTAACACAAGCACATAGTAGCCAAAGTATTCCAAATTAATTCATGCAGACACACATGTACACTAATCCTGCCAAGCCATATTAAAGACAGTTTAAAAAATGACCAGGTGATAAGAGCATAAGTCTCAGGTAGCAACCCATTCCCATCAGCAATTATAGTCACTTTATTGCCTGTGTACATGCATTATTGTTATGAAGAAATACATTGCATGTAATTTATTGGTAATTTTGGGTGAACTATATTAAACTGTACGAAGAGTACTAGCATCAGACTACAATATCCAGCCATGTGCAGCAGATTTTAAGTCGAAGTGTATTTATGAGAAAATAAGAAATAATCACCTGATAACACATGCCAAGTCAATATCGACAGTCAATGTAGAAGTAAGCTCATCTGAATAATAGCACAAGCATTGCACTATAGTGCTCAGGTTTGACTGTAAATGTAATACCAAACTGGTATTGCACTAAAGAGTGATCAGGATGATGGATGGCCAATTTCATCCCCTCCCACACTTCCCTAGCTACACTTCTCTACTGGTTGATGATAGTGCCATAACATTTCCTAAACTAGATCAGCTATGCAATAGGGGATGGCTGGGAAGCAACAACAACAGGTTCATGGTTACTAGGCATGTTCCCCTGGAGAACATTAAGGAGCCTAGTCTAAATTCTCAATTGTTCTGAAACATTGTCTGATTAAGTGACTTGCTGAGTGTTGCACATTAGGTAAATGAAGGTGGAATGATTCAAACCCTGTACCCTTGACACAGGAAGGAGCCCATTAACAAGTTGGGGGCTTTAGTCCCCTGTGTTAACTATCAGAGTTACAGGTTTTTAACTAAATACTGAAGTCCTTTACAGTTCGATCTTGTACAAAAGACTGTATCAAAGTAATGTGCAACAATGGCTACATAAGGAATGCTAAAGGTCAGACAATTCCAATCCAAATGATGTAGACTATGTGATCTTACAAATCTCAACCCTTTTGCAGTTGCTGGAGGTTGTAAAGAACCTACTGCAAAAATATATTACTGAAATGCAATATGTTTAGACTGTATTACACAATCTAGGCCTGTTAATGAATTGATTCATTATTTAATGCAATTAATTAAACAATTAAATGCTATATAAATACTGAAGCAGCTTTTGTTCATTAACCCACAAGTCATATAAAATCAGAAATATTACTGCATACAACATACTATTTTTTGTATGAGTGAGGCTTACATGCTTGCAAAACACATCTCATTTTTGACGTCCCTGTGTCTTCTCTAGCATTATGAATAGGTATCCCATCTGATATCACACAGTACAGGTCTCACCTTATTGAATGGCTAATAATGCTGCATTGTTGCAGCACACACCTGTACAGTCAACAGAGCTGGATCATGGATAAATGAGGCCCTATGACAGGTAATGAATCAGGCCCCTAACTGCCATTCATATATATATATATATATATATATACATGCAATTACGTACTTGGCTATCTCTCCACAGTTACCATTAACACTGTTCAGACTTGTCAGTGTATATATTATTTTCTTCTTTACTTTTAAAATAAAAATTATCACAGAGATTTGAATTTAATGTAAATCTTTTTATTTTAAATTTTACAAAAAAAAATGACAGCTTTTGTTAACAACAACAAATAAACTTTTAAAACATACTTAAGATGGGAAACAATAAACTTTTCCATCTTTGAAACTCACATTTAGCGAAAATTTATTTTGCAACCCATTAAACTACAAGAAACATGCTGTGATTCATACTAAAAAAGTATATAGTGAAGTACTAAAGCATCTATGTGAAAGGTGCAGGAATTCAGAAAACAATGTGTGATGCACTTTCTTACCTGGGACAGCCCACTGCACCCAAGTGCCCCTTTTCAGAAGTAACCCAAGAGTAATGCTTGGTGAAGTAACTTGTCAGAGTTACATAGAAGACAAATAAAGGTTAACGGAATCAAACTGCACTACAGGAAGCAGCTCTTTAACAACTCCTAGCCTTACTCATCTGCACTAAGGTGCTACACAAACTGTTTTAGCTACAAAATGGTGTAACTCTATGACTGACCTTGACAGACTATAATCCTCAGTGATTTACAGATAAAAAAAGTTAAATACTGTTGATGTGGAGGATTTACGGTTCTTGCCTCCCACAGTTAATGTTTAAGGTGCATCTAGATTTCACAGGTGGAGGATGATACCCACCCTGCAAGAAATCTTTCTGGAGATTATGCTGTCTCTGCCCAGAAGATGGAGTATTTCTACTTTTATTACACTGGAACATTTTTAAAATGTATTTCAAAGCCAGCCTAGCACCCCCCATTAGTACTGCACCTTTGGCAGCTGCCTAGGTTGTCTTGTCTTGTGCTGAATCCGGCTCTGAACACTTCACTTCCATCCTCGCTGACTCAATCTGCTACAGATGGAGCTTGCATTTTGCAATGGTGCTATTAAAAAATAAATAAATAAGTTTCCTTTTTATAAAGCATTGCGTAATAGCAGTGTACCATGGCAGAGCTGTTGGTACATTAAAACATGTTACCCACAATGGGAATGATTTACTTTGGTCAGTCATGTCATGCAGTGCCCTTATGACCAAACAATACCTCCCCATATGGAGAAAATATGAATTACCCCTTCCCCACAATAATGCTTTAACTTTCACTTGTATTCCCCTTACTATCTCAGATTTATTGTTTACCTGAATTGTACCACACTGATACAGTCTATTACCACTCTAACATAACATTCATCATTGACAAATGCTCATTTATTAATAATTGAGCAGAATGCACAGAACCAATGGACACAGCACACGATAGATTTGCAGATCAAACTGTTTAACATCTCAATATTCAAATGTGTATGGTAACAGTACTCTCAAAACTGTAAAAAGAGCATTACGTTATGTTGCCACAGCCTAGTCAGGCTTTCCATTCCCTTTATTTTTTCTGACTAAGGCCTTTCAATCAGAGTATGTCCACTTCTCTGTTGATCGGATAGAAGTTTAATTAAGTGCACTTGATGCATTTCTATGCATTAAGTAGTGCATAAACGTCTCAATAAATTGTGCTTTGCAATTCACATTTACTCACAAAAATAAGATAATACATCAGATACTACCAGCATAGTGCAGTGTGCTGGACTTAATACACTGGGAGTAGAAGCTGATGGTTATCCTTATAAGGCTGGTCTAATATAGTGTCAATAAAAATCACCAGTTAAAACAAATGACTAGTAAACACTACATATAATAAAAGTCATGCAACTGGGATAAACAATGGCAATTCTTTTACAGGCTTTCAAGGTTATACTGCCCTCAGGAACAATGCTAGAGAGACCACCATAAATACTAACCCAAGAGAGGGGGGTCTCAATTGTCCAGGCACTATTTTGTGTATCATGGCCTGTGCTGAACAAGCTTTCTTTTGTTGTGTCATTTAATGAGAATGACAATGCAGCCTTTTAACTTGGATGTGACTGTCAGTTTATGCTGAATATGATTTTTAAGCCACGATGAATGACTTTTGAATGTTCTGTTTTACCTGATTACCTTTCACCTATGCTAAAAAGCATTTTAATGAGTAACACGTCTTTGTATGAATTGCATTAAATCATATACTGTAAATTAATAACCCAAAGAACAGAATTATTTCAGTAAAGTGGGTATTTGTCAGAACTGCTAAAACATGGATGAAGTAAAGTGAGGACTTTTTTAACGGAATGATAGCTGTTGGTATACACATGGGGAAGAGAAATGTTGGATGTGCAGTATATGGAATGAATTCGTATAACTTGTTGAGTGCAAACTGGATGAAGGTCTATCCATTCATGTTAACTTGCTAATGTTGAACTCCTTGACCATAGAAAATCACTGTCAGTGCAGTTGTATATGTGCAGCAGCAGCAATTCATTTGTTTTTACAAATTTCCCTTTTCATCTCTTCATGATGGTGGGGTTGTGAAGTTAGATATGGGTGTAGGGTACTGGATCAGATGTGTACATACACAGACACCTGTTCTGTCAACACTATTTGATCAGCACCTACAGATGATTAACAAGTATACAAGACTGACAACTCCTCGTGGTAGGGGAATTTTCCCTTTCCCCTGGAGATTGCGCAATCTCAGCATTAGCATATATAATTAACATGGGTTGTGGGGGAGGCACAGAGGCCTTGTTCCCTCTTGAAAAATACTTGTAGTAGGTTTGTTCCACACCAGAGTAATCCCTGGAACATGCACAGAATTTGTAGTTTTGACATTTTCACACTGGGATTTTGTGTGTTAGTGTAGGTGCACAGTCGATCCAGTACCTTACACCTATATATATATATATATATATATATATATATATATATATATATGTGTGTGTGTGTGTGTGTGTGTGTGTGTGTGTTTTCTGTGTTGTGAGTAGGATAAATGTTTGCTTAATTTCTTCCAACTGATACTGCACTTATTTGCCATTTGGATCACTAATGAAGTCCCACAGAAGTAAACAAGTATACTCTACACTGCCTTTCAATTAGACTAGGATTGTGATCATTACTTTAAAAGCAAAGTTCATTTTAGGTCGCAGATGATGTTCTAATGAATTACCATTACTGGGCTGGAAGTATCAATTCACAGATCTACTAATTGAATTTAACAAGGTGTGTTAACAGCATGGCTTGGAAATCAGTATGAGACCTTGAATCATTGGCTATAAATAGCTAAGAAGACAGGGTGAGCAACACACATTCAGAAATTAAGCACATAATAAGAAAGTAAAATGAGCCAGTTGGTGAATCATTTAAAGCAGCAGTAGCCAATAATGACAAGAACATGTTTTATTCAAATAGCTCAGCAATTTATTGAAAGGCATGCACTATCTTCTAGGAATAATAATTCTTACAGACTACACTTTCACTTCTTTCCCCATAAAGCATACCTTTTAATATCTGTGAGTATAATATGGAAATGCCTTTTGATATCTCAATCTAATTATTACTAACTGCAATGGTGTTTCATGATTTCTTACAGAAAGGATGCATACATTATCCAAACAATGCATCCGTCTGCTGTTTCAGACCATGTATGCGCTCAGTTGTGTGCATTGTCTTGAACAGCATTTTCAACTAATTCTCACAAAGCTCACTAAGATCTAGTTTTCTTGTAAACAGGATTATTAAACTAAAAATAGAATTAATATGGTTGCAAGAGACATCAATTAGAATAACCTAATTTCATCTGTAGGTGGCAACATTTAGCAGGCTGTGTACATTTTTAAACTTGCTGTGAACAAATAAAATGGAAATTTAGGCTATATTCCTGTTTCTAAGTTAAACTATAGTTTTTCTTAGGGTAGAAGTTTTTTCACAAGAATTAACTTTACTTTCCATTAAGTAAAGGCAAAAATACAACCTCCCCTGAGGAATACATCATGGGAGGTATAGTCTTAATATATAAGTCTTATATATAGTCTTAATATATAAGGTTTAGGCTTAATGACTTTTTAATGCGCAGTGACGTTTTAATTACTTCTTCAAGTCTATCTTTCTTTCTTGTTATTACTCAGGGTATGTTTACCCAAAGCTTACAGAAGTTTAAACATGCAATACACAAGAAGTAGCAAACAAGACTAACAAGGAAAAATGGTTACATAGTTGTACAATGGCCACATTAAAAAATAAATAAACACAACTATATACATTATGAACAGAGCAGATACTGGACAGGAAGAAAGAAAGGCAAACATGACAATAACTCTATATAATGAGGCAGGTTGGGAGAAGGGAGATGATAAGGAATGGGGAGAGAAGGGTGGCAGAGCTTATTGTGGAAAGATAAGAGAGGGAAGGAGGGTATAAGAGGGTATAATAAGACAGTAATGGGGAGACAGCAGTTGAGTTATGGCTGATTTGTCAGTGGTGAAAACATAGCCGGGTATCTGGAGTGACAATGTGTCAGAATGGAGGGGGAAATTTTATGGGGCATTTTCTGTAAGCACTTTTCATTCACTTGTTAGCATCACTTATTCCCTGCAGAATGTAAAATCCTGAATGTTACAACTGTAACTTATGTTATTTTATTTAGGGAATTTACCCTGGGATTCATTAATGCCTAAACTAAGTGTATTCTAAGTGTACACCATTCAGAGTGAACACACAACACAAGCATAACTCACAACTTCTTCCTCCTAATTTTAATTTTCTTACTGATGTTCTTGCAGCCTTAAATATCATGGGGATTCATAAAGGTGACCACAAAGTATAGATTATGTGTACACTTTGTGTAATCTTTCTGAGTGACTAGAATGCAAAAAAATATGGTAGGAATGTTCTTTAATACAGATTGTGTATACTTAGTGTGCACATTGTAGGTGTTAATGAATTTGGCCCTTATTCTGAAAAATGGGATTTCTTTGAGCAGATTTTAGACATGTTTCATGGGTGGTATGATAACAGAAATGGCAGCAACAATGGTGTTTGAAAACAGACATGAGGGAATTTAAAAACGACACAGCAAATAATGAAGTTAAAATGGTCTTCTCTATGGCATGGTTAGATGGTAGCACATCCAATGAGTATGGCATTTTCTTTTGACATATTGAGACAAGCATGCACACAGCTAAGCATCTACACTTTCTGCTATTAAAATATAGTTCAATTTTTTTTCTTAAGATAAAATAAGTAATTTGTAAGAAACCTACTAAATTCTCTGGCCAAGGGTACTGTTGCCACTGCTATGATACCCCAATGTCTACAGGCAAATACTGTACACCAAAATATTATTGATAGAGGTACCAACAGCCTCATAGTACACATATAAGAGCAGAGTTCTAGAGATTATCAGTTTAAATATATTGTCATGAATAATGCATCTTAACAGAAGTCTCATTCAAAAACATACATATCACAAAATAGTACTAGAAGACATACATTTAAATATATTAGCATGAATTATGTGGTATTGCATTTACAAGTGTAAGGGATATTTCAGTAGAAGTTTGACAGATTGCAAATACTTTCCTGGTGGTTCAAAAGAACTTTCTCCATCTATAATGACCATAAATGGGTTTATACAGAAAGCAACTCATGCAAAATGTTACTACACAAAACACAAAAATTATTTGATAAGCAACTGAAAACTCACAAAGAAAATACAGAAGCATTAAGAAATGTCTTTGGCTCTAAGATGTTAGTAGGTTCTACCCAGCTCCATCCATCTCGTATAACATATCAACTGACCTACACACACACACACACACACACACACACACACACACACACACACACACACACACACACAAATATGTTTTCTCATATTCTCACTAAATTTGTATTTTGTTAAACAGAATACCCCATCTATTCAAAAATAAAACAGAAGAGAGGAAGGGAAAGCAAAAAGTGTTGTTTGATTAAGTCACAATTTATAATATAATAAAACATTACTTTTAATGTAAATGAAGATAGATAGGTTAGCAGAGAAGGAGTAGCATTCCAAAAAGTCTTACACCATATTAATCTGAAGTTTACAGAACAATTAAAAGGGCAATACTCATGTGTGATATAGAAAGGAACAGTAATATTGGCAAGGCAGATTTACCCAATGGACTAACGCAGGGATGTTGGCTTGCTTACATTATGGTTTTATGCACACACACACAAGTGGGAATTCCAAAAAATTCTCGCATTATTGTACTCCAAAGTATATATACACAAGACTAGAGTCTGATACAGTGTTCAGATGTGATACACTAGATAAGTGGACATACCTTATTAACAGGCAACTATACTACCTCCCGATATAGAGGCAGCAATCCCATACACACACACACACACACACACACACACACACACACACACACACACACACACACACACATATAGGGCCCCTATCAGTTGACTGAGTTTTCAGAAACTTGAAATTCATATGGTCAAGGCTATATGATTGAGTGTTTGAAAATCCGAAGCTTTTGAATGGAGATCGCGGTACAGTGCGGATTGGGAAATTTACCATTTTCCTCAATGTAGTGCAATCTTGGAGTTGGTATATATATAATTTGCAGGGGGTGTGGAGGTGTAACCCCCCCACATGGAGAGTGCAGAGGGGAGGGACTCCACCCTGGAAAAATGTAAAAAAGGTAGATTTTTCTGTTTTTTGGGTTTTTTTTTTTTGATGTTCAAGTTTTGGAAACTCAATCATATGGTCTCGACCGTATGACTTTCAAGTTTCTGAAAACTTGATCATCTGACCTAGACTCACACACACACACACACACACACACACATACACATATAATATATATATATATATATATATATATATATATATATATATATATATATATATATATATAAATACCTGGTCACCACCTGGTCTAAATGAAAGTTTAAACATTAAATATTTTTTGAAATGGCACAACTAACTACACATTTACTAGTGGTAGGCTTTGTTTACTTTTGAACAGGGTTCTAAATACATTATACATAATTCAGTTAGTGGAATGTCTTGCTTCAACAGGGTTCTTATTACATTATTCATGAGTTATATTTCTAATTGGTCTACAGTAAGACTTGTCATTTCACCATTACTTTGGTTATATATACAGGATTGTATTGTAATTGTATATTATTCTGAAGAAGTCCAACATATTAAATTGGATGAAAGTGCTAATTACTGGCTCTCAGTGTGTTTTTTCGACATTGCTATTGGATAATTCTGATTTTTACGAAGTTTTTTGGATATAGTTTCAGTTCTTCGTTGAATTTTAAAGAGTTTTTTCAGTGTATATATATATATATATATATATATATATATATATATATATATATATATATATATATATATGTGTGTGTGTGTGTGTCTCAGAATACTACAGACTTGTATGATATATTTGTCACCATATTCAGATCATCAATGCCATGCATCAGTAGTGGGCATCATTAGCATGCAATAGTTCAGAATCTTATTCTCTGCAAAATGTGCAGCTTGACAAGGACTGATAGTACACACAGCACCAATATTCAAAAACACCTACTGATCCAGTAGTATGTGCCAACGTCTGCACGTCTTGCAGAGCTATCCAGCTAAACTGATGTGGATGAAACCCTGACAATGATCTAGACAGCATGTATGGGGTGAGATCTCCTAGCACAATGTTAAACCATCTTATGCAATCATCAGTGATAGCTACCAGGCTCACTTTCCTCCTGCACCCAGATGTTCACCCTAGTGCAGTACCAGGCTCACTCTCCTCCTGCACCCAGATGTTGACCCCAGTGCAGAAGGGTTACTCACGTGAGTGATTCTTAATAACTGTGGTATCAGGTAGAGGAGAGCTTAGGTGAGACATGTGTCCACACAAGTCAACCCAACCCAAGTAACCTCCACAGATTTCACAAAAAAGTCTTGCAGAAGAATATACATATAATACAAGACTTACTGCCAGAGTAAGAGATGTGTGGAGTTGCAGAAACACGGACTTTGCATGAATGTCTAGAGGTCTGCGGTATCACCAGTAGTTAGAGTAGTGCAGGGTATAGTCATACCTTGATGCACATACAGCTATTTGTCAAAATGCAGTAGACTGAGAAATATAAGCACTGTAAAGTGTGCACAGTACTGAAGACTATTCCATGTAAAGCAATGTGGAGCAGTAAGCAAGAAGTACTTCATCCAAGCTAATAATGTGATGGATTGCGAAACTATAAAAATATACTCAAACACCATTTCACAACAGTACTAGCAGTTATATTCCCACTTATCACATTCTATTATGGTAGGTTTTGTTATGCTGGTAAATCAGCAGAGAACTGGTAAAATGACATTCTCACTTACTGTTAACATCTTACTCAAGTACCCATGAGTACTTGTTGCATGCTTGTATGAAAATTTATATGACTGCATAGCAGTAAACATGTGCTGCAGAATGTACTGATGGCTATGGCATAAGCAGGTAATATAAAATGTGTACAAAGTGCATTAGGTTTACGAAAGAATGTAGTAACCATATGAGTAATGAATATTACATTACAATATGTTCTAGGTAGCATTATCTCTTCTTGTCGTATTCAAGATGTTTGCAGAGCTAATTGAGGTGTATATTTTCTATATCTAGTTCATAAGGCTGATGGGCCATATTATTGAGAACTAAACATCTGAAATTCAAAATATCAAATATCTGCAATAAGAAGGCAACCTTGTTAACCCATACCACCTATGTATTAAAACTACCAACTCTGAGATTGAACCACATTGCCAAAAAGGGAAATGTCTTGATCCGCAGAACTACTGACAACCAGCAAAAAAGCTGGTTTGATGCTCTTGATATTCAAAAAATGAATATCTGATTTTGTGACACTTTGAAAAATTGAATGACACCCATATACTGCATTAGAGCTTAGTGTTGCATGAGCTTTGTGATGTTACCTTAATGTAGTATCACTGCTGTGCAAACTGTTGAAGAAAAATTGGAGTTCTTGTTCTCTGTGTAACTTGGGTCCTTTTCTCCCTTTTTAAGTTTTAACTCAAGTTATTTTGATACGTAGTTCAAAGTAAAGCTGCTGCAATGCATGCATCCATATGATGACTGTTGTCTATAACTTTACAGTATATGGAAAGTATACTATAAGTACAGTTGTTTATATGAATACAGAGGTGCAATAGAAAGGTCTTTAGCTATAGTTTTCCTTTAACCCATCAGCCCTTTTCAAACACATATACGATACACGATTTATTATGATAATTGTATTGTAATGTGCATTCACAGTGTACTTTAATGGCACTACATTGTAGCATAGTATGTTATACAACCATCACAACTGAAATGAATATTGCATATAGTCAGAATAAAACTGTAGTATTACCTGTAGCCAGTGTCTGCTTTTACATTATAAGAATATTTTTCCTCTCCTCTCTAAATAGTTTGCACTTCTAATACTGTGATGGGAACTGACCACATTTCTGAATCAGGGTATTCATGAAATTAGCATTGTTACAGTCTTTGCTATTGTTCTCTGTTTTCACAAATAACCTCAATAGCTCTACACAACATGCCACACTCATACAATATGCGGATGATTCAACCCTGATCTGCTCCGCCTCATCTCCCACCACCCTACATACACTCACTCAAGATAACTTTAACTCAGTAGAAAAATGGATATCAGGTATCCAACTAATTCTAAATCCCAAAAAGACAAAATTACTACTATTGACCCCTAATAGATAAAATAAAAGCCTCTCCTTTACCATAACATCTAAGGATGGCACCACCATCTCCCCTTCTAACCACACCAAACTTCTGGGCATTGAAATAGATAATAATCTCCACTTTGTTGTTCACATCTCACATACTATAAAACCAGTACACAAAAAAATAGGCTCCCTATACAGGCATAAGTCCTTTATTTCACAAAAAGCAAGAGTCACTCTTGCACAAAGCCACCTCCTCTCAACTCTATTATATGCAGCACCAATCTTTACCCAAATCAGACAATGTGACCTAGACAAACTAGAATCATGCTACAATAAAATAGCCAAGTTTGCTACTAACTCAACCTATAGAACCCATCGCTGTGCTGCACTAAAAGAATTAAAATGGCTTGAGCTACCACAGCTACTTAACTATCACCAGCTGGGCACAGCCTACAATATTTTCAAATATCCTGACAAAACCCTTCAATATCCAACCTACTTACTGTCTATACTGCAAACCGGTACCTAAGATCCAGTGAAAAATCTGTCCTCTCCATCGCCAAGGCTAACAATTATGCAGGGAAAGCGCTCTACTCCCACACCGTTGCCAGAAATTGGAACTCTCTTCCCCTATCCGCATCCACTGCCCCCTCCACATCCATATTCAGAAACTCCCTCAAATCGCACCTTCTTAGTACTTGGTTATGCCCCTGTATCACATAACCCTACACATACTACTATTAACTCCCCAAACTCCTCTCTGATCACATGCTGGATCTTTGATCCCCTGTAGGCTTGGTCATCTGAAAGGGTACTTTTAACTATAGAATCTTACTTGATAAATTTTCTTCTCTTACCAATGTATAACTGACATTGTCTTTTTACACATGTTCTATATCCTCTTTTACCTGGAGTGTTTTATTAATTTCTTGTTATATTACTATGCCCAGCATATATGATAAAACCTGTTTGTGTATTACGCTGGATGTACCGTAACTGACATTGTCTTTTACCTATGTTCTATATCTTCTTTTACCTGGATTGTTTTTATTAATTTCTTGTTATATTACTATGCTCAGCATACATGATGTAACCTGTTTTTTTGTATTATGCTGGATGTACTTTATTTGTATAACTTGATGCTGGAGCTTTTCTCCCCGGGCCTCCACTGAAAATGGACCTGGTCCAATCAGAATTTCCCGGTTAACAAATGTAAAATAAATAAAATAAAATAAATAAATTTGCAAAAATGCTCTTCTCAGTACCTGCAATATACCTAGAATTTGTCTTTTTCTGCAGTTCATATGAGGTTGTATGTACAGGTAGCATTTTTAAGAATGACTGTAAATTCATTTTTATTATCGTGGTTGCTCCTACTACAGTTGGAGCCATCTGGATATCTTTCTTCAGCAGCACTCTCATTTCTACTTGCAAATCCTGGTATTTTGGAATTAATGTCTCATACTATGTAAGACAATATATTCACTGGGTGTAACTTCATGCAGCGTTTGTGTTTTTACTGTATGTTGCTTTCTTGCATCTAATTTTTGAGCTGTTGGCATTGAGTGATCCATTGTAATACGAATGTAATCATCATCAGTAATGCTTTGTGGTTCACGATTCCAATGCTTTTCAACTACTTCTGTAGTGTTGTGTTTGCACAGTTCCCAATGCAACAGTCTAGTCACACTGTTTTGGCTTTCATTATAAAGACCCTCAGCAATTAATGTATTACACCCAACAAATAGATGTGCAACTATTTCCATTTCTGTTTTATAGAACCTGAATTTGTCTATGTTGCCTGCTTGTCCTTTGTCCCTCTCCCAGGATGTTATTTTCTTGGTGCTGCAGCTTTCCTTTTATAAATGTTGTTTCTGCACATTTTTCAAGACTAAATGTCATTATTATGTCATCTGAGAATGTTTTAACCATTTGTAGTTGTGCTTTCAGATGCTTGTCTGATGAACTATACAGTTTTAAATCATCCGCAAAAAAGTACATGAAATTTCTATGATCAATGTTAGATTCTGGGAGTTAAGCTGTGACCATAGCCAACTCTATTAAGTAACCTACCTGATGGGTTAAGGGCAAGACAGAACAGTGGTGTGACAGAGAATCATCCTGGAATACCCCCCCCCCTTTGAATATTATCCCTAGGATAACAATTTGGCCTTTGTCACAGCATAGTTGTAAGTGGTTTGCCACTGTTTCGGAGTAACTACAATGTAAGTGATCATTGTAGAATGTGTTGTACAGATCTGTAATCATTCCATTATCCATGAATGTGGGATGGTTTTGAATGCTTTTTGTAATGTAGCCATACCATACTTAGATTTTTCTCCTTTTTAGAGCACTCCATTATGCCTTTGTTTAACAATAAATGATCATTTGTTCTATATAACTTTTTTTACCGTGTGATTACAATATTGACTTTGTTAACAAACTAAACACCCTCTTTAACAGGTTTGAGTAAAGAAATAACACAACTGCAATGAAAGCCTCTACCAATCAAAGGGATGAAGTACTATGTCTCAACCCTACTGACATTAGAAGAACTCTGTGAGGGTTAACCAAAGGAAGGCAGGTGAACCCAACAACATTCTTGTGCAGGTGCTTAGACAATGCACTGACCAGCTGACACATGTCTTCCAGATATTTACAGTATCTCACTAAGTCAGACTATTGTACCCAAATGCTTTAAAACTACAACTATAATACCTATCCCAACGAAATCCACTCCATTGGACCTAAATGACTATTGCCCCATAGCACTCACCTCAGTAGTAATGAAGTGCTTTGACAGGCTGGTCTGGGACCATATAATATCTAGTCTCCCAGCATCCTTAGATCCATTCCAGTTTGCATATCAACCAAATTACTCCACAGAAGATGCTTTCCCAATGGCGCTTCAAGTATCCATGGCTCACCTGGAAAACAAGAATTGTAATGTGCAAATGTTGTTCATAGACTTTAGCTCTGCCTTCAGCACAGTGATCCCCAACACCTGATAAAGAAACTTGACCAACTGGCAATAAACGCACCCATTTGGATACTGGACTTCCTCACAGACAGACCTCAGACAGTACATGTTCGAAATAGCACCTCTGAGAGTATCACTATGAATATGGCGGTTCCTCAGAACTGTGTACTGAGTCCTCTGTTGTTCACCTTGTTCACTCATGACTGCACAGCAAAGTTCATCTCGAACCACATCATCAAGTTTGCAGATGACACAACTGTTGTAAATCTCATCAGCAATGATGACGAATCTGCCTATAGAGAGGAAGTTAGTCAACTCATAATCTGGTGTGACAACAGCATTCTCTCATTAAACATGAACAAGACCAAAGAGATTATTGTTGACTTCAGAAGAAGACATAAAACACAGTCTCCACTAACAATCCACAGTGAAATAGTAGAGAGAGAGGGGAAATCACAAAGTTCTTGGGGTTACATACCACAGATGACGTAACATGAAGCATTAATACTACTGCCATTGTAAAGAAAGTGCAGCAACACCTTCATTTCCTGCAAAAGATAAGAAAGACAAACCTCCCCTCTCCAATCCTTGCTACCTTTTAAGAGGTATTATACAGAGTCTACCAACCAATAGTCATGCAACCTTAGACAAAAGGCCGGTCAGAAAGTGGTTAAGGTAGCAGAGAAAATCATTGGAAGCCCGCTCCCTACCGTACAAGAAATATACCTGTCATGATGCCTCAGTAGGGTCAGCAAGGTTACCAGAGACATTGCCCACCCTGCCCATGGATTGTTCACCTATTTATTTTCTGGTAAATGCTACCACAGTATGAGATGAAAAACAGCCAGATACAACAAGAGCTTTTTTCCACAGTCCATCAGACTACTAAACTCATACTAACTCCACACTATGCTGAACTCTGAACTCTGAAAAGCTGTTGGAATGTCAACAGTAGTATCACATATTTTTGTGCAATAACGTGGTACAATAATCACACTGGGATTCTTTTAATTTATATTCTTATGCAATACAATTCTTATGCAATCCTAAATGTGCAATAATGATTACAGCAGTCCTAAATGTGCAATAATAATTATCACAAGTTCCCCTTTCTGTGCAATTTTTACATATAGTTAGTTAAAAGTCTGTCAATAATGTGTGTCATATCTGTAGCAGCTGCTGTAATACAGATTGTCTATGTGTGAAAATGCCTCCATTTTTAGAAGAAGTAACGGCATTTCATTCAGTGATGCACAAGTTGTGTAATCTGAATGACAGTAAAGTTTACTTTGACTTTGACTTTTTGTTCTATTGCTATTATTGAGTTGTTTTCTACATAGCTATAAGTATATAATTTATACATTGTTGGAAGGCAAGTTATTGGCCTACACTCTTAGGATAGCTTGCTGGTTCACTCTTAAGGAGGAGTATAATTTTTCCTGTTGTTAACCAGATTGGAGTCAGTTTGGGATGTGCATATAAGCTATTCTCGCTTGGGGCTAAATCTTTGTGTAAAGATGTTAATATCTGTGGTCCTATTTTAGGCAAAAGTGTCTGTGCCTGAAGTTTTTCACTTTTCCTTAATTTTGTCTCAATTTCTCTGACATTTATTTCTTCCTATTTTATATTATGTGCATAAGAACTCCTTACTGATTCTTCCAGTTCTTCTATCCATTCACATGTTTAATATTCATCTGGGTCTTCATAAATGTTTCTCTAAAATGTACCTATTTCTTACATTTTTTATAGTGTTTCTATTCCCTTCACTTTGTTTCCAAATCCTCTATAAAACATTTTTGGCTCATCAATGAATTGCTTATTTTGTTCTTTTCCTTTATATTTATCTTAGCTTTTCTGCTTGTGCTGATATTTTAGTTTAATATTAGAAAGAGAGCATGATAAATCCTAGCCTGCATTAGCATTCATTGTTGCTTTTACCACATCTGTCTTTCTAACAATGTTTGATGGTGTGCACTCTCTTTTCTGTATTCCACTAACAGTGATACTTCTTGTCTTAGCTGCTTTATATTTTTCTCTGTTCAGTGCTTCCATGGTGTCATTCTAATTGTTTCTTTCCTTTGCTAATCTATATTTTTGGTGGTAAACCTCTATGTTCATCATAAATCACTGCTGCAGTACTCTCAGCTATATGGGTTATATCTTGCCAAGGCACAACAGCCAGCTAGTCTCCCAAAGCCCTCCCCCCCCACACACACACACCTTCTTCTAAGCTGCTGTCAGTTCAGGTTCCTGTGTGGAAAAAACAACAGTCTAGGTGCCAAAATAATTCAGCACATTCTTACTGCCTGCAAGTGCGCTCCTCCTTGGTTCAGAGGATTGGTGGTTGGCTCTTGTCTTTCATTGCAGTGCAGATAAATCCCCTTTGGGAAACCCTTCCACACATATTGTGACGACTGTGCCCTGGCCCAGCAATCAAGGAGCCTCAATCCTCACCATTAACACCAGAGAAGTGTCTCATAGAAGAGGAAATGATAACTAATACACACAGTAAAGTATAATTTCCCTTAAGTGCACGCAGAGATCACAGTCAGTCCGGGGCTTGTCGCTCCCTTGCTCACCAGGTCCCCAATAAGACTCCCCACTGGCACAGCTATAGGGTCCAGGTCTCAGCCTAACTGGGCAAGCTAAAACCTCCAGTACCCTCTCTGTCCAACCCGCGCTTTGTGTCCCTGCCATGTAGCTGACACAACACATACACACTTTGAGATAAGTATTTATACAACTTATCAGACACTCCTGGGAAAGGCTGACACAGATTCTTCACCTGTGCCCATTTACCCAGACTATACAGTAGTAATTACTGCCACCACCCAGTTAATAATATCAGCTACTAAAAGGCCCTTAAAAGGGTGTCCAGTTATTACTGTGCAATATTAATATCCAATGGTAGTATGACTAACAGTCAAGGCTTACTTTAGAGTGGCCTATTACAATAACCTCTATAAATATGCAATGTACTCTAGAGGTACACAAATCAGCCACAGGTAGTAGGTTTTAAAAATATTTAATAATAAATAATTAAAAAACAAGACAAAACTACTAGACCACAGAGATATCTAAGAGTTCAGAGATCACACAGAAACTTGAAATAATACAGTAGGACAGGTCTGATTTCAAAGAAAACTACCTAATTAATCTTCACTAGCTTTAACTATTCCTACAAGAAATCACAGTGCTAAAACTTACATGTGAGCATAAGGCAGAGTGCTGATAAGTTAGATGTCCAAAGTCAAAATGCCTTTCCGTCTCTTGTGAGAAATAGTATTTAAACATTACTAACAAACATGTCTCTAAGGCCCTCCCAAAATTACATCATTTTTGACACTTCGGTTTTCCCAGTATTCATATTGCATCATCTTAACACCTGGTCTGAGTTCTCAGGCCACAAACTGCATTATTTAGCAATCTAACACTTCCTCAGAAACTTACAACAATACAAGACATTTCACATGTATATGCTAGAAGAAACCAGAGCAATAAGGTACCTTCCACATCGAAATTCTAGTCATAAATTTTAGCCTTAAAACAATGGGCATGAAATCTTCATCCAGCCGCCCTGGAGCCGAATTCTAATATGAAAGGATACAACATGCTTCACTGGGCCAGTTGAGTGCAATGTTGTCACATATTTTGCAGTTCCACATTTCACAGTATTCTTTACACTCAAGAAACATGCCTGTATTTTACATTTATTTACACAGTTGATAGAATTATGTATCAAATTCTATTTGACTAGGCTGGCAGCCTTTGCCCATCTCTCCCCAATTGTCACATCTCTTCCCCACCCTAGGGAACTCAAGCAAGTTTTTCAAGTGCCCCTTGAAAAATGTCGCTTGAGAGTGTCAGGTCTATCTGGGTGTACCTCACCCTATTCCCTCTCTTGAGAGCTCATCTGCATTGGCATTGCTACTCCCACTGTGGTGCTGCACTGACATATCATATGCTTGCAACCCCAGACTACATCTTAGCAACTCAGCATTTTGCTGACTGGCTCTGTTTAACCATGTTAGATGGTTGCGATCTGTCATCACAGTGAATTTTCTTACATACAGATAAGGCTGAAGTTTTTGCAGTGCCCACACTATGGCTAGACATTCCTTTTCTACCGCTGCATAGCATTCCTCCCTGGGTTGGAACCTATGACTGAGATAAACCACTGGGTGCTCTTCTCCCTCTGAAGAAATCTGGCTAAGTACAGCCCCCACCCCATAGTTTGAAGCATCCACCTGCACAACAAATTTTTTTGCTATAGTCTGGACTGGCTAACACAGGGAGTCCTCCCAAAGCTTCCTTAAGCTTCTGAAATGCCTGCTGACATGCTGGGGTCCACACTACCTTATCTGGTCTGTTCTTCCTTGTCAGGTCTGTGAGGGGAGAAGCTATGGTACTATAATTGGGAACAAACTTTCTGTAGTACCCTGCTGTCCTCAAGAATGCCCTCACCTGCTTTTTGGAAACAGGTGCAGGCCATGCCTGAACAGCTTCGACTTTGGCAGGTTCTGGCCTTATCTTACAACTCCACACTCTATGTCCTAGGTAGGAGACCTCTGCCATACCCACCTGACATTTGCTCGGCTTAATGGTCAACCCTGCCCTCTGCAGTCTGCCCAGCAACTCCCTGACATGCTGAAGGTGCTCTTGCCAGGAATGGCTGTAGATAGCAATATCATCCATGTAAGCAAGGGCAAACACTCCTGCTCTTGCTAAGATATGATCTACCAGCCTCTAGAATGTTGCTGGGGCATTCCTCATCCCAAAGGGCATCTTTGTAAACTCATACAAGCCAAAAGGAGTCACAAAGGCTGACTTCTGTCTAGCACTGGGAGTCAAGGGCACCTGCCAGTAACCCTTGGTAAGATCAATGGTTGTAAGATACTTAGCCCCACCCAGCTGCTCTAGGGCCTCATCTGTCCGAGGCATGGGGTAAGCATCTGACTCTGTGTGACTATTTAATTTCCTGTAATCTACACAGAACATGTTGCTGCCATCCATCTTTGGCACCAACACCACTGGTGAGGCCCAGGGACTGTTGGACTCTTGAATCACCTCTAGTTCCAACATCTCCTGTACCTCCTCCCTCAGAATCTGTTTGACTCTCTCAGGCACCCTATAAGGCACCTGCCTAATAGGCCTTTGGGGTCCTGTATCAACCTGGTGCTGCACCAGGTGGGTGCACCCTGGTTTCCCAGTGAACACGTCCCCAAATTCCTGCAACACTGCTCAGATTTCTCAAACCTGGGTAGGAGATAGCTGCTGTGATATTGCTACCCCTTCCACTGAGGTGTCAACCCGAGCCTCACTGAGGAGATCAGTCCCCAGATCTCTCTTAGACTCCTCCTGCAATCCACGGCAAATGCTCAGCACAAGGGCCTCTCTATCATGGTAAGGTTTTATCATATTAACATGATACAATTTGTGCCCCTGCCGTCTGCCTAGCACTTCCACCATGTAGTTAATATCACTTACCTTTCTTACCACCTTGTAGGGTCCCTCTCAAGCTGCCTGCAACTTGTTGTGTCTGACAGGAATGAGAACCATCACCTGCTGCCCTACAGCATACTCTCATGCTCGAGCATTCTTGTCATACCACACCTTTTTCTGTTGTTGGGCTTCTGCCAGGTTCCCCTGGGCCAGGCCCATGAGTTCCCTGAGCATTGTCCTGAGGTTCAGGATATATGCCACAACAGACTCCTTGTGAGACTCGCACTCACCTTCCCACTCATCTCGAATTAGGTCTAGAGGTCTCCTCACCCTATGCCTATACAGCAACTCAAAGGGTGAAAAACCTTTGGATTCCTGGGGAACCTCTTTGTAAGCAAACAACAAATGGGGCAAATATTTGTCCCATTCCCTCTTAAACTGGTCTGCAAATGCTTGTAGCATGGACTTGATTGTAGAGTTTAACCTCTCAACAAGACCATTAGTCTGGGGATAGTAGGGGGTGGTCTTCATGTGCTTCACCCCACAGGACTTCCACAGACAAGCCAGCAGGTCTGACATAAAACTGGCACCTCTGTCAGAAAGTATATCTTTTGGAAAACCTACACTGCTGAAAATCTCTAGCAAAACATTTGCCACCTTCTCTGCCTCAATGGAGGACAAAGCCATTGCCTCAGGGTTTTGTGTAGCATAATCTACAATCACTATGATATACTTTTTCCCTGTGGAACTTGGGGTACAGAGAGGACCCACAATATCCATAGCTACCCTCTGAAATGGCTCCTCAATCACAGGCAAAGGCATCAAAGAAGCTCTCACCTTGTCTCCTGCCTTGCCTACCTTTTGGCACTGCTCACAGGTCCTGCAGTACCCTGTTACATCTCTGGAAATTCCAGGCCAATAGAAGTTTTGCATAACATGCCTCTTTGTACATTTTATGCCCATATGACCTGCAAAGGGAATATCATGGGCTATGGCTAGAAGTGCCAGATAGTAAGCTCTAGGCACTACCAACTGCTGTACTCTCCCACCTTCTAGCTCTCCCTCAGGGGTCCACTCTCTGTACATTAACCCTTTGTTCCAGTATACAAATTCCCCCTTCCCTTGAGAATCAGGTGCCTCCCTAGCTACCTGCCTCAGGCCTTGCAATGTAGGGTCTGAGAGCTGAGCCTGTCTCAAGTCTCTCCTTGTAAGCCTTCCCAGGTCCCCTTCCACAGGAAGTCTGGCATCCTCTGACAGCGGTGCCTCACTGTCAGCCTGGGTACTACTACTCACCTTTACCTTTGCAGTTACCATGTCCAAGGGAGCATCAGTACCCACAAGCAGCTGTGGCTCACATTCAGTCTCACTGCTACAGTATAGCTCACTCCTTGAAGTAATCACCTCAGCAGTCCTGGCTGCAAGTATGCAGTCTGTCTGGGTCTCCCCCAGGCTACCAGACTCACATGCTTGTCTCCTAGCCTTACTGCATGTAACTGCATAAGTACATAGTACTGTCTCATCCAAATCCTTGTTTCTCAGGGCATCTGCAGGATGGTAGTTCCATACCCCTGTTGTCTCAAGACAACCCACTGTTGGCATTTTGTCTTTCCCACTTACTGGCTCCCTCACCTTTGGTTCCCCACCTTGCCTCTGTGAACATCTGTATGCCACATGGCCCCACTGGTTGCATTCAAAATATTTAACCATAGCTCCTGGACATGTACCTGGACTAGTGGCTTCCCCTGCTACTGGCAGATTCTGTTGGGGCAGTCTGTGTTGCCCACCTTGGGTTCCTATAGTCCCATGAGCAGTACTGGGGGTCCCTTTCCTGTGCAGAGCTGCCCTGCTTGCTAGGTATAGGTCTCCCTTCTTTGCCAACTCCTCTGAAGTAGCACACTGTCTATCAGCTAACTAGATCCTCATGTTCTCAGGAAAAGTGCTAAGGGATTGTTCCATTACCAAAAGGTCTGCCAGCCCTTAAAAAGTGGTGACCTGACATCCACTCACCCAGCTATGAAAATAAGTGCTCAGTTCAGCAACATATTCACATACATTTTCATCTGCCTTGCGTCTATGCTCACAAAACTTTTTCCTATACATTTCAGGTGTTAGCTTAAAACATTCTAATAAATGTCTTTCTACAGCCGTATAATCAAAACAGTCAGTGTCATGCATTTTTGCTAAAGAAGTTACAGCTTTACCATGGAGTAAGGGGGTCAGGAACTGTACTCAGAGCCCATGGTCAACTTCATACTGTTTACATACCCGCTCAAACATATGAATGAAGCTATCAAAATTATCCCCCTCTTTAAACTATGGAAGAAATTTACTGACCTTTTGTGCTTCTGGGATCCAGTTACTCCCTTCCCCATTACCTCCATGACTCTGGCGAAGAGTCAGCATTTCCCTCTCATGCCTCCTCTGCTATTCATTTTCCTCAGCTTGTAGACTCCTCATTTTCTCAGCTGCTTCTAGTTCCATACGCCTGGCTTCCAACTCAAGTCTCTTTAGCTCCAGCTGGATTTTTAAGTCCACTGCAGAAAAGTTGAGCTTTCCATTTTCCGAGGATATTGTATCTCCACTGTCAGTCTGATTGTCCTCCAGGCTGCTGTTTTCTGATGCAGCTGTAACCAAGGCTGCAATCAGGTCTGCTTTAGTCAGGTTTCCATGCACCAGTCCCCTAGCCTGGCACATCTCCGCCAGCTGGCTCCTTGTCAGCTTTCCATACTCTTCTGCTGACATGCTGCCTGCTCACCCTGACTAACACTAAGCTAACAAAAGAAATAAAACAATTGTGATCTGAACTCTTAGCATACACTGCGTGGCTTTTTAGAGTACAAAACACTTTCAGAGATCACTGTACATAAGCTACAGGAATTTGCTCTACCCACACCACTACAAGCCAATTAGTATGTGAAGTAGATCCCACCAATGCCACCACTTGTGATGACCATGCCCTGGCCCAGAAATCAAGGAGCCTCAATCCTCATCACTAACACCAGGGAGGTGTCTCATAGAAGAGGAAAGGATAACTAATACACACCACACAGTAAAGTACAATTTCCCTTAAGTGCATACAGAGATCACAGTTAGTCTGGGGGCTGGTTGCTCCTTTGCTCACCAGGTCTCCAATAAGACTCCCCACTGGCACAGCTATAGGGTCCAGGTCTCAGCCTAAGTGGGCAAGCTAAAACCTCCAGTACCCTCTCTGTCCAACCAGTGCTTCATGTCCCTGCCAAGTAGCTGACATAACACACACACACTTTGAGATAAGTATTTATACAACTTCACATATTGTCTGTTTTTTGACAGATTTGTACTGGGTCTCTTTAAGAAGATTAGCATTTTTATTGTGTTTACTATTTTACCAGAAGCATCTCATCTGACAGAATACTTTTAAATGGGACTGTCTGTTCTTAATTATGGCACTAATCTGTGCTAAAAGTGTGCTGTCTTTGTAATATGTAATTTTTTAGGGGATTATGTGCATTTTAGGGGAAATAAGTGCATTTGGTGCTTTTATACACTCAATAACAATTAACCCTCCTATATACTGACTCTTTCCAGCAGCTTTGAATGGGAGTGAAGCTTATTTTTTATCCAGGACTGTTTGTAAGCTTCTGAGCCCCCCAGCATTTCTGTGTTGAGGGAAGCCTTCTAGCTTATCAGTGGGAGTAGTAAGCACTAGGTAGGCTATCTACCACAAGAGGAGTGGTTTCCGGACCAGAAATTTTAGTTTATTGGCCATTTTGGCAGTTTTTTCCATCTCTTTCAACTTTCTGGTTTAAAAGCCCACATTTGTGCTTGTTTCCCACCTTTCCTATAACTAGTCTAGTCCAGATACAGACTTGCAGTATCCAGGACAGTATCCAGGACTGTTTGTAAGCTTCTGAGCCCCCACCCCCACCACCACCAAGACTTTGTGTGTCAGAGGGAAGCCTTCTAGCTTGTCAGTGGAAGTGGTAAGCACAAGGTAGCCTATCTACCACAACAGGAGTGGTTTCTGGCCCAGAGATTGCAGTTTATTGGGTGTTTGGGCAGTTTTTCAATCTCCTTCAACTTTCTGGTCTAAAAACCTGTGTTTGCACTTTTCCTGCCTTTCCAGTAGCTAGTCTAGTCCAGATACAGATTTGCTCTATCCAGGACTGTTTGTAAGCTTCTGAGAGGTGCCAAAGTCTTCAATTTTTCCATTAGATCTGCTAGTTCTCTGCTCTCCTGCACTTTTACTAGCTTATTAGTCTAGCACTTTATCATACCAGACTTCTTGTAGCAATTATTGTAGCACACAAAAGTACTACAAGCACTAAACATTCTACAAGAAAACAGCTGCAGTACTTATTATTAATGCTTACCCCTCCAGGCATGTCTAAAAGTCAGTTTCCTGTGCTTTCTCATATTAACCTGGTGAACTTGGGGATCCTGAGGCAATGTAGCAACTGCCTCATGTACACCAACAACCCTCTCCTCTTACCTTCCAACACTCAGACTTGTGAGTGATGCACTTATATATCCAAAATGGAAGCCACACACTCTCCAGCCAAGACTGGAATAGCTGGTCAAGAGGAGAAGGTCAACACTTGCACCATACCACATAGAATACATAGCTCTCCAGAACACACACCAGCACTGCCTTCACATAAAAACACAAACCACACACTCACCTTTGCAGAGGCTCTCAATAAAAATCCACCCAAACAGCAGAGACCTCCAAGGCAGAAATGCACGTGACCACCACAACACAACACTAATCCTGCGACACATAACTTTCCTAAACAGTGTGACACTCAACCAAAGCACCTAAGGCAAAACAGCATGCCCAGCACACTAGTCATAGGTGACTCGATAGTGAGGCACATGGATGTCCCACTCACTAGGCTGAATAAGGAGAAAGTAGCAGTCATCTGCCTGTCAGGTGCCAGGATCTTCCACATAACACACGCACTCAGGTCCCTCAACAACAGGTACAAATATGGCTCTGCCATTGTCCATGTGGGTGTAAATGACCTGAGATGTACCTCCCTGGACTACATGAAAAGTGACATAGAGGAGCTCTCAGATTTTGTAGCCCAGGGGAGTATGACCCTAGCCCTGAGCAGCAGCTTACCATCACCCAGAATGATACCACAGTACAAGCAGAAAATGATTGATTTCAACAATTGGCTAAGTTTCTGGTATTCTAAGGGGATCCAGTATATGTCTGCCTGGGATAACATGATTGACAGACCTTGATGCTTTGCCACAGATGGCCTGCATCTGTCACTCCTGGGCTTCCGGATATTGGCCAAGGCTCTTGCCACTCTTATAGTGCCTTTTTTAGACAGTGTTCCAAAGACTAAATTACCACCTTAACAGCTACAAACAAATGCAATCTCAGGGTCATGCTGCTCAATGCTAGAAGTCTAAATCTCAAAATGCACTCGCTCAAAGCACTCCTTAAAATGGAGAACATCGACATTTGTGCTGTAACAGAGACCTCGTTCAAGGCAGCTGAAAGCATCCCTGCACTACCAGGCTATAACTCATTCCACACCTTTCGGCCCCAGAACTTGAACTGAAGCTCCAAAGGTGGTGGTGTTTCCATATTCATAAAGGATGCACACACCTCCAGACTGGTAGCCCAACATAACGCATCAGAGATACGTCTGGTGCAGCTAACATTGGGTAAGACAGCGATTCAGGTCATAACCTGTTATAGGTCCCTAACCATATCCCAAGACTCACACTCCATGTTCCTAAGCACCCTGGAGAATATTAGGGTCCAACCTAACACTCTCATACTGGGTGACTTCAACTACCCCTCCATTAACTGGAAAAACTACTCATGTACCAATACACTTGCCCAAAGTTTCCTGGAATTCATTAATTCCAGTGCCCTGAACCAGCTCGTTCTTACCCCCATTAGAGGTAGCAACATTCTCGACCCGGTCATTACTAACATGGGCGACCGTTGCTCTACACCAATAGTCAACTCCTCCCTGGTTAGATCCAACCACAAACTAATCACCTTAGAAATCCACATCCCTCCTGCCCCCCACCCCCGCAAATGTAATCACTATGAATAGCTTCTCCAAAGCTAACTTTGGGCTCATAAAAACAGAGGTAGCTAACTTCACAGCACCCATGCAAATGGAGAATAGTTGCATGACTGCTGAATCATACACCAATGCACTGTATGAACACGTACACATATGCATGAATCTCGCCATACCCAATAGAACAAAGATGCTCTCCTCCAAAAAAAGGAAGCCAATCTGGTGGTCCCCTGCCACAAACAAACTCTACAACAGAAGGAGGAAACTGATGCAGAATAAGGTGAAGTCTCAAGACTGGCAAAACTCCCTTATCAGCCTCAACAAAAAGTTGAGATCCCTCATCAAATCCTCTAAAGCTATCTATGAAAATAGAATGCAGCAGATAGTAAAGACAACTACAAGGCCTTCTATAGTTATGTAAAGAATCTCCACGGCAATACCCAGATTTGCCATGAGCTACTGCACAATGGTACCTCTTATAGTGAGCCAACAGATATTGCCAATATACTGGCTGACAGATTCAGTGCCAACTTTACCTCTCCCCCCCCAAAGGACCAATTACAATACCAGTAGACTGCCAGGTACCCAGTATTATTGCTGCACAGGTTAAAACAGCACTGTCCATGGCCAAGAATACATCTTCTATGAGACCTGACAATATCCCTGGCTGTGTTCTACATGAACTACAGAGTGAACTGGCTCCTCACCTGTGTGCCCTATTCAATCATAGCCTCACCTCAGGCTTTGTCCCTACCAAATGGAGCACTGCTATAGTCATCCCTCTCCACAAAGGAGGAGTGACTACAGACCCTGGGAACTATCGCCCCATTAACCTGACAAGTCTGATATGCAAAGCTATGGAATGCATCATCATGGGCCTAATAAACAAGGATATAGGGAATCTCCAAACTCTGGATCCCACACAGTTTGGTTTTGTGAAGGGTAGATCATGCCTGCTCAACTTGGTCAACTTCTTTGAGTCAGTCACCAGAGCTATGGATAAAGGCAAGATGGTTCATACAGCCTACCTTGATCTGGCCAAGGCCTTTGATACCATTCCCCACTCAGGAATCAGAAAAACTCACTAAGCTAGGCATCAACTCCTGTGGGTTGCAAACTGGCTCACAGATAGAACCCACAGTGTGAAAGCAGCTGACTCCAAGTCAGACTGCTGAACAGTCACTAGTGGAGTCCCACAGGAATCAGTACTGGGTCCTCTTCTGTTTTGGTATCTACTTCTCTGAAGTCCAGAACAACATGAAGGGACTCTGGCTAACAAAGTTTGCAGACGATTGCAAGTTGGGAGCCATTATTAACTCCCCAAGTGATGTTGACATCCTACAGAAAGGCCTCACTGAGACCAAACGACCGGTGTCAGAACCATGGCCTTAAGCTCAATGCCAAAAAATGTATTGTCATCCCCTTTGGGAAAAAAACATTTCCTATGAATTACCACATTGATGGTAGTCCATTGAACACAGAAGGCATTATAGGAGATCTGGGAACACAGGTTGACTGCAACCTCTCTTTTGACCACCACATTGCCACTGTCGTCAGAAAGTCCTTCTATGTGGCACATCTCATTACTAAGGGTTTTGCATCCAGGAAGAAAGAGGTCATTGTCTCCCTCTACTCTTCCCTCTTTAGGCCAATCTTTGAGTACAATGCCCTGTTTGGCATGTACCTCACTAGACACCTGCAACAACTGGAAAGGCCACACAAGTACCTCACAAAGAGGATCCTAATCCTTAAACACTTGTCCTATATGGACAGACTCAAAAAACTCCAACTATTCTCTCTCTCCTATCGTCTACCTAGAGGCGATCTCTGCTCGACTTACAAAGCCATGTCTGACTCAGGTCTGTTAGAAATGTTACAGCTAAAGATATCCCAATCTCTCCACATCACACCGCTCCAGAGATCTCAAGCTCATTACCACAATCAACAGAACATGCTGGAGGGACAGGTTCATAACCCAGAGACTGCCCATGTTATGGAATAGACTTCCCATACATGTCAAACAGAGCTCCTCACTGGCCCTCTTCAAGACAAATCTTGATGAGTGGATGAGAAATAGAAAATTCACTCCAGTGGTTCTACTCAACAGAGGCACTGGGAACTAAGGTCGGGTGGCACAATGCCAGGGTAATCCTATGGGCTAGGCTTGTAAAGGCTCTAGGGCCATTAGCCTAGTATACACCTATGAATCTATGAACCTATGAACCTATAACACATGGAATCGAGGTTCCTCAGTCACAGCTTCCTTTGATCCAAAGAGGAAGACGTACCCTTGCAGTTCTGCAGGCTCTGTCAGTGCCTCAGCCACTGGTGGGTGACTCAGCAGTAGCCATTTGTTGTTCCTCAGACTGCACACTTTTTTTTCTCCAGATCTCTCTGGTATAGTCCCTTAACCACTATTGACCAGGGGTTAACCACATCCTCTGGGGCTGTTCCTTAGTGGGAGAAAAAGTTTCTTTGGACAAGTGAGATTAAGTGGGGAGTGCATCCCAGCATAGCCAGAATAAGAGACCTGTTCCCTGAGATAAGGTTCCAACTATGAGTCAACACTCTTCCAGAGATGTCCCTAGGAAAAAAAACAAAAGTAAAACATTTCTTTCACTCAGAGAGTTTTTTGTTGTTGTTACTGTTTTTGATAAGGAATAATTTATTGCTTTGTCTAAAGGTTTATTGCAGGCTTTAGAACCTTTAAAGAATGAATGGAATTTCTGTAAAAAAATAAATAAAGAAAATAAATAAAAAACTGTTTCTGAGGATTCCCTATCTGATGACCATGAAAATGACAAGGCAACTTATATATTTGTTGCCCAGTTTCCAGATTCTGATTCTCAGAAAACTATATAGAAATGTCATTTTTGGGGGACTGTGTCTAGAATTAATAATTTGCTTCAGTGGGAGCAAGTTGATGTTTCTGCATTTTTGAAAAAAAACATGACATGATACAAATGGATATATCTCTACCAACTCCTATTAATCCTATGTTGCCACCCTTGGATTATTTTTTGACATTGCTTGCAATATGCCTGATAGCCAACCTTTAGCCCATAAACAGGCAAACTGACTTTATAAGGTTCCTCAGTTTTACAAACATTTGATTTTACAAATATTTGATTTGTCTTCTCGAATTATACCCAACAGGTATTTCTTCTCCTATCCCAGCTGCTAACAAAAGTTCCAAAAATTGGTGAATGCCAATCCATCTCCTTTGGATAAGGATGAACAAGCTTTTCACAAGTTTGGGAAGTGAATTTATTGCTCCTCAACATTAACCTTCAGAATTCTGAATTATCAGGCTCATATGATATGTTGGCTTGTTTTTATTATCTGAGGAACATTTCTGTCAGCTTTTGATCTTCAGAAGTTATGTCCACTCTAAATTCTGTTATTGCTTCACTTGTATATATGATCATACCTCTCAAACTCTTAGAGCAAGAAATCTGGAAAAAGCCATAAATAAAAGTGGGACAAAGGCCCAAAAATAGGGACAACTTTTTAATATTGTTCTTACAAACTTAGATAGTTGATAGAATAACAGATTTTGCATTAACATGAATTTTCTGAAGGGTATGAAGTCTGAAATTCAAATATCTGTTATTATTTTCTAACTTCAGTCTTTACTGATTTGCCAATAGTTTGCCAGAAAACCACAATTTTCTGAAAAATGGACCATAAATATGAGGCAAAAAGCTGGACATTCTGCGAAAATCGGTACAGTTGAGAGGTGTATATACGATTATGCTGTCTATGTATTGGGGGCCACAGCTACTGTTATTGAGATGAGACTTTTTGCTTAGGTACATAATCTTAAATTCTCTTTTGGATAAGGAGGAGTTCTATGGTCCTTCTGCTACTCATGTACTCAAACAATTTGATTAAAAATGAAAATTAATTTTTGGATGGGGATCTCTAAGATTTTTCTGCCTTCTTCTCAAAATCTACAAAAAACTCCAACAGTCTTCTGTCAAGCAGAATTTTAGAAAACTGGCAAGAAGGCTCTAATAATAATAGGAGGGAACATTCCAATAAATGGGACAGACCACTGCTTTAGAATGACTATTGCGGCATTCTTCCCCATTTCCCGCTCCCTCGCTGCCACTCCTTCAAATCTTTCTGAGAATTTAGGTTTCCATCTTTCCCTTTGGCATCAGATTGTCTCAGGTAAAATGGGTTTTAAGAGTTGTTCAGGAGGATGACAGATGGCACTGGAAAAGGTTAACTCCTTTTTGGGGAACCTCCCTCATCCTTTAAATCAGACTTCCATGCTTTCTCCAGTCATAAGGTTAACACTTTCACCAGTGCCCCCTCTTCTGTTGGGGAAAGGGTTTTTTATTCAAGAATTTTTCTGGTGCCAAAGAAGGGCCCTTTGGGTGAACAGTGCTCCACTTATCCTTTCTAAACCTGTTTATAAAAGTACCAAAGTTCAAAATGTTGGCATCATAAGGCCTGTTTCCACACATTCCTCATTTGAATTCTCTGGTAGCACTAGACCTACAAGAGGTTTATCATTGCATTCCCATTTTCACAGAGTTCAGAATGGCCCCTCTGTTGAGAATTAAATTGAGAATTAAGTAATAGTCCACAAAAAACCTAAAACCTGACAGACCCAAAGAGAACCATAAAGATGACAGAGTGGACCGTTGAGGATAAAGATGAAATTATGTCTTGTTACTATTATACAAGAAGCTCACAATTTCTTGACACAAGATATTCAAAAAGATTAAGAGAAAAATTAGAGGAAAGAAAAATACTTGCACGAGAAAAAAAGTGAAAAACTTCAAATGCAAATTTGTGTTCATTGATATAACAGATCCATGAAAAACATTATATAAACCAAGAAACTTTGGACCATTTGGGAAAAGAAGCAACAGAGGAAGTGCACATATATAAAAAACAAAGCCTGGAGATTCTTGAAAGGCATAAAATAGACAAATGAACAAGGGAAAGAAGAGATCTGATAAAGTGCAATATTTATGTAAAGGAGAAAGCTAAACTAATCAATACAAAAAGCAGTTCCAAAGATATTTGAAGAAAAATACAGACAAAAGCATCCAAATTTGGAACATTTCACAATACAATAAATAAGATCAGAAAGGGGGAGTGGAGAACAGAGGATTAGTCAAGTAGAAGTTACACAAATAGAAGCTGAAGTTATGGAATACCTGCAAAGTGAAGGATTTAGTGTAGAAAATCTAACACAGGTTATGTCACAGCATGATAGAACAATGAGTCCCCAACTAAGGAGAAACATGTGAATTGGAACATATTTAAAGAAGACATATAGACGTGGGAGAAAAAGAGTTTCAATATGGTGCAATATTTACACAAAGGAGAAAGCAAAATTAGTCAATACACAAAAAAAAAAGGCAGCGCCAAAGACATTTGAAGAAAAATACAGGCAAAAGCATCAGGATATGGAACATTTTAGAATACAAAAAATAAGAAAACAAAGGTGGAAGTAGAAAAGAAGATTAATAATGGAGAAGTTAAAGAAATAGAAATGAAGTTATAGACTACCTGTGACATGACGGATTTACTGTAGAAAATCCAGCTCTGGTAACATCACAGCATGATGGAACAATGATTACCCAAATAAAAGAGAAACAGGTAGAGTGGGAATCATCTGATCAGTTGCCACAGGAAGATATTTTGGAGCCTTCCATTGGAATTATTACAAAAGTTCAGCTGGAGTTTTACAAGGACAGGAAACAGTGGCATCTCTGACCCAGTCAATGTTGTGGAGTGATGGAGCAGTGGCTTCCCATATGAAAGAGCAACGGATGATGCAGGATGTAGCTGAAGACAATATGTCACAGGAAGACGTTATGGAACTTTCTGTAGAATCCCTGCAAGAAATGAAGAGCAAAGAATGTGCCCTCAATTTAGAAGAAAATAATTTAAGGGAAGAGCTGCTTGATTTAATAGAGATGGACAGACATATTATGATTGATGAAAGAAATAGGTTACAGAAAGTCAATAATACCCAAAATGTTAGAAATTTGATAAAAGATGAACACAGTAATCAAGGCTAGTAACAGAAATGTATTGATATAACAGAAGTAAATAAGATATATTACTGTGCAGCGGTAGTGGTGCTGCGGTAGCGTTGTCACCTCACAGCAAGACGTTGTCCCGTTCGATTCTCAGCTAGAGCGTCTTCTGTGTGGCGACATGCATGAATGGGCATACCTTCGTTGAAGGTTGTGCATCAGGGCTGGTAACTCGGCACGTAAAAATCCACTACCAAACATTAGCGGACCGGAGTTCCGCTGTGGCGACCCCTAACCGGGATAAGCCGAAAGACACAGCAGCAGCAGACTGTGCAGCTAAAATAACAATAGATAATGTATTGCACAAAAACAGAGCAATAAGGGATAGGAAGGGAAGAAATCAAACGCTGTCATGCAACCATTGAAGAGAGAAAACTATAAAGTAATTAAGGCAAGAAATGTTAGAAAAGTATAGAAAAGGGAACAGATCAACAGAAGTGCTTAGAAAGATAGAAAAGATAAAAGCAATGTGCAGTATCAGAACAGATCAGGAGCTATCATTCACTATTGCAAATAATAAACTAAAGTTATCTGCACAGGTATAAAGACTTAGAAAATATGCAGATAAATATAACAGTCAAGTATAAAATAAGCAATTCATTTTTGACCCAAAAGGTTTTATAGACAATTAGGAAAAGGAATAGAAACACCACCAAAAAGAAGAAATAGATACATTTTGGATAAATATCTACAAAGATTATGTGGAACATAACAGAGATGCTGAATGAACAGAAAAAGTAAAAGAAACAGTAAGAGATTGAAATATACAGGATATGAAATGGGATAAAGTAATGCCCAAAAGAACTGAAACAAAATTAAAAAAAGCTCCTAACTGGAAAACCCCAGGCCCAGATGCAGTACCTGATTTCTGACGAATCTTTACACAAATATTTAACCTTGAGTAAGGACTATATGCACATCCCAAACTGACACCAACCTGGTCCATAGACTAGTATTAGGGTAACTGCTCTTGTAGGCCATTTTAAGCCTAACCAATTACCCCATGTGAGAATCAAACTCTACACCTTGTGTCTATAAGGTAAACACCTTAACTATTATGCTAATGAGACACTTTTAACAACAAGCAAAATCATACTCTTCCTTAAGAGTGAACCTGTAAGCTATCCTAAAAACTATAAACCAGTACCTTATCTTCCGACAATGTATAAACTATATACTGGAATTGAAGCCAACAAAGTTTATAGTCATTTAGAAGAAAGATCAATCATGACAATAGAACAAAAGGGTAACAAAAGAAAGTCATTTAAAACAAAGGATCACTAGTTAAATAAAGTCAGAATGGAGAATTGTAAAAAGGGCAAGAATCTAAGTATGGCTTGGCTAGATGACAAAAAGCATTTGAAAGCATCCCACATTCATGGATAAAGGAGTGCTTACAAATATATAAAGTACACCCTACATTGATTGACTACATTACAGTGACCATGAAACAGTGGCAAACCAATCTGTAGCTAAGCCATAATAAAGGGCAAATTATTATCCCAGGGATAAAAATTCAAAGGGGGATATTCCAGGGTGACCCTATGTTACAGCTGCTCTTTTGACTTGCCCTTAACCCATTAAGCTGTCTACTTAACAGATTAGGTCATGGTTACAGTTTGGTTCCCAGAAAACAACCAAATGTTTGTGGATGATTTAAAACTGTATAGCTCATCAGATGAGGAACTGAAACCACAACTGCAAATGGTTATAACTTTCTCAGATGATATAAGAATGTCATTTGGTCTAGTTAAATGTACAAAACAATTAAAGCAGAAAACCTGCAGTACCAAGGAAATATCAGTCTGGGACAGGAATGTGATACAAAGGAACTTGGGCATGTGGGAGTGTACAAATATATGGGAACTGATGAGGGATCGAGAATAAAACATGAACACATGCAAACAAAACTCAGTAAGGAATATTTTAGAAGACTGAAATTAATACTCAAAACAGCCCTGACATCTCCGATCAAAGTTCAAGGTATAAACCAATTTGTTCTTCCTGTCCTTGGGGTGATTTACTAGCCCCAATAGATATTAGATCATTTGAACAGGAAAACAAAAAAATATATATTCACACTTAATAAATGATATATAAAAATCATTGTGTATGGCAAGATTATATATCCCTCGTTCTGAAGGAGGTATTGCCCTCCTCAAAATTGATTACCTGTATAGATCTGCAATCGTGGGACCCACCAGATCCAAACACAGTGAAAGTTTTAAAATATGAGTAGAACAAGTCTAAGATGACTTCCCTGTTTAGTTTTGCAGAAGCATATCAGTGTCAAGCAGGAATGGAAATCAAACCAGAAGTAGACAAAAATCAGGCAGCAACTAAATGTGCCAAAAAGCAAATTAAAGAATATAAGGAAATGGTTTGGTTGAGAAGTCAAGAAATGTGGAAAAGGCATAAATATAGCTGGAAGTACAGAAAACTCCTGGAACAACCTCATGTCAACCAAGCTGTTTTTCAAGAATGGTTAAGGAGAGGTAAATTTAAACCAAAAGATGAAAGGTTAACATTGGTGGCCCAGGATAGTGGAGTACATACACAATGGTTTACAAAGTCTTTTGAACATGTGGGAGAAACAGACAAATGCAGGTTTTATAAAACAGAATTGGAAACAGTCACATGTCTTATTGCTGGGTGCAAAGCACTAATGGCAGAGGGCCTAAATACTGAAAGGCATAGTAATGTGGCATGACTGTTGCATTGGGGATTGTGCAAAGATTACAATATTGAAGTAGCTGAGAAGCATTGCAAACATGAGCTACAAAGCACTATAGAAAATGAATAAGGTTATATCACATGGGATTGCCCATTGCCAACAGTTCAAAAAATAGATGTGAGAACACAAGATATAGTGGTACATAAAAAAAAGACAAAAGTGGCATTGTTCATTGAGATCGCTATAACCAGTGATTACAGCGTCTTACATACAGACACATAAAGTCATAAAATATCAGGATTTGCAGGCAGAAATGAGGGCAATATGTGAGAAGGATACCCAGACAGCTCCATTAGTAGTAGGAGCAATGGGTCTCATAAAAAAGAATTTACATTCATATTTAGATATGCTTCCAGTACATGTAACTCTACAAGAATTACAGAAGGAGTCAATTCTGAACACATTGCAGGTGCTGTGAAAAGCACTTTTGGATAAAATTAAAGGTTGAAAGAAAAGTAATTTCAGGAAACTTAGTCATAGATTCCCACCATGGTACTAGAAACTCAAATCCAAAAACTGGAAACATAATGTAAACAAAGCCAAACAAACATAAAACATTAAGTCAGCAACAGAAAAAAGTATCCGAGTAAAAATGGACTCTGTTTAGCGCTTTCATTCTTTCAATGTAACTCACAAGAACTTAATCGGAAACAGACCCACACTTCTCACAACACATAAATACACAAACCAGCACATCACATGACCAGTCAATTAACTTGATAGTCATTAAGTACAATAAACATAAATCTCTGTTTTAAACATATCCAACAAAACAATTATTTAAATAAGTTAAAAATCATAATTAAAATCTTCCATTTTTTAAAAAAAAATTATGTTTATAACATCATTCAGGCATAGTGACTTTTCGGAAGATAAACATATCTATCATAACGCATCCTTAACTTCAACTCTTGTTTTGAAGTCACCAATTAAAGGGGACATAACTACACTATCTAAAACATAAAAAGAAAAGTTCCTAAAATTACACCAAGCAAGTGCATGCTTGGCTAATGCATTCTTAAGTCCTTTTTTTAATAGCTGTAACATGTTCATAAATACTCGTTCATAAATACTTTCTAACAGTTTTACCCACATAAAAAGTGGGACAAGATTCAGAAAATGCAAGGTAAACTACTCTGCAAGCATAACAAGTGTGCCTGGTTTAGCCCAAATCTGAATTTTATCATGCTGTAAAATGACAGAAGAACCTTCAAAAACACATCTGCAATATTTACTATGTTGACAATGAAACGTACCTTCATAACAATAATGCAATGTGTTAGAAACCTTAAAGTTGGACCATTTCATCTCAAAAAATGATTTCAAATTAAGTGTTCTTTGGTAACCAAAGATGGGTTTATTACCTACAATGTTAATCAACTCTTTGTTACCCAAAGCAATGTTCCATTTATTATCGATGATATATTTTATAATATGACTGCCAGAAGGAATTGGCAAAAACAGGACCTAGAATGCAGGTCAGACCGCACATTCCCCTTATAAACAATAACCTTATTTTAAGATCAGTTTGAAATAAGTATGTATTTTTAGGATAAGAAGTGAAATATAACACTCAAAAATTCATAAAAATAGCCCCTTTCTAAAAATAAGTATTTAAGGTTAAGTGACTCTGCCTCAAAAACATGCCATTACTTATAAGTCTACTCAACCTTATGAACTGTCCTTTAACTGCATTCCTTTTCATAAAAAAAGGATGTTGAATGTTGCTAATCAAATAGCTGTTAACAAACGTGGGCTTCCTAAAAACATTACTGTGAAAGCATTTTTGTCAGCCTCTACAGACAGTAAAGCATCTAAAAATACTGCTTGGTGACCTCTGCCACTGGATGTGAATGTTAGAAATGAGGTGGTGTTATTTAAAAAAAATCAAAAAAACTGTTCTACGTGTCTTCACCACCTTCCCAAAAAGAAAAACAAGTCATCTATGTAACATCGATAGATGTGTGCCTTCTTAAACAAAGGATACTTATGAAGAAATACTTGCTCCCACCAGCTCATAACCAGATTCACAAAGGAGGGAGCAACTCTTACACCCCTAGCAACTTCTTTTTTCTGTACATAATATTTACCATCAAATGTGAAAAAATTATTGTTCAAAACTACACTTAAGCAGATACTAATATTAATAAAAGAGTTTGAAAATGTCACAAACTTACTTAAATACTTTCTGACAAAATCTATAACAACATCTTGAATGAAAGTGAAATGACATCCAAGGTTATTAAACAGTATTTAGTGTAAGTAAATGTAGCCACAAACTTCTCAAGTAAAACTGTGACTTCTACGCTATAGGGTTTAACATGCAGTCAAGATAAACTGAAATGGGTACAGTCTTATAAAACTCTGCCACTATAATAGGCCTAAATGGGGTATGTAAGCTGTCCTTCTGAGCCTAAATGGGGGATTTAATGTGTTATTATGAATCTTAGGAATACCAAAGAATATTCCTATCTTAGGGAAATCTACTTTAAAAATTCATAAAGAAGAAAACCAATGTCTCCCTGACAAACAATGTCTATTAATAATTTATCGAGAGGAGCAAACATATAGTTAATACAAGTTAAAGTGAGCTACTCAAAGCAAGAATGGTCATTCAGCCTGCAATTAATAGTGTTAACATAATCTTTGGAATTCATAATGACTACCCCACTGCCTTTTTCTGCCTTCATTATTTTTAAATCAAGGCTTTCTGTTAGATCTGTCAAAGCAGTCCTCTCATCAGAAGTCAAATTTTGAAACCTAGTTCTATTGTTATTTAAATCTTTTCTTAAATTATCTTCACAAACATCTTGAAAAACTTGCAAAGTGCTATGTAAAACATTGTTAAATGTACTTTTCTTTTTTTAAAACAAGTACCAGTTTCATTGTGTATGTCAGGAACTTCATGTAAAATATAAAAATAAAAAATGCTGAACCAGAACACAACAGAGTCTTTAATTACACAAAGTTTTGAGTGCTTTCGTTCCAACTGAAAAGGAACTTTATCAGAAAAAATGTGATCTCTACTCTCTTCCTTTTATACACTTAAAAAAGGTGCCAAAAAAAAAACACAGGCAAAAATTTAAAGGTATACACACATTAAAATATCAGGTACTATTCCCAAACTTCCTGCATCAAATATATATGCATGCTGAACACCAATACCATTAAATATAAAAGTAAATATTGTATAAAAAATATATTCCTGATTGCCTCCTGCATATTTGGGCACCAGGAAAGATTACAGACTAATTGGGTAATATTTTAACCATAGCTGTGAAAGCCATTTTCCCAGTTCCTTACACATGTATGTAATGTTTAGTGGCATAAGAAATCCTATCATAACAGTATGTGAGTTAGAATAGCTTCTAATACTGATTAGGAGTAGTTTGTGAGTGTATTATTACAACATGCATAATGTGAGTGTATTATTACAACATGCATGATGTGAATGTATTATTGCAACATGCATACATGACCACTGACTTGCTGTTACACATTGCTTTACACTGCACACTGTATAATACTGTATACAAATGTCCTTGTACTACTCAGACTACTGCATACTAACAGATAGCAGTTGTATGCATATCTAGGCATGAACATACTGCGTGGTATCATAGCTACCTATGATATTCTGACAGGCATTTCTGCTACTTATTATTATTAGCATTATTGTATTTTTACAAATCCGTGGAACGTACATGGTTTGGGAGGACTGTTGTAGAACACTGCTCCTTGAAGTGCTACTCTACCTGATGGGACAGTAATCCAGCATCACTCAGATGTTTAACCCTCTTTGCTGAGGTTGCCCACTGGGTGCAGGAGGAGAGTGAGCCTGGCAGCCATCACTGATGTTTGCATAAGGTGGCTTAACATAGTGCTAGAAGGCCTTATCCCTAGATGCTGGTATGATTAAGAAGGCAATTATGAACTACTAGGCCTGGCCCCCTCTTTGTGCGTTTCTGCATACAATTCCCCCTAATGGTCTTTCCATTCACCTAGTCTAGCTACTGCTCATGGTTCCAACTATGGGTGATAATGACCACTTGCCTCATACCAGCACATTGTCCCTATCCTTTCCCTCATACAGATGTGAGCAGTATAGCCTCATTAACCCCCTTTTCAGTCTAGCTGTTGCAGATGCTGGGGCCACATACCTGAATCCTGGTCACCTGGCTCATTGTCAGGGCTTCATCCCACTACACCAATGGAACTGGATCACTCTGCAAGACTTGCAGATTTTGGCACATACATTCGAATTAGAAGTGTTTGCCAGTATTGGTGCTTTCTACTGTCAGACCCTGGCAAGTTACATGTTTTTTTAAATTCTGAATCATTGCATTCTAATGATGCCATTAGTGATGTAAAGCATTAGTGGGCTAAATAAGGTAGTCAGTCAGTCAAGTCTGAGTATTCTGAGAATCTAACATATATGAGATGATTACCTCTACATGGGGTGAACCTGATACCATGGTGTGTCCACTTATCTTCTCTATCACTGCTGTGCTGTATCCCTTTTTAAGTCTGTGTTATATAATGCATAGCCACAGTACTCCTGCCGAGTGTTGTCGAAGAACACTTTTGTATGTGAGAAAGGATTTATATAGTGTGATATTGTCTACATTTGTGTGGCTTCCTTTGGAAGCTGTTTTATGTTGATGGCAGTACTTCCATCGTAATGTTTATTGTGGCAATCTTTTGTGGGCATTCAGGTATACTTTTTCATGTGTGTTTGTTGTCCACAACTATGCCATACTCTTGGCGTTGAAATCTGTATGCTATTCACAAATGCTTACGATGGTGTACCAAATACCAGTATCATTTGTAAGTAGTTGTCTATTAATGTGGCTGTGTAGAAAAGTGAACCAGTATGATGTTCTAATAGATTGTTTTCTTTCTCTTATATATATCTACATCTATATCTATAACTATGTCTATATCTATCTATAAATATATGTGATACACACACATATATATTACACATGGAATTAGATTTTATATATACTAAACATGATTTTATATGTATTATATATTATATACAGTACACACACACACACACACACACATATATATATATATATATATATATATATATATATATATATATATATATATATATATATACACACACACACACACACACACACATATATATATATATATATATATATCTATATATACACACACACACACACACACACACACACACACACACACACACACACACACGCACACACACACGCTGTTAAGAGGTGAGATCAGCAGTGCAGGAGGACAGTACCAGCTTCATAAATGAAAGCTGCTACTGCATGTGTAGTCACGGCTGAAGTGTTGAACATAGCAAGCTGCATGTTATTACATTTGAGGCTAACTTGCTACTGTTTCAGAACTGCACAGGGCATCAGGCAACTTAGCTATTTTTATTTATATGTGTGTGGTTGTGTGTATGTGTGCATGTGTGCGTGTGTGTGTGTGTGTGTGTGTGTGTGTGTGTGTGTGTGTGTGTGTGTGTGTGTGTGTGTGTGTGTGTGTGTGTGTGTGTGTGTGTGTGTGTGTGTGTGTGTGTGTGTGTGTGTGTGTGTGTGTGTGTGTGTGTGTGTGTGTGTGTGTGTGTGTGTGTGTGTGTGTGTGTGTGTGTGTGTGTGTGTGTGTGTGTGTGTGTGTGTGTGTGTGTGTGTGTGTGTATGTATGTATGTTTTAAGCATATAATCTATAATGTAAGCAAAGCCAACGATCACCACATCAGTGCATTGTAAAAAATCTCTCCTGTCAATGTTACAATTTATATACATATTATACATGAGCATCATTTGTTAAATTGTCTCTTTAATTGCTCCAAAAATTGTGGGGTGACAATTGTGCATGTGTACATATAGCCACAACGTAAACAAAGCTAACATACACTGCATTGGTTTATTGGATAAAATCTGCCTTTTCAATAGTACTATTCCTCTGCATATCATTCATGAATACTGGTAATTACATTGCACCTTTAATTACTTCCAAAACTTTGATGTACTATACTATAAGACTTTTGGAGTTCCACCATTTAGTCGATGAACAAACCTACACATTTGCAGTACAAGCACAGTTACCAAGAATGCATTTCAAAATAGCACAGCGAATTTAGATTTATCTTTGAATGAGCTTGTAAACAGCTTCTCATGCATAAATATTACAATTATGACTTTACCTGTGAGACACACATTACATCTACACTTAGCAGCTGATGGTAAGTTTCTTGATTTTCTTGGGAAACACTGCTTGAAATGCACTGATTATAACATTTGTAATATAGATTAAATTATGTACAGGGGAGAAGCTAATCATTCTGAAGTACAGAAAATGCACCAATTATGTTCTAAAAGCAGGAAGAAGACAGCTTTGTTATGCACCACTGTGATGTGAAATAGGTGCATAACAATTGTGTAGAGCATTGAGCATGGAGATGGCACTGTGATATTCGGAAAAACACAAATCAGTTAAACACCACAATGGCACGAGACCTGATTTTAACAAATGTTAAGCACCATCTGCTCAACTTGTTAAGATCTGGTCGTGTAATACACTTCAAAATTTGTCAGTATGGACCAGTAAATGGTAGTGGCAGAATAAAATACTTAGTTCTGCCTGCTGTCCTTACTGATAAGGTGTCCCTTCCTCTTACAAACTTAGAAAGTAGATACAGTAATACAATGTGTGTTCACCTGCGTTTTCTCTGAATGATATGATCTCTGAAAATAAGATATACGTCTATATTTACTGACTTCAATCCTCCATGATTTGTCTGAAAGCCACGGATTTTATGAGGAACTGACCAAACAAATGAAGCAAAAATCTGGACATTCTGAAAAAATCTAGACAGTTTAGAGACATGGCAGAGTGAGTAGAAATGTAAGGGACTGTATGTTACAATGCCTTTCTGACAGACTTCACTAAGTACCTAAGTGCTTTACAGCTTTGAAAGCAGACGAAAGCCAACAAAATACTTGTTTTTTTTCTTTTCTTTCCTTTTTTACTGTAACTAGTAGTACATGGAGCAGATTGGTGAATTTCTTGCCACCCATGTCTCAAACACATAATAAATGTATTATGATAGGTAACCTGATCATAATCCTCTATGCTATGCATGGATATCAGAGCTGTTAAATTGCATCATTCAAAGTGTTAGCATCTCATTGCAGTTGTCACCACAGAACAGCAATGAGATGCTAACACTTTGAATGATGCAATTTGCTGACACACACATACACACACACACACACACACACACACACACACACACACACACACACACACACACACACACACACACACACACACACACACACACACACACACACACACACACACACACACACACACACACACACACACACACACACACACACACACACAGCATTTAGAGCTGTTAGTGGGTACACAGCTTCTTGCCCCTGTCTAGGTGGCAGTGCTAATAACAGGATTCTGAAAAGTCTTTTACCAAGCTTCTTCAACTGTTTGGTGTAAATAAAGGGACAGAGTAATGTCTGCAGAATATTTAAAGGGGCAATGTGTCAAGTAGCGTTCATGAGTAATATGCATGTGGATTTTAATTTTGGCTGTGTAGACTTATAAATAATGCACTAATGCAGTAGCTTTGTGCAAGAACTGATAGGACTGTAGATTAATGGAATGAACTGGAAATAACTAGAAGAAAATAGAATGATCCTGGAACAACTGTTTTTATCGGTTAATTACCCAGAACTGTGCTGAACAGCTGCCAGTCTATCCTTTACGTGTGAAATCTTCTTGTACATTTCAGAATAAAGTTTGCAAACACTGTAGTTTGGTTAAGAATGCTTTATTATGTACAGTGCAGGTAGATATCAACAATACCTGAATACTGTCACAAATGACAGTGCTGATAAACTGAAATAGTCTATAGCTTCTGCACTTATACTCTTATTATTTTTTTTCCTACTGAATAGTATAATTAATATTCTGGAATGCTGGATATTTGACCTGATGTTTGTACTTATACTCTATTGTTTGCATGTATTACTGCGGTGGTGGTGCTGCGGTAGCATTGTTGCCTCACAGTAAGACGTTGTCCTGTTCGATTCTCAGCTAGATCGTCTTCTGTGTGGAGACATGCGTGAATGGGTGTACCTTCATTGAAGGTTGTGCGTCAGGGCCAGCAACTTGGCACGTAAAAATCTACTGCCGATCATTAGCGGACTGGAGTTCCGCTGTGGCGACCCCTAACCGGGAAAAGCCGAAAGACACAACTCTATTGCTTGCATGTCAGTCCAAACAAACTAACTTAACTAACTAGGTCTGAAGTACTTCCTAATAATCTACATGCCTCTTTAACCTTGGTTCCCAAACCTTGAAAGATCTTCTGTTTGTTCTCTATGTACTGCCCATTCTGTTCTTATCAGTATTCTTGACTGAAGGTTATTTTTTTTCCATTATGGTTTTACTCATTTTATGACACAATAACTTAACAGTATATTAACAAGAAAAAACAAATAAACTATGTACAGTGTCCATCACAACTAAAAAGCAATATACATAGGAGAACACTTAATATTTCTGTAACAAATTAGACAATTTTCTCTAAGCAATTAAGTGATGAGTGTGTTGTTAGTCTTTGCTTTTATAGTAGCAATCTCATTCTTACAACTGTATTTCACAAGATGAATACGCTTAGCTTTAAAGGCAGGAGTAGATTGGGATTTCCAATTTTTAGTAACAATTTTCCTTGCTATAGACAGGATAGACCATAGTAAAAATTTTTGATTTTTAGGACTGGCTTCAGGAACATTGAAAAGGATAAGGGAGTCAGAAATTAAACGGTTGTCATTCCATAGAGCTTTACAAAGATATTTAAAGTCTATCCAAAATGGGGACATTATTTTGCAATTAACAGCCGTATGTATCCAGTCAGGATCAGGGTGTCCACATCTCTAGCATTTCATTTCATCTTTCTTGTACATTATTGCTAGTCTATGTGGGGTGAAAAAACATTTATGTAAAAATTTCCATGCATATACACACCAGAACAGGGAAGATATGAATTCCTTCACTGACTATAAACAAAGTTTTTTATCTTTTTCTGAGAATACTTGTCTATTAACTTCAGTTGAATAATTCCAAAAAGAAACATCTGTTTTGCTAAAATCATTTCTGAGAATTTTATAAGTAACAGATATGTATGAAGTGCTCTTGAGTGAGCTATTAATAATTGTTGAGATAAAATCCAAGATTTTTAAGTTACTCTTGTTATAGGCCTCTAATGAGGGTACAAGCTTAGTATGTATAAACATCCTTACAAGTTTGGATGTCCAGCCAATTACAATTTTGCAAACTATATCTGCTGATTAAACAGTCTGCAGAACTTGTTTTATTAGCTAAGAGAAACTGATTCCAATATAATAGGTCACCCTCCCCAAATTCTAACATTTTTTGAGTATCAGAAGATATTACATTTTTGAGTATCAGAAAATATCAAGCATTCAATTATGTAAGCAATAGGAAACATAATTATTAATAAATTCTTAATTAATTGATTAGAAAACATAAGCTTTTTAAATAACAGCAATATTTGGTTTATAACAGGTGTGAGAACAAGTTTTGACCTTTCACTTTGAATGCATATTTTTAAAATCCATATAAAGATGTTTGTATGTTTTTGAGTATATGGCTCAAGCAATGTCCTATTACTATTTAGAAGTAAAGTTTAATGTACTGATGAAAATCAACATTTGGAAACCATATACCTCCTTCATCCCAGCTTGTGGTGTGCCAAAGAAAAGGAATTTTTGTTTTTTGGGGATAACAAAGGAAGTTGAGTAATAAGTTATTAATTTTCTGTTTAATTTTGACAGGTGGGGGGAATTATTAGAACTTGTCCAATGAATAAGATTTTAGGTAACAGTATCATTTTGATTAAAGTTAGTCTGTCTTCAGATGTGAAGAAGAGTCTGTTCCAATTGTCAGTTAGACTAGTAATTGAGTTTATAAGTTGTTGGTAATTAAATGTGAGCGATTTTATTTATAATTAGATTCAATAATGATACCTAGATATTTAATATGCGTGCCATCCCAGTTTATGTCTCTTTTTGATCTAAGTTTCATAGTAACATTTTTATTCACTAGAAGTGCCTGAGTTTCATTGTGATTGAATTTTATACTAGAGATGTTTGCAAAGAAGTCTAAAATATGTAATAGGTGATCTACTGAATTTTCAATATTATTAGAAGTTATTAGTAGGTCATCAGCAAACAGTTGTATCCTGGGGAAAAATGTGTCTGACACTTTATATCCTTTAACGCTGTCATTATTTCTACCATAATTTGCAAGAGGCTCAATAGCCAGGACAAAGTGTAATGGGGAGAGGGGACACCCCTATTTAGTACCTCTTCATGAATTAATATTCAATGAATATTATTTAATCTGTCTGCTAAGATAGACATGAATATCTTGTAATTGATGTTAAGCAAAGAAATTGGCCTGTATGATGTGCAAAGGTTTATTTGGTTTTAAAATGTGATAGATGATAGAATATTTCCATGAGGGAGGGATGTTTGCTATAGTCTTAGCTTCTTGAAATGCATTGAGTAAGATTTTTAAAATGTTTAGATAAAAAGAATTTTAAGAAATTGTATACAGCTTCATTTTCTTAGTTCATGCATACATAGTATATTGAACTGAATTTTTCCTTTTGTATGTTTGTAATGTACATGCAGTTTCCCTTCTGCTTACTATGAACCTGCAGTAGCTAGGAATTCCCACTAGATGTCATGAGAGGGTTAGTTTGTGGCTTTTATGAGAGATATAGTAAGCCTGGCTATATTTTATCCACGTATAAGCTTATTAAACTATGCAGTTTTATTTTCAAATTTAGAGTTTTTAAATTGTCTATAACAGTTTAAAAATGTATTTGTCATAATGAATCAAGGAGAGTACTTTTCAATTTTAGTTATAATAGCAGTCTCCATCAAATGATAATATTTAACATTATATCTATTAATGTCAATGGGTTGAACAACCCCATGAAAAGTAATAGGGTCAACAAATATTTAATGCTACATAAAGCAGATGTTGCATTCATTCAGTAATCCCACGTAGTAACAGAAGATCTAAATAAATTAACCTTTAAGGATGATAAGATTTTGGTAAGTTCAAGCTACAACCACAAAAGAAGAGGTGTCCTAATTTTACACAGAAAATCAATGAGAATTCCAGAAATAGTTGACTCATACTCAAGCAATAATGGCATGCTTGCTTTAGTCATACTAAAACTAGATAACAAGATGTATACTTTTGTAAACACCTACTGGATACAAGGTGTGAAGAGTGGGTAAAAATAGATGAAGGCTGCCAGCCTAGCCAGATAAAAATGTTCAGATAATTCTGTCATTTGTAAATATGAATGTAAACTACAGGCTTGTTGTCTTAAATGTAAAGAAATAGTGTTACATGTAGAACTGAAAAAAATGTGACAACAGTGCACACTCTACTGTAAGAAAGCTAAGTCAAGCATTTCATGACTGTCTTTGATGTTTACAATTTGGCTCCGGCCAGGCTAGATGAAGGCTTCCTGCCTATTGTTTTAAGGCTAAAGTTAATGACCAGAATTTGCATGCATAAATGTCCTTTATTGCTCTGGTTTCTGCCTAGGTATAAAATAATGTAAATGCAGTTTCTGTTAGCCTGGGAACCCAGGGAAGTATGAAGAATGATTTAATGTGTAGCCTGGGAACACAGGAAAGTGTGAAGACTGATGTAATGTGAATCTGGACTGCAATTTCAATTTAAACAGAGAGAACCAGAGAGAAGTAAACATTTTTGTCTTGACCATCCGACTTACAGCACCTTCTTGCTCATATGTAAGTTATCTTAGACTTGTATTTTCTTTTAGAAATAGCTAGAAACTAGAAATATTAGACTAAGTGTTTTTCTGTGATGTCAAAACTATACTACTGAATTATTTTACGTATTTCTCTGTGATCTCTGAACTCTTGACTAGCACTGTGTAGTTTGAAGTATTGTCCTGTGTTTTTATTATTTATTATTAAATATTTTAAAACCTTTCACCTATGGCTGTTTTGTGTAGAGATAAGTTAAGCTCTAGATTACATTGCATATTTATAGTGATTACTGTACAAGTCACTCCAAATAAGCCTTGACTGTTTAGTCACACTTACCAACTGGATAATAATATTGCACAGTAATAATTGGACACCCTTTTAAGGGCCAAGTATAACCACAACGAAATATCTCGAAAATAATATATGACAATCAAGAAAATGACCAGTGAAAAACAGCTCTACTTTCCAAATATACACTATTTATTGTAAGAACAAGATTCTCTAGCGCCTCGGTCTTAGCCTTTACAGAGTAAAACTTTCATTGCTAAAAAAACCCTCCTTTTATATTCAATTCAAACAAACCTCAATTAATCAATTTACCTATTAATTATTAAATTACATTCCATTACATTCTTAAAGTTAAAAAAACTATAAAAAACTTATAAAAAACTCTGCCAGTTACATTCTTTATTTAATCCATTAGGAAACAATGTATTATATTTTATTATAAGGATAGACTCCTTTCGCCTCAATATATGTTTTAATAACTCCACATTTTCATATTGTAATGTTACTTGTTCCAACAGTGTAACTTTCATAGTGTAAAAAAAAATTTGAAACATTGGGAAAATATTCTTGTTTAAGTAAAGGTGTGATTTATGCTATAACTTATTCTTGTAATAAGTATTATATAGGGGAAACAAAAAGGTCACTGGCTGAAAGAATAAAAGAGCATGTTAGAGATGTTAGAAACAACAAAGTCATGAGTCCTGTAGCGGAACACTTTAATAAAGAACATAAGGGTGAAACAAACACTATGAAAGTTACAGTGTTGGAACAAGTAACATTACAATATGAAAATGTGGAGTTATTAAAACATATATTGAGGCGAAAGGAGTCTATCCTTATAATGAAATATAATACATTGTTTCCTAATGGATTAAATAAAGAATGTAACTGGCAGAGTTTTTTATAAGTTTTTTATAGGTTTTTTAACTTTAAGAATGTAATGGAATTTAATTTAATAATTAATAGGTAAATTGATTAATTGAGGTTTGTTTGAATTGAATATAAAAGGAGGGTTTTTTTAGCAATGAAAGTTTTACTCTGTAAAGGCTAAGGCCGAGGCGCTAGAGAATCTTGTTCTTACAATAAATAGTGTATATTTGGAAAGTAGAGCTGTTTTTCACTGGTCATTTTCTTGGTTGTCATATACCATTTTTAGGGCCTTTAAGTAGCTGATAATTATTAGTGGGTAGTGGCAGGGTACTACTGTATAGTCTGGGAAAAAGCGGCACAACTGGAGAACCTGTGCCAGCCTTCCCCAGGAGTGTCTGTGTGGTTGTATAAACTCTTCTCAAAATGTGTGACTGTGTGTGTGTGTGTGTGTGTGTGTGTGTGTGTGTGTGTGTGTGTGTGTGTGTGTGTGTGTGTGTGTGTGTGTGTGTGTGTGTGTGTGTGTGTGTGTGTGTGTGTGTGTGTGTGTCAGCTACTTGGGCAGGGACATGAAGCACTGGTTGGACAGAGAGGGTGCTACACGTTTTAGCTTGCCCACTAGGCTGAGATCTGGACTCTATAGCTGTGCCAGTAGGGAGTCTTATTGGGGACCTGTAGGGCAAGGGAGCGACCAGCCCCAGAATGACTGTGATCTCTGTGTGCACTTACTTAAGGGAAATTGCACTTTACTGTGTGTAGTTGTTATCCTTTCCTCATATATGAGATGCCCTCTCTGGTGTTAGTGATGAGGATTGAGGCTCCATGATTGCTGGGCCAGGACATGGGCGTCACACAAGGTATTGGAACTAAAACTGTGAAAAACATTTAGACACCATAACATTAAAGTCTAAAGGTGAGTTACTATTAGCAGGTGATTTTAATTGTATCTTGTCCTCCACTGATACCACAAGCTCTAAGCCCTTCAAGATGTTCCCTGTTGCCAAGCACTTGAACAACTACATAAAAGACAGAAACCTAATTGACATTGACGGTATAAAAATATTATCCTCCCTGAAGTATTCTCACTACTTTTACAGATTTGGCACTCAGACCACCATAGACAAAGTCTTTGTAACCATTTCTTTACTGGCCAAAACTGATAATGTAATGCTGACAGCATGCCCTATGTCTGACCCCAGTGCTATCACCTTCAATTTAACACTTAATACTGACCCCTTAAACTTCTGCCAAAGACTACCTGCTTATCTAGTAACAGTACAAGGATTTAAAGAATGGTTTCTAGATGAAATAAAGCCTTACTTACTTAGACACCAGTAATAATGGAGACGTTTCAGATATTATTCTATGGCACACTTTAAAGGTAGTCTTACATGGTAAAGTCAAAAGTCGATATATAAATAAAAGGAAAGAGTGGGATAAAAAAACTAGTAGACATACAAAAAGAAATTGATGAAATAAAACTAAAACTTACATCAAATAACAAATCTGTATTAGATGACATTTGTAAACTGAACAAGGAGTATCAAGATATCATGCAGTATAAAATATTAATAAATCTGGAAAAATCAGATTACAAGCCTACTCAATTAATCCCAAGAGTATACACAGGATTGTGATTAGATGTAAATATTTAAATGAAAAAAGTGATATAAAAATAATATACACTAGAAATAGACTATCAAAGTTACAGATCTAAAAATATCTTATGTTTTAAAAAGCATTACAAGAATATTAATAATAATAATGCATCTATAAGTGATAAAAGTATAGACAGTTTCCTAGCTAATAATATTCAAAAGAAGCTATCCAAACAAAATATTAATAACATAGACAAACCCTTTTCCTTTAAAGAATTAAGGGAATCAATAAAAAATCTTAGGACAAAAAAGACAACAGGGTGGATGTTCTAATTTCAGAATTTTACAAACTCTTATATGACTGAAGGTTACTTACACTAATTGAAAGTGCATTCACAGAAACTGTATGCACACTGTGCAGGTTTGATTTAATACTGCTGCTTTTCTTGACTTATGCAAAGAGAATACTTTATTTTTTCTGACAAAATACATTTAAATGAAACCTGATCTTATAGCTCCTCCTGAAATACCTGAACACACAGAGCTATCTCTTTCTGTAGTTACTTTCAAATTTGAAATATAAAATTAACCTTTCATTTTCAGCCCTATGCAAGGTCTGTTATACTAACTGTATTTATGTAGGATTGTCTCTGAAATTGCTAAAATGAGAACTACTTCTATAAGTACTTTACACATTTGTTAATATGGTCTGCAAAGTATACTATAATGATCACTAGAACTAATATAAAATAAGTTTTCTTTATCTGATAAATAAACATTTAATTTTAATTTTAACCATTAGTTGTCACGTGAGCATTTATGGTTTGTTTGGATTGAAGTCTCTTGACTATGGTTAATTAAAACTGGGCATTTTTTTAATGTGTTATAACTGGTAAACTCTCTTTTTTCCACCAATAATATATGTATCTTGAAACATAATTAGCATATACTGTATTAACTTGTTTCTGTAAATCTTCAGCTAGATTTGTTACTAATAATCCTGTCTACTTACCTTTTTCATTTCTATGTATTGTAATAGATGTCTGACTTTTAAATTTGTGTTTTAAATATGTCTTAAATTTCAAGATGAAACTTAGATAGACCCAAACTAATAAAAATGTTGGTATAAGCTAGAACCGAGAAGCAGACATACAAAACATTACTACGTCAAATATATAAGGTATTAAAGATAGGTGGATTAGAAAAAGCGGAAAATTGATCGTCTGGGATGAAAATGGGGAGATGAAATTTCAGATGACAGATGGGAAGAAATGCATTAACCCCCATGAAAAACAACAAAATCTTGTAAATTTAGAATATTTGGATGGAAATGTTTGCATGAGTATTTTTATACCCCAAGCAGATTGTACAAGATGTTACCAGAGACAAGACATACTTGCTGGAGGTGTGAACAAAATCAGAAAACCAAAAGCAGACTTTAGTCACATTTTTGGTCATGTGATAAGTTAGAAAAGTTTAAAAAGATTTGAATTAATTCAAAAGTTATGAGAAAAGTAGTCAGGACTGGAAGTGATATATATTTTTGCTTTAAGGGGGGGGCTTCAAAAAGAAAGATTGCATATAAAAGCATTGAAAACGTTACTATTAACATTATCAACATTATTAGTCACAAAGTGGTAATAACCAAGACACCGAAACATGAATCAAGAGATAAAGATTAATGAAGTTATGAAAACAATGGGTGCAATAAAAGCAGCGGGAAGAAAAATAATGAAATACAGACCAAGTAAACTGCATATCAAAAAGTGGGAGCACCGAGGGACGAAAGTGAAAGAGTAGTAAGGGAATAACAAAGGGGTGGAGAAAGAATTATAATACGATAAATGAGTGCTATTAGAACAATGGAAAAATGAGATAAAGAGACAAAGGGAGAAAGAGGAAAAGAAGGAAAGAAGAATGACATTCCTATTAATAAGATAATGAGATCTCAGAAAATGAAGTGCTGGTAGTTGGCAATACCTACTGTGAAGTAAAAAGACAAAAAAGATAAAATTCTGAGAACAGAAATAAGAAAAAAGAAAATGCTATATTATGCATGACAGCTGTACCAGATGTTACCAGATAAGAGTAAACAGTGAGGCACCTTGTTCTTTAAAAGTTTATTTGTTAAAATACTGGGACAATGCTTACAAGCAGTCTTGGTGAGGAAATGAGAATTATGTAAACAGAATGAATATGTTTAAATAAAGAATAAAAAACATTTAGCTAAGTTTGTGAACATGGGCTATTTACAAAGATTATAAGTAAGCGGTGGTGGTGCTGCGGTAGCATTGTCACTTCACAGTAAGACGTTGTCCCATTCAATTCTCAGCTAGACCGTCTTCTGTGTGGAGACATGCGTGAATGGGCGTACCTTCGTTGAACGTTGTGCGTCAGGGCTGGCAACTCTGTACGTAAAAATCTACTGCCAATCATTAGCAGACCGGAGTTCTGCTGTGGTGACCCCTAACCGCGAAAAGCCGAAAGACACAGCAACAACAACAACATTGTATAAGTAAATAACCTTAATTTGTTGTAAAATCAGCCCAGTATAAAAGGAAAAGTGTGCCATGGATGGGTATTTCATGAAATGAAAACGCAAAAGTGTCCTACTGCTCCACAATACAATAAACATTGATCTTAAAAATCCATTTAGTGAGCATACAAAATGGTGGCCATTTGTCTTTTCTCTAGTTAATGGCAACCTTAGAGATGATTACTATAATCTGCCTGAGGTGTGAAGGGGTAAGCCCACACATATGGAGTTGTATGGTGGCTTGCCCTCACATAAAATATTAATCTTGGACAAATGTCAGTTTGACATCTTCGTTTTGCTATTTTGTGCATTTGTATCAAAATCCATATTTATTTTTCATGATGCAAAAATCAGCATAGAGTTTAAATGCTGATAGACTGTTTTTTATGTTAAAAAAATCATCCCAAAGTGTTTGAGAAAAGTCAGTCATGATAGAAATAGGAGGTGGTAGGTTCTTTTGTAAAGATATGTGCCTGCACCTGCAGAATGCAGGTTTTTTTGAATGAGGTGCTCACATCATTTAGGCATTTTACAATAAGCAAGGTAGAATGAACTTACACCTTACTGCTTCATTAATTAAATGGAACATGATTGTCACTGCTTTTGTTTTTCATAGTGTGTGTGTGTGTGTGTGTGTGTGTGTGTGTGTGTGTGTGTGTGTGTGTATGTGCTTTACAGCTATTCAGCTTTAAGGTTTATAAGTCAGAAAATAATACCTAGCAGTGGAAGTCTACTGAACTTTTTTCCTTTTGGAAAAATGATGCAAACATTGTCTATATCATAAGTAAAGTGATAATATGTGTGCATAAACTGTCAGGTATATTAGACAAGGCATTTGTTATGTATGTAACTCCTACTACTACAGAGGAATATGTGAAAACAGCATAGAAGATAAATGATCCATTCATCTAAAGCCTTGCAAAGCAATTATTAAACCTTTCAGCCTTAAACTATAGAATGTGAGATGGCTTCATTGATTGTTGTTATAATTAGCTACAGGAAAGAACTTGCTAGTAACTGACAATGTGTTTACATGAGTGTTTCTAGCATTCATTCCCGTGGCATTACTCCATTCCAATATGGTTGCATGCAACTTGATAATTCTACAGCACTTTTATCTGACTGGACAGCACACATTCACTAGTTAAAATAAGAGTTATAATTGGATAATTATATAAGTTACCAAACAAAAAGTTCACAAAAACATTAGTTCTTTAGAAGCCAAGCAATAAAATCAAATGCATATATGAAATATAGAATTAGGTAAGTACTGTTTTCCACTAAAGAAATCTGTATTGCACCATACAGCATAACTGGCAGTATATTAACATGATGGGTAGATCACAACATTTTCACAGAATAATTATTAGCTTAACAACAGAAAATAATGTTACAACTTTGTCTAATAAGTAACAGAGAACAATTAAACCAGCTGACCAAAAGAGGAAAAATGTATTAGTTGTCCTTTGGCCACACAATGTCTGACTTCATGCCTTCAAAATACATCATTTATTTATTTATTTTTAGGAGTGCATTGCCAATATTTGAGATTTGCAGGCGTTTATGTTTCAACTTAAAAGCTTATACTTATACCCAGAGTAATTGACAAACTCAGTATTAACTGTAAGACATTTAATTCACATTTAAGCTTTCTACCTATAAATAGAGCTAACAATAATACATTATGACATTTCACCAGAAAATTATGTGAAGGACTAAAGTTAAAGTAATGAAGAGGTAAATAAAACAGTGTTTGCATGGAAACTTTGATGCAAAGTATTTCACATCTTGTGTTCTTACAGCATTATCAGTGATGTTATTTTGTGATCATTCATCAAATTCCTTTAGGCTGTACTTAATGCTTATGCATAATGCACAACCAAGAAAGTCAATTAAATGACAACTATACTCTAAAAACATGACTTTTCTTGGTCAAAGAATGCATTTTCCTCCCTATTAAAATAAAAAGTCTTGCTACAGCGACCAAGACTTTAATCAAGCAATACATGAAAAATATATTTTCTAAAAATGCCTCTTAGAACTCACTATTTAGGAAGATAGTTAAGGAACATATTATTGAAATATAATCATGCTTCTGTGACACTGGTTAATGTACTGGTCACATGACCTAGTCCTATACTGGACAAAGCCAAATAATTGGGATAAAGGCCAATGGTAGGGGCAAATTGTTAATATTGCTCTTATAAACTTCATTGTTAAAATAAAAGTTGCTGTTGTGTAAGCATGCATTTTTAGGAAGGATATGAAGTCTGAAACTGAAATGTCTGTCTTTAGTTAGTTCTCAGTGATTTGCCAGAAAACCACACATTTTATGAGGAACAGATGAAAAATATGAGGCAAAAATCTGGACATTCTGCAAAACACTGGACAGTTGAGAGATGATCCAGATATATGCTACAATTATCATATCTACTTGAAAGCACAAACTGAAGCTGAAGAACAGGTTCCTGAAAACACTATGCCATGTTTACACATTTTTTCATGAGGCTCTTATTAAGCAGAAGCTAATGTAAATGGAAAAGATTAATAAGCATCCTATGTACATATTCACGCTGTGCATATTAACATTTGTTAAGTCATGATTATGGCTGAAAATGGACATTTTACCACCTGACTTAGGCAGTTAATAAATGAAATAAACAGATAGATACATAAATATGAAATGATCCATACACTATCATATATAAGTAAAGCATGGCTTGGCTTTTTCTCCATTTATATGGTATTTCCATGCTATTTGGTTTCCTTTATGACCACTATGTTTGATCTACATAAAATCTCATGTTACTATCTTTAGAAATTTGACCCCTCCTCCCCCCGGCTAGATCTTAGTGACTGTCATATGTAAGAATTTTGGCTCAGAAAAATCTCAAATAACAAGTTGTATGTAAACCATCCTTCTTTTCCTCCCAGTGATGCAATACATTTTATGAATGCTTGGGGGGTTTCAGCCATATTGCTGTTTACTATTGATCACATTTGAGAAAGTATCCTGAGACAGAATGTTAGGAACCCAACTATCACAAGTTGAAAGAGTGAGTGGGACTGGACTTCATGCATCTAATTAATTATTGTAGTTCCTCTCAAAAAGCAAAATCATTTAAGTACCGTCTACAGCTAAAGAAGAAAGGTCTCATACCCATGATGGTATGTGTAATGGATGGTCAAGGTCACATACCCATGATAGTATGTTTAAAGGATGGCGGAGGCCCCATATTCATGATGGTATGTTTAAAGGATGGCTAAGGTCCCATGCCCATGATGGTATGTTTAAAGGATGACTAAGGTCCCATATCTACAATGGCATGTTTAAAGGATGGCCAAGGTCCCATACCCACGATGGTATGTTTAAAGGATGAGCTATTAGTTGAGCAGCCCCTGCAAGTACGGCAACTGCACGGCTCCAAAAAGACCTATTAGCAGTACAAAACAGAAGGAAGCCAGCAGACTGTAGCATTCATTGTTTATTTAAACTGGCTCTAAAGTGTAGTATATAAATAAAATAAAAAAAATAGATCAAATAGACTGGTTTTGGCTGTAAAATTAACATAGCCTGCATCAGTGCAGTAAAGACATGAAAACTTGTTCTCTTTTTATATAACCACTAGGTGAGGCTCTAATTTAATGAATTAATTAGCAGTCCTAAACAAAGGTACTCGGGTCTATATTGCAACATCGAACGCTTAAAACAGCAAACAAAGTTACATTGGCACATTTTCAGCGAAAGCTGAAAATGTCGAATCCGAAGAACAGCGATTTCTTTCCTAGGGAAAGAAATCGCTGTTCCAACTCCCGCAAAAAAAAACACATTACACACTTCCAAACACATACACACATACCCAATCCTAATTATACCCCCCCCCAAAAACCAGTAAACAACTGAATACACATATGCACATAACCCAAACATACATTTAACAAAAAAAAAATAAACATTTTAAACCATATGCACTTACCTTAACCCGCACCCTAACCCTAAGGTCAGTAACTCTCGCACATTCACATAAACAGCTCCAAACACATACACACTTACCTTAACCCTAACTCTACCCCCCCTAAAACAAAAGTAAACAACTGAAAACACATACACACGGAACTCAACTATACATTTAACATAAAATATACAACAGTAAACACTTTCATACATATGCACTTACCTTAACCCGTACCCTAACCCTAAGGTCAGTAACTGTTGCACAATCACGCTTGGGAGCTATACCGGACAAGGGACCACACTACACTTCAGAACATGGCAAAACAATGAAGCGGTCAAGCGACTTCTTTCCCAGGGAAAAATTTCGTTGAACAGCCGCTTTGCTATTTTGCCTGTTCGCTCTACATGTGTCGACAAAAACACATTCGACATAATGCGTTTTCGTTGAACTCATAGGAACCCAAGGTACTCATTTAGTCCTGGTGAAAATAAGCCCCTCAGTTTAATGATCCATTTATTTTCCTTACTATTAAAAATCTGGTGCCATCCTGCTTTGTTTGTCCTATTACCAATAATTATATCACAGTAAAATTAAAGGATGCATTCTTGTGTGCCTCAGTGTGCTTATATAAAGCATTGGTAAGCTTCTTGTGCCTAATATCACTATAATGTTCAGAAATTCTGAACTTGAGTGGTCTGGACGTTTGTCCCACATAAAACGCAGAACAGGTACAGGTAGCCAAATAGATCACCCAGTCCATCTGACAATTTGCAAAAAAGAAAATGTCAAATACTTGTCCAGTATTTTTTCTAGTAAACTGGCATGTTTTTATTATTTTTTTGCAGTGAGTACAATGGTCACAGGAAAACATCCTTTAAGTTGGTCCCCCATGAGAGTTGTTTGTATGGAATCACCCTTGCATCTCCATCCATATTTCTAATGACTTAAATGTGACCCCAAGTTCTTACCTCTCCTGAAGGAAAAATGACATCTGTCATCCAAAAAATTGGAAAGTTTAGAATCTGCTAGAAGGATGTTCCAGTATCTGCAAACACTATTAAGTAGAACATCAGTGTTCCTTCCATAGGTAGTGACCAGTCGAATGGTGGAGTCCTTGTCCAGGGACTTGTCCCCATATATCATAAGGTCCTGCCTGTCACGATTGGCCACCCACTGTCTGGCCTTACAGATATTCACCATTTTATAGCCTCTGTTTCTGAATCTGGTGGTTAGATCTTCCTCATAGGCGTCATAGGTAGCATCATTTGAACATATTTGTTTCATGTGTAAGAATTGTGATTTCAAAATGTTTCTGCATTATGTGGAGGATGAAAGTTGGAAGCATGGAGGAAGTTATATTGGAGTTATTTACGATACACTACCGATGCCAATGCATGGTCACTATTCCTAGTTACTAAGACATCTAAGAAGGTGATCTTGTCAGTGTTATAGTTGACTGTGAATTGTATACCCCATCTGTTATCATTTAAATAGCCAACAAACTCCATGAGATAGTCAGAATCCAATCTCCATACTAACCAGCAGTCATCCAGGTATCTTCTCCAAATATCAATCTCATCTAGATAGAGATTGTGTGCATTATCATAGATGAGTTGTTCTTCAAGGTGGGCCATAAATAAATCAGCATATATGGGAGCAAAGGAAGCTCCCATAGCCGTGGCTTAGATTTGCAAATAACATTTGTTCTGATAGTAGAACACGTTCTTAGTAAGAACCTGTTCAGCAAGGCAAATTAAAAAGGTATTGAAGCTGGGTTGGAACAATTCAGACTTATGTAACCAATACTCTAATGTTTCCAGGCCCACCCAGTGGGGAATGTTAGTATACAATGCAGAAACATCTAGGGTACAGAGTAACCACCCTGGCTCAAGCTGCATCTCAGAAATTACTTTATGGAATTCCGTGATGTTCTGGATACGAGCCCTGACCCATTTCATAAGTGGTTTCAAATATTGTGTAAGAAACTGGGATAGTGGTTCCATAATCAAGCCCCATCCTGAGACTATTGGTCTACTGGGGGCATATTCAAGATTCTTATGGATTTTGGGTAGGAAGTATATGTATTGGTTCGAAGGGTCAGACACCGTAAGATGATATAAAGTGGTATCCATAATGATTCCCTCATTCTTGGCTGATACCAAAAACTGATCAATTTGTTTCTTAAAACCAGGAGTTGGATCCAATGTCATGTGAGTATAATAATGACCATCATTAAGCTGTCTCTCAGCTTCTATATTATACTGGGTCCAATCCTGGACAACTACTGCCCCACCCTTATCTGCAGATAATATTGCCAAATCGTGATTATTTTCCAGTTCACAGATAGACTCCATTTCAATCTTTGAGAGGTTGTTAGATTTGGCATGGAACTCCCTAAAGTGAAAATGCAGATCCTCGAGAATACAATTCTGAAACATTAGAGCATTATGATACACTGGTGGTGTAAAGTTTGATTTGTGGTATCTAAAACCATCCTGCAATTCAGGATTAGATGCTGTCTGAAAAAAATAATCTTACGTTAAGTAATCTACAAAATGAGGTAATATCGGTAAGATCAGATTCTGACTATCTCATGGAGTTTGTTGGCTATTTAAATGATAACAGATGGGGTATACAATTCACAGTCAACTATAACACTGACAGGATCACCTTCTTAGATGTAACTAGGAATAGTGACCATGCATTGACATCGAAAGTGTATCATAAATATCCCCAATATAACTCCCTTCTCCATGCTTCCAGCTTTTATCCTCCACATATATGCAGAAACATTCTGAAATCACAATTCTTACTCTTGAAACGAATATGTTCAAATGATGCTACCTATGAGTAAGATCTAACCACCAGATTCAGGAACAGCAGCTACAAGATGGGGAATATCTATAAGGCCAGACATTGGGTTGCCAATCGTGACAGGCAGGACCTTTTGAGATATAGGGACAAGTCTCTGGACATATTCAATTGGTCACTACCTATGGAAGGAACACTGATGTTTTACTTAATAGTGTTCGCAGACACTGGAACAGCCTTCTAGAAGATGCTAAACTTTGACAGATGTCATTTTTCCTTTAGGAGAGGTAAGAACATGGGGTCACATTTAAGTCATTATAAATATGGATGGAGATGCAAGGGTTCATAGGTTTATAGGTTCATAGGTTGGTACTAGGCTTTCGGCCCTAGGGCCTATGCAAGCCTAGCCATAACAATTCTCTAGATATTTCTTCCCACAATATTTACTTCTCTGGACCCCTGTCTAGCAGGGCAACTGACATGATCACTGGGGTGAATTTCCTGTCTCCCATCCAATCATCAAAGCTCCTTTTGAAGAGGGCCAATAAGGCGCTCTGCTTGACATGTATGGGCAGTCTATTCCAGGGTATGGGGAGTCTCTGGGTCAGGAAACTATCCCTCCAGCATGTTTTGTTCATTGTGATGACAAGGTTTAGATCCCTGGAGCATGTGGCTCTGAGGGATTGGGATTTCTTTAAGTGGAGCATGTCCAACAGCTCAGGGTTTGACATGGCCTTGTATGTTAAGCAGAGATCCCCTCTGAGTAGATGATATGCCACAGAGTATAGCTGGAGTTTTTTTAGACGGTCAGCATATGGCATCTGCTTTAGGCCTGTGATTCTTTTAGTGAGGTATTTCTGTGGCCTTTCCAGGTGTTGCAGATGTCTTGTGAGGTACATACCAAATGGGGCATTATACTCTATAATGGGTCTAATGAGGGATGAGTACAGTGGGACAATGACCTCCTTTTTTCTGGATGAAAAGCCCTTAGTGATGAGGTGTGCCACATAGAAGGATTTCCTGACTGTTGTGGTGATGTGGTTATCGAAAGTGAGACCACTGTCCACCTTCATCCCTAAGTCTCTCATCACACTTTCGATGTTTACTGTTCTGCCACCTATGTGGTAATTCATACATACATTATTTTTTTCCAAAGGGGATAACTATACATTTCTTGCCATTAAACTTGTGCCCATGGCTCTGGCACCAGGCATCTGTTTCTGTAAGGCCTTTTTGTAGAATATCCACTTCATATGGGGATTCAGTAATGGCTCCCAGTTTGCAGTCATCTGCGAACTTTGTTAGCCAGAGTCCCTTAGTGTTGGCCTGTACTTCAGAGAAGTAGATGCCAAACAAGAGTGGTCCCAGGACTGAACCCTGAGGTACTCCACTTGTCACTTGTCTGGAGCTGGATTTGGAGTCAGCTACTTTTACAGTCTGGGTTCTGTCAGTAAGCCAATTGGTAACCCATTGAGTGACGTAGGGATTTATGCCCAGCTTAGTAAGTTTATCTATGATTCCAGAGTGGGGAATGGTGTCAAAGGCCTTGGAGAGGTCCAGATAGGCTGTGTGGACCGCCTTACCCTCAGCCACAGCTCTGGAGACTGATTTGAAGAAGTCAATCAGATTCAGGAGACAAGATCGTCCCTTCAAAAACCCAAACTAGGGGGGGGGTCCAGTGTTTGAAGGTTTCCAATGTCTTTGTTTATAAGTTCCATGATAATGCGTTCCATGCCCTTGCAGATCAGGCTTGTCAGATGGATGGGAAGGTAGTTCCCGGGATCCAAGGCGGATCCTCCCTTGTGGAGCGGGATAACTGTAGCTGTGCGCCACTAAGTGGGCACAAAGCCTGAGGTGAGGCTATGATTAAACATGACACTTAGGTGAGATGCCAGTTCATTTTGTAGTTCATGTAGTACACAGCCTGGGATGTCATCTGGTCCCATGGATGCTGTATTCTTAGCTTTGGAGAGTGCGGTTTCTACCTGTGTGGCTTTGATTATCAGAATCTGGCAGTCTTTTGGTACTGAGATGGGCCCTTTAGGGGGTGAGAAGTGGGTGAAGTTGGCACTAAATCGATCTGCCAGGATATTGGCAATATCCTTGGTATCAGTATATTTAATGCCATTCTGTTGTAGCTCAGAGCAGATCTGAGCATTGCCATTTAGATTCTTGACATAACTATAGCATGCCTTGTGGTTGTCTTTGGAATCTTTGGCAATTTTATTTTCGTAACTAGCTTTTGAGGATTTTATGAGGGATTTCAGCTTCTTACTGAGGCTGGTGAGGGAGTTTTTTACATCCTGGGATTTTCCTCCTTTCTGCAACAGTTTCTTCCTTCTGTTGTATGATTTGTTTATAGCAGGGGACCACCAGATTAGCTTTCTTTTTTTGGAGAAGAGTATCTTGGTTCTATTTGGGACGGCATGATTCATGCACAAGTGGATGTGCTCGTACAGTGTCTTAGTGCAGGATTCTGCAGTCGAACTTCCAGATCCTGTCTTCGTGGGTGTTGTGAAGTTTGTCACTTCTGGCTTCAGTAGCATGAAGTTGGCTTTGGAGAAGTTTTTTAAGGAGATTTCCTTACTGGGGGGGGGTGGAGATGGGATGTGGATGTCAAAGGTGATTTGCTTATGGTCGGACCTGACCAATGAGGGGGTGACCACTGGTGTGGAGCATCTATCTCCCATGTTAGTAATGACCAGGTCTAAGATATTGGAGCCCCTGGTGGGACAATGGATTAGTTGATCCAGGGCATTGGAATTTATGAATTCCAAGAACCATTGGGAAAAGGAGTTGGCACCCGAGTAGTTTTCCCAATTAGTGGCAGGGTAGTTGAAATCACCCAGTATTAGGGTGTTTGGTTGTATCTTAATATTTTCCAGTATGTTTAGAAATGTGTGTGAGAATCTTGGGGCATGGTGGGGGATCTGTAGCAAGCTAAAATTGGGATTGCAGTCTTACCTAGTGTTAGTTGCACCTGGAGAATTTCAGATGCATTATGTTGGGCAACTAGCCTGGAGGTGTGAATATCCTTGATGAATATGGACACTCCGCCACCTTTAGTGTTTCGGTCTTGGTTTTGTGACCAAAAAGTGTGGTAAGAATTGTAGCCTGGTATTGCAGGGGTGCTCTCTGGAACCTTGAACCGGGTCTCAGTTACTGCACAGATATCGATGTTCTCCATTTTTAGGAGTGCCTCGAGAGAGTGCATTTTGAGGTTTAGACGTCTAGCATTGAGTAGCATTACCTTAAGATTTTGCATGCTTGTATCTGTTACGGTGGTGGTTTTATCCTTTGAACCTTGCCTAAAAAAGGCACTATAGGGGTGGCAAGAACTTTAGCCAGTAACCTGAATCCCAGGGGTGACAGGTGCAGACCATCTCTGGCAAAGCATCATGGTTTGTCGATCACGTCTTCCCAGGCAGACAAATACTGGATCCCCTTTGAATGACACCAGAAGCTTAGCCAATTGTTGAAGTCAATCATTTTGTCCTTATACTGTGGTATCATTCTGGGTGAAGGCAGGATACTACTCAGGGCTAGGGTCATACCTGCCTAGTCACATGATCCAAGAGCTCTTCCATGTCTCTTCTCATGTAGTCCAGGGAGGTATGTCTCAAGTCATTCACTCCAGCATGAACAATGACAGAGTCGTATTTGTACTTGTTGTGGAGTGACTTGAGTGCATGTGTTAGGTGGTGGATCCTGGCACCTGACAGGCAGCTGACTGTAATTTTCCCCTTGTTCAGTCTGGTGAGTGGGACATCAGTGTGCCTGACTATAGAGTCACCTATGACTAAAGTGTTGGGTATATTGTCTTGCCTTAGGGGCTGTTGTTGGGTGGCACACTGGTGTTGTGAGCTATGTGTCACTTTGGTTGTGACTGGTGTTTGTTTGAGTTTCGGCTTTGGAGGTCCTTGTTGCTTGGGCAGGTTAATGTTAAGGGCCTCCGCATATGTGGGTTTAGTGTTACTATGTGTGGGTGTTGATGGTGTGGGTTTTGAAGAGCTATGAGTTGCTTGAGGTGTAATGCAGGTGTTAACCTTCTCCTCTTGCCTGTCTAGCACAATCTTGGCCGGAGAGTGCTTTGCATCCAGTTTGGCTATGTAAGTGCATCTCTCGCAGGTTGTAGTGTTGGGTGGTAGGAGGAGAGGATTGTCTATGTACATGAGGCAGTTGCCGCATTGCCCCAGTATGCCAAGATTCACCAGGTGGACAGGAGAAATCACTGGAAGCTGACCCTTGGACATGCCTGTTTAGGTGCTTTTTTGTAAAGTTTAAGAGCTGTTTTCCCTTACCTTTGCAAGATACTTTGCAATTATAGGCTGTTTAGTGCCTATGATTAATTTCTCCTTATTGACAAGGAGAGCTGAGTGCTTGTATCAGTTTCAGGCTTCCTAGTGCTTTAAAGCAGGTTCTTGAGCAAGTGCTAGTCACAGGGGTTCAGATTTTAGTGCTACTACTGAGAAACCAGCTAGTTCTAAGGGAAAATTTGAAGAGCAGACTTTCTGGCACCTGGAATAGTTTAACTGTAGCCTCGCAGTGCTGCACGATGTGAAAAATGTGCAAACACACGCGTTTGTAAGCCAGAAAGTTGAAAGGGATAGAAATCAGCCCAAAAAGGTTAATAAAATTACAATTTCAGAGCTGGAAATCACTCCTCTAGTTAGTTAGATAGGCAGTACGGTGCTCACCAATCCCACTGGTAGGCAGTAGGACTTCCCTCTACCACAGCAAGGTCTGGATAGCTCTGAGCACAGAAAATAAAGTCCTGAGACAAGCAAAGCCTGGGATATGGACTGGCTAGAAAAGGTGGGAAACGAGCAAACAAGATAGTATTTGTTTTGTTGAAACAGGCTAAACACTGCAATAATACAGTAAATAAACACAGAAAAGGCTAACACACTTGAGTGTGTAATCCTAAACAGTAAATGCAATTAAAACTCTACAAAATTAGCAATTTAAAACTTTTTAAATGAAGCAAGGCAAGTGCACAACTGAAAAACGATTTGAGGCAGTAACAGCAGAATAAGTAGCTAGTCTACATATACAGAGAAGTCTATATATACAGAAAAGCAGCTAAAACACACAAACATTTATGCAGTGCAGAGCACTTGAGTTGTAGCAATATTAAGGCAATTACAGTTATAATAAATGCTCTAAAATATACTCTATATTTCCAAAATGTTTGAGAAGCACAGTCAGAACACAAGGAGATTCAGGCAAAAGTTTTTTTTTTTTTTTAAAGGGAAAAAGGAGAAACAGAAGGCCTTAACAAATGTTCTCTCTGTATTAGGTAGAATGAGCTAATGACACTAGACTGGGAGGAGTGTCCCAGATCAGATCTACAGTAGGGGCGGGCAGCTGCAAAGCCACCAAGTATAACAGCAAGACACCAACAGGGAAGGAGGGTGGGGACAATACTAAAGCTATTAGCCTACAGACAGTAAGCACTACAGAAGGCCACAAAATGAAAGTTTTTAAACAGATAAAGGAGCAATGAGACTCTACAGAATGCTTTTAACTGCAAACAAATCAGTTACCTGTGCAGATAAGTTAATAGCAATAAAATACAACTATGCAGCAGGCAATAAAAAGTGCTATATATAAATTGCTAGAAACAATAATCAGTATAAATAATCGAAAAAAACAGGATACTTATATATCTCAGCTAAGAGTTGTAGTCAACACCTGATTACATACAAATAATTCTCATGGGAGACCAACGTAAAGGATGTTTTCCCTGTGGTCACTGTACATACTGCAGAAAAATAATGAAAACATGCCAGTTTACTAGAAAAAATACTGGACAAGTATTTGACATTTTCTTTTTTGCAAATTGTCAGATGGACTTGGTGATCTATATGGCTACCTGTACCTGTTCTGTGTTTTATGTGGGACAAATGTCCAGACCACTCACATTCAGAATTTCTGAACATTATAGTGATATTAGGCACAAGAAGCTTACCAATGCTTTATATAAGCACACTGAGGCCCACGAGAATGCATCCTTTAATTTTACTGTGATAGATAGAATTATTGGTAATAGGACAAACAAAGCAAGATGGCACCAGATGCTAAATAGTGAGGAAAAGAAATGGATCATTAAACTGGGAGGCTTATTTTCACCAGGACTAAATGAGTACCTTTGATTAGGACTGCTAATTAATTCATTAAATTAGAGCCTCACCTAGTGGTTATATAAAAAAGAACATGTTTTCATGTCTTTACTGCACTGATGAAAGCTATGTAAATTTTACAGCCGAAACCGGTCTGTTTGATCTCTTTTTTTATTTTATTTATATACTATGCTTTAGAGCTAGTTTAAATAAACAATGAATGCTACAGTCTGCTGGCTCCTTTCTGTTTTGTACATATCTTTAAATGATGGCCAAGGTCCCATACCCACGATGGTATATTTAAAGGATGAACAAGGTCCCACACCGTGATGGTATGTTTAAAGGATAACCAAGGTCAAACGCCTATGATGCTATGTTTAAAAGCTGACCAAGGTCCCACACCCATGATGGTATGTTTAAAAGCTGGTCAAAGTCGCACACTCATGATGGTATTATGTTTAAAGGATAACCAAAGTCCCATACCCATGATGGTATGTTTAAAGAATGGCCAAGGTCCCATACCCATGATGGTGTATTTAAAAGATAGCCAAGGTCCCATTCCCATGGTGGTATGTTTAAAAGATGGCCAAGGTCCCATACCCATGATGGTATATTTAAATGATGACCAAGGTAACAAACATGATGGTATGTTTAAAGGATAGCCAAGGTCGCACACCCATGATGGCATGTTTAAAAGCTGGCCAAGGTCCCACCCTCATGATGGTATGTTTAAAAGCTGCCCAAAGTCCCACACACATGATGGTATGTTTAAAAGCTGGCCAAGATCCCACACTCTTGATGGCATTATGTTTAAAGGATAGCCAAGTTCCCATACCCATGATGGTATGTTTAAAGGATGGCCAAGGTCCCATACCCATGATGGTATGTTTAAAGGATGGCCAAGGTCACATACCCATGATGGTATGTTTAAAGTATGGCCAAGGTCCCACACCCATGATGGTATGTTTAAAGGATGGCCAAGGTCCCATACCCATGATGGTATGTTTAAAGGATGGCCAAGGTCCCACACCCATGATGGTATGTTTAAAGGATGGCCAAGGTCCCATACCCATGATGGTATGTTTAAAGGATGGCCAAGGTCCCATACCCATGATGGTATGTTTAAAGGATGGCCAAGGTCCCATACCCATGATGGTATGTTTAAAGTATGGCCAAGGTCCCATACCCATGATGGTATGTTTAAAGGATGGCCAAGGTCACATACCCATGATGGTATGTTTAAGGGCTGGCCAAGGTCACATACCCATGATGGTATGTTTAAAGGATGGCCAAGAACCCAGAGACAATCAGTAGGAAGAAGGTAACTGCTCTTAGTCCTAATATTTTGAAAGTAAGCAGTGTTCCTGAGTACTAAGGGAATGGACAAGGCAGCCAGAAACATGGGAGTGTAATCTGTAGAAAGAGAGCATTGTGTGAAAGTGAAAACTTACTTGAAAACAAAATCACATCTGTATAGCCACCTCATAACGCCATTTTTGGGCCAAAACTAGTGCTGTGGCACTAATGTTAAGTGCTGTGTTCTCCAGATTTTGTATCTAGATATTTAGGGGTTTTAATCTGAAAGAAGGCAACTTGAGTTTGCATACATTCAAATAATTTTCTTGGGAGGGCTGGAATAATGGTTAAGGTGTTTGCCTTACAAATACAAGGTACAGAGTTGGATTCTCACTTTTGTAAGGGAAATTGGCTGCTTTTAAGATGGGAGGTTAGCATACTGGTTAAGGTGTTAACCTTACAAACACAAGGTGCAGCATTTGATTCTCATGTGGGGGGAGTTGACTAGGCTTAAAATGGCCCCAAAGGATATGTGTGTATATATACATACATATATACATACATATATATATATATATATATATATATATATAATTTGTGTGTGGGTATGTGTGTATGCACACAGTTCCTTCCTCTTGAAATTATATCATTTTCTTTATTACAGTGACCCAGACTTCTTTGAAAAAAAATAAAAATAAAAAAAATACTTTCTTTAATTTCATTTAATACTGCCTTTCTCACCAAGGTTTTGAACTATTTTCCTTAATACAGAATAAAAATTACAGTGAAATATGTATAGTTTTACATACTGTTTTCCAGACATTCTCATTTAACTTTAAACTTTTTTTGGATTCAGGATGTAAAATTGCTTTTCTTAATATGTTCATGCAACCAGAAATGTTTTTTGTCCCCAGCTTTGGTTACAACCTTTGGCTATGACCTTCCACCAGATTCCAAGATAGTGACATAGTGAAAGCAAACAGGCACTGCTAACCCACAAACTTGCTATACTGATGTGCAAAGTCCAATCAGCACTATAGGATGACATCATCTGGGGGGGTGTAGAGGCCACCCAGTTAACATCTCATAACACCTAGGTATTGAAGTAAATGGGGTACCACTTCAACCAGAGAAGGTAATTGGATCCCCTAATATTCTATGTTTATGAATCTTTTCCCAATGCTGAGACTGGTGCTGAAGCTGCCAAAACCAGACTTAAATCTATTTAAAAAAAAGAATAAAAAAAGAAAGAAAAGCAAGACATCCCAGAAATTTTGAAGATGCATATTTGTACACACATCCTCACAGGCACATGGTACCAGGCATACTCCTGACGCCCAAAACATTAAGTACACCTCCACCTATATGAGAAACTACATACCGAAGACAGTCAAGCTTCTCAGCCAGGATTGTCTGCAGTACCTAGTTCCACACATAGGTGGAGATTGTGCCTCACTGAGAACACATTCATTTCAAAGGGTTTCTCTACAGAGATAGCTGCATACATTAACACACTTTTCCAATGTACCACACCAGATTATGTTGACAAGGTAAGCCTGATTCACTTTTGAAATCAGATGTAGGACTCTGACAGTCCCCATTACCAAACACTGAATGGGGATAAGTGGAGCAGTATGTTTTGGACTTAAGCATGGATTAAGACATTCAGTTTCATGTGCTACCCTATGTTTAGATTTTGGATTCAGGAACCTTGTTTTCCTGTAAATTTATAATCCTATCCTAACATGCCAATAAATGAGCATTCGTCATACGCTGTTTATTTACCAGTCCAAATTCATTCCTGTAATAAAATTCTGGGAAAGAGGCAGCTGATTGTGAAATTGTCTTAAAATTCTCTAGATCAGTTTAAATAGCCTTCCATTCTATCCTTTGTCCAAAATTTTATACCACAAGACACCGGTGCAAAATTGTTTGCTTGTATATATTTTGTTAGCAGTATGACAGTCAAGCTTCCTAGGTCTCTGACTGCACTGTATAAAGCTTTGCAAGTCTCATCAGGCTTAACTTGTATATATTCTGTGCGTCTTCTGGGAGCAGGTCAAAACGAAAACTATTCTTAAATAAGGAAATTACTTAAGCACCTTTACTGTTTCCACTCTAAAACTAACTGGATTTTCCTTTTTTTCTTATTAGAAATCATTAGTTTTGGCTTTAAAATATAACTTAGGAGGCCATGAGATAGCACAAAACAATCTAAGTATTCAGTTTATTTAATGCCTCACATAGTGTTGCAGGAATTAGTAGATCATCTACAAATCTCTTTGATGGGTACAAGTATTTAAATACATCGGGCATATCGCTGATAACATTTTTCAATCCTGAAAATCTATTAACAATGACTCTGGAATTATAGATAAACTCACTAAGCTAGGTATAAATCCCTATGTCACAAGATGGGTTGCCAACTGGCTTACTGACAGAACCCACACTGTGAAAGTAGCAGACTCCAAATCAGACTTCAGACCAGTGACAAGTGGAGTACCACAGGGTTCAGTCCTGGGTCCTCTCCTGTTTGGTATCTACTTCTCTGAAGTACAGGCTAACACAGAAGGTCTTTGGTTAACTAAATTCGCAGATGACTGCAAACTAGGAGCCATAATCGAGACTGCTAACGATGTGGATATCCTACAAAAGGGCCTCACTGAGACAGATGCCTGGTGTCAAAGACATGGTCTCAAGCTCAGTGCCAAAAAGTGCATTGTCATCCTCTTTGGTAAAAACTCTGTACCCATGAACTACCACATAGGTGGTAGTCTACTTAACACTGAAAGTGTGATAAGAGACCTTGGGACACAGGTGGACAGTAGTCTCTCCTTTGATAATCACATCGCCACAGTAGTCAGGAAATCCTTACATGTGGCACACCTCATCACAAAAGGTTTCTCATCCAGAAAAAAAAAGGTCATTGTTCCCCTCTAGTCATCACTCATTAGGGCCATTATAGAGTACATTGCCCCTTTTGGTATGTACCTCAGAAGACATTTACAACAACTGGAAAGGCCGCAAAAATACCTCACAAAGAGGATTACTGGCCTCAAACAGATGCTTTACGCAGACTGTCTCAAAAAACTCCAGCTTTACTCCGTCGCATATCGCCTACTCAGAGGTGATCTCTGCCTAACATACAAAGCTATGTCAAACCCAGAGCTGCTGGACATGCTCCACTTAAAGAAATCCCAATCCCTCCGAGCTACATGCTCTAGGGACCTAAACCTTGCCACCACAATAAACAGAAAATGCTGGAGGGATAGATTCCTGTCCCAGAGACTTCCCATACTCTGGAACAGACTACCTATCTATGTCAAACAGAGCTCCTCATTAGCACTCTTCAAGAAAAATCTTGATGATTGGATGGGTAATAAGAAATTCACCCCGGGGATCACTTCTGTGGTTCTGCTTGACAGAGGCACAGGAAAATAATTTTCTTGGGTGGCGAAAGCCAGGGTACCTTTTTGGCTAGGCTTGTATAGGTCCTAGGGCCAATAGCCTAGTATCTACCTATGAACCTATGAACCTATGTTAACAATGTATAACAAGAAGAGCCAGGGAGATAATATACAACCATTGCTGATGAATTTATTAGTATTAAATTTATATAAAACTTACACTTTATTGATACTGACCTTTGCCTATATAGAATTATGTAAGTCTGATGTCATGTTTATAATTTGTCCCCAAATCCTTTTCTTTTGCATAATTAATCTTAACATATACATGTCCACATTACAAAAGGTGACCTCTAAGCCTTTAAACAAAACAAATAGACACTTAAAGTGACCATTCGAAATTTTAACCACTAAGTGCTAGAATAATAAATAAGTGCTTGTTGACCTTTCTGATATACATGCAACATACACATGATAGACAGTAATTCTATTTGTAAGATCAAGTCATATTAGAGAAGAAAAACATTTTAATGAATTGACTGCCACTGTGCTGGGCCTGCACATTTTGGATCTGCATACTTTCCTTTTTTACATATTGGTAAGGTGATTTTCCAGCCCTGGAAGTTGGGAAAATACGTATATACAGTATTCACGTGATATGTTAAAAATTCTGTCCATTTTGAGGGAATCTGTAAACATACTTTATTATAAATCCCCAAGATGACTTTCTTTAATGGATTAAGGTTTTCCTGTCTGTTTTTGACATAATCTTTTCCCTATCCAGTCTCTTCCACGTTCATGCTAATACATGTGTTGCTTCCATGACACACTTAATAAAAAGTGCATTCTTGTAATACAGCATCTAAAGGCCTCCAGCTATAAACCAGCCTCCAATGTATTTACTCATGTATTTGTTTGTTTTGCTAGGTAAGATTTCCTAAATGGGCAAAATCCTTTCCCTGTGGAGGCCCAGAGAAAAAAGCTTGACATGAACATAGTATAATATATAGAAACCGATAATATATTGTATAATGTCCATCCAGATTTGTCAGCATCAGTGATCGACAGCAGATTGAGTTTTTCTAGACAATGTTGGATTTCACTCCAAAATGTATTGCTGCTATTTGAATTAAAGATATTAATCTTTTTTTCTCATTAATGTTCTGCATGTGTTTGCAATGTGTATTGCCAGCCTGCTTCTGTGACTTCCCGATGCAGGAAAACAAAAGAGAAGAGAAAATTCCCAATATTTTACTTTTCAGAAGCATATTTACACACAAAAGAAATAATTTAATAGTAAGTATTCTTCAGTAATTCATAAAAACATAAAATAAAATAAAAAAGAACATGTTTGCAAACATGCCACTAACACAAGCTTGTAAGTAAGCTGTTTATGTCATTGTACTCTTTACTACTTTGTAAACAGGACAAAAGGACTCACTGTAACATATTCCACCTTGCAGTTGTTCCACACAAAGCCACTCACAGCAAATGCTTAATTCCTTCAGTGGTACTTAAATTTATCTCTCAGAAAACTTCTTCTTGTAGAGAAAGTGTTACCTAAAAAATTTGGGGTGTTTTACAATGACACAGTCAGAATTCAGTATTCTCTGCACCAACTGGTAATTTCCTTTGATATTTGTTATATTTGTTTTATCATAGTCCATTCTCTGAATGCACTAAGCAATGTATACATGATTTACTGTATATATCACCTATAGCATTCTTCCATAATTTCTCTCATTCTGTCTTGTTTTATCTCTCTGCATACTTTTTTCACTCATGAATGGTCATTCTCAAAAGTTTATAAACTGGCATATTCACCTAACATTTTCTGTTTGAAACTGCCCATAAGTGATTTCCTATACCTCCAGTGAAAATCGCCACAATCCAGTTAGACAAAAGGATTAACAAATTATAAATGCTAACTTCAATAAATAAATAATAAAGATTGTCCTACATGCTCTAAGATCAGAAAGGAAAACTCAGACAGCAACAGATTCAATAGAAGACCCCATGGAACACACCATTAGACGTATAAGCAAAGGCTTTTACAGGGCTGCCCACTGGGACTTCTTTTACTTAACCAATGTCTGGCCCATTGACTAATGTATTGATTCACTTTAACTTACATTCTTTAGCAACAATAACCCTTGTGGTAAAGTTTTAGATGCCTTTTCCAAATCCAGGCAGACCGTACACATTTATAAAAGTCTTCTTGTAAAGCAGCAGCAGTGCTTAAAAAGATTAAAAAAAAACATGATTTACCTTTAATCACCCCATACTGGTGAAGATGAGAGAGAAGCAAATCTCCAGTATCCTGTTCCATTACATCCACTTTTCTTCATTCCCCAATTTGCAGAGCATGAAAGTACTGCAAACACGTTTAATTTTTAAACCTGTAGTCATTAGTGTCTAGGATAACACTGCCCCCTTTGTGTCTTTGGATCATGTCCCATTTTAGACATTTCATTATAATGGTTTATCAAGTTATCCTTGCTTCTGTGTATGAAGCTGACAAGAATTTTGTCAAGACTAGTGGAATTCATTTTTTGATTTTGTTTAGGGCTGCCATAAACAATCTTGCTGTAGAGATCCAAATGTTAATCAAATGATACATGAAAAAAACATTTTTCTAAAATGCCTACTAGAATTCATATTTAGGAAGCTGCTTAAGGAACATATTATTGAAATATCATCATGCTTCTGTGACATGGTTAATGCACTGGTCGCATGGCCTAGTCCCATACCTGTCCTCCTCTTAGCACAACAAATCTAGACAAAGCCAAAAACAATAATACAACAAGACAACATAGGCAGAACTACTTATCCTCATATGAAAGGTCACAGTTGGGGGAACAAAATGCTGCTGACAGTATGCATGTACCTTGAGTGGTTACTAAGGGATTATAAGCTGTTTATGAAACATTATTAAGAATTAATATTTTGTGTTTATTTTGACTTACAAAATCCAATTTAAGGCCTAGGACCTAATGAATACTGCTACCATAAAGATTTCTTTGTGCTGAACAGTTTGCTGTTTACACAATTCTAACAATATGACTATTTTTGAAGTGTGAAGAATTAACTTGATTCTGTCAAAAGGTTGAGGATGCGACATTGGGATTACAAACTTCTAGAGATCCAACGGAAGAAATGTAACCAGCTTTAAAAATAATATAAGAAATAAATTGTTATGCATGAGAATGATACAGAAATAAAATAATCTGTTTAAATCTACAAGATTTGTTCCAAAAGCTGGGAAGTTCAAAACTTGACTGAATAATGTCATTAGAGAAAAGGTTTATAGCACATTTTAGCACTTGTCTTTGAGAATGTCTTTTCCTGACTATTATGCAACATATGGAGAGCCCTGATTATGCTGCAAAACTCTGGGGGAAATAACATTTTTATTGCAAGACTCATTCTTAAGAACCCAGGTATGAGCTCATTATAGTGAGGTTCTTATGTATGAACTTTGCTGATATAAGAGGTGACGTTCATGTTGTCACACAGGTGGTAGTCATGCAGAAGTGTATGGAAATTTAACTACCAGCTTTAAAAGCTATAACACAGGTTGCACTGACACATAAACAACAGTCAGAAGTGAAGGGCTTCTCCAATCAACCAACAGCATTAGAAGCTGTTAGATACGGAAAATGTAATTGTGACATTTTATGGGAAAGACTGCTTACAAAACATGATACTGCTTAATACTGTTCAATAATTTCTATTTCTGATATACAAAAATCAATTAACACATACACACTAATCACTTTGTATAATGTCATGAAACATAATGTGTCTCATGAATACTTAAAACTCCTCTATATCAATGTGTATAGATCACATTCAGAAGCATCTTTGTTTTGCAACTAATTTCATTTCCCGTTGCACTCCTCATTTTAAAATTGCAAGTGATTTTGCAGAAAACAAAACAAAGATTATACTGTGTTGCTTGGTTATTTAGTTTGACTGTTTAATAAGGGTTTTCTCTAAAATCATACTCATAAAACAATGCCATTGTATGTATTAGGCAATTATTTACATATGATTATAAAGTATTATGGGTAACCAAACCGACTTACATCTTTAGAGGAGCCACTTCTTATTTACATTGTGGTTTCATTACTACAGTATCATATGTGTTCATTTTCATTGTGAAGTGTTCCACTTGCAAGGGCAATTTAACTTTCAAGGACGTAAGTAACTCTTGCTGATGAACTTAATATGCAAATACAGTATTATGGGTAGTGAGATATTATGGGCTCACTCTGTCATGATGTCATGGTAGGGATTTTCAGCTCTGAAAAAAATAAAATCAGGGCATTGTCCTGATCAACAAACTAAAATGCAAAAGTAGGATACTTTTTGCATCAAAAGTGCATAATTTGTCTTTGTATATTGTAAGGGAGTCATACCCATCTCGAAAAGATTGTTACTTACATGTGTTCCAAAACATGACCAGTGCAGTTTAAACAAAAAGTTTCACTCAAAATTGCCTATTAATTAATTATAGCAAAAAATGTTGAATGATCTTTGTGTCACATCCTCACATGAAACTAATATATCTCTCCTCATCCCTCAGTATCCCCTCAGGTATCCTACTAGACACTATAACTAATCCAGAATTAGTCTACACCAGTGCCTGACATTCAACCATTGTAATGAAACTGTTAACTCACTTATTTTCTGGGTATTGAAAATCTACTTTCATGTTAGAGCAACATAGCATGAATATGAACTACTGCTAATTATATCTGCTGCCCCAAAATCCACATATTAGCAGTTTTATCACACTAACACATTACTAATAACAACACTGAGCAGTCTTTAAAAACGTTACCTAGACGCCGATCAAATAGATGTTTGTGTCTTCTTCTGTGTTCCTTCATACTTATGTATCTAATACAATATCATTTTCCATGCTTAACAACTTAGCAGTCCAATAGTATAGTCTAACCTGCAATACAACCTACCGTCACACAGTAATGATGTCTTAGTCTTTAAGGCATGCCAAAACAAGCTACCTTACTGCTTCTTCTCTTTATAAGTATTAAATCCCAAAACCTAGGAAACATTTTATCCCATTCTCGTAGACCCTATAGACCCCATGCAGTTCAAAATTCAAAGTTCAGCTTCCTTAAGAATGCTTGAAAAGCCAGTGCTTCACAAAGTCAGTTACAACTTGAGCAGTCTACTACTGAACCCCATTTCCACTCCTTTTATTATTTCTTTTTTTTACTTCCTCAACATTTTGAACTTTAATATAATAATTCTTGGCTAAGTCTTTCTATACTTAAAATGAAGACCATGTCACTACTGAAAATATTTTTATGATTATGTAAAAGGAATGTATATGTGTTCCAAATAACACCAGTATTAAATTCTTATACTGTCATCACTGCCAAATTCTAAGAATGTTTTTGCTGTTACATTTGAAAATTAAAACTGCATGATCTTGTTCCTTTTGGACCCTGTCCTCTGTCAAACATCTGGAAAACAGCACTCATTACCCCCTTCCACCACCACCTAAACATTCTAAACCTCAAAACCCCTCACAATTTTATCCTATTTACATCATACTGACACTTGGCATAGTACTAGAAAAATCATTTTAAAGCCAGCTCTCAAGCAACATTCAGCAATGCCATATCCTTACCTTAAAACAGCCTGGATTCTGGCTAGATTGTAATACAATGATGGCACTTTGGTGCCTAAATGTTGATATTCGCTTCAACCTGAATAAAGGCTACTTGATACGAGCAATATTCACTGACCCCACAAAAGCCTATGATCTAATCAGACACCAGCTCCTCCTCCTTCTCTGACTTCAGAACATTAATATTATTAACGCATTTATCACATGGTTCCAAGAATTTTTGTCAGACTCTTCAATGTTAAATTAGGGTCATCCTTCTCTCACCCTCACCTATTTCAATGAAAGTGCCCCATGTTTTTTCCCAGGTCCTGTTCTCATTTCTCTCCATTAATAAACTACCTCGTGACCTTTCTTCTTTATAATTCATCCTCTACACTGATGACATGATAATCTTTAGTTCCAGTCACAATCACACTACAATCAAAACAGAACTCCAAAAAAACGTTTATTCCCTTAATTCTGTATCATTAACCACAAACTAATGTCATCATTATCATCGTCATGAAGTATCAGGTTCAAGATGTTGATGAAATTAATACCTAACCCCACAAAAACAAAGAATGTGATTTGTCATCATCAAAAAGCTTAACAAAAAGCATCAAAATCACTCAGTATCACTACCCTTTCTGGCAATCCAGTAGAAGCAATCAACTCCTTCAAACAAATTAGTTTGTGGCAAGACCAGTCACTAACATTCCATGAATACATTGAACAGTCCAGGGTAAAAGTTAACTCACTTCTCTTCTGGATTGGGAAAAATTCCACTCAATCTATCCAACCTAGCCAGGACTGCTACAGGCAAAGGAGTCCTTTTGTCCCAACTTGAATACGGTCTTTCCATAATAGCCATAGTCTCCCACAAATTATGTCATGGAGATAATATGCAATGATTTGAATACAGTCACAAATCATAGTTAAACAAACAACAATAAATAAATACAAAAAAACAAAAACTTACATCTTTGGAAGACCGACTTCTTATTTACATTGTGGTTTTACCATCTCATTATCATATGCATGCTAATTTTCAGTGAAAGGTGTTTCACCTGCAAGATCTCATTGATAGCTTGTCTTTGGAGGATGTAAGAAACTCCTGTTTGAGCATTTAGCATAGACATATGGCACGCTATTCACCAATTTACGTAGTGAAGCATTGTGGGTTCCCTCTTTCATGATGACATGGTAGGGGTTTTCAGCTCCAAGAGTCAAATCCAAAAACAAAGTACAGTTGTATAAGTTGAACTTGCCATAACAGTAGATGTTAGAATGATTACTGCTGCAGTAGCCTTAGCTATATGGGTTATATCCTGCCAAGGCTATAACAGCCTGCCAGCTTCCAAAGTTTCAGGGCAGCTTCCATCCACCCAAACTGTCAGGCAGCTTGAGCCGAGCTAATTAAAGGACAACTTTGGGTGGGATGCCCATCAGAGAATTCCTGCCAGCAAGGTGAGGGAGGCTGTGCCTTGAAAGGAAGATGCTAGGAACAATAAAACACTAATGTAACACCCTAGCATAAAACCACACCAAAAAACAAGGGGGGTGGAGGGAGGGAGCAGCTACTGCAGCAGTGATCATTTGAACATCTACTGTTATGGTAAGTTCAACTTAGACAACTGTGCTATGTTCATCATGTTGATCACATATGCAGTAGACTTAGCTATATGGGTAGCTAACGACATTTGTCAGGTGAAGGAGAATAGTCCAGGAGCCTCTGGAGAATAGTCTTAGCAAAGCTTGATCTGGACCTACAGAAGGAATCAAGCTTATAATGACTTGTAAAAGTATCACCAGAGGACCAAGTAGTAGCTTCTAGAATACTTCTAGAATCTAACTCTTTCCAAAAAGCTGTAGATGAGACCAAGGCCCTGGTACAGTGGGCCTTAGCCCTGCCTGGAATACTTTTGTTATGTTGAGTATAACAAGACAACCATTTGAAAATAGTCTGCTCTGATATATGTTGTTCATTCTTACCTTCACAATTAATGAAAAATTGATCTGAAGATCTGAAAGATTTAGTTCTGACAAGATAGTACTTGAGTTGTCTGTGGACATCCAAGGTATGGAGTACCCTTCCTCCCTCATTTTTACATTCAGAAAAAAAAACATGGAGATGGATAGTTTGGCTTAAAGTAAACACAGATACCACTTTAGGCATAAAAGAAGGATTAGTTATCAAAGAAAGCCTCTCTCTATGGAAAATGAGATAGAGTTAACTCACCATAAGAGCTTGTAACTCAGATAACCTTCTTGCAGAGCACAGAGCAATCAGTAAAACTGTTTTCCATGTTAAGAACCTCAAGAGAGCTAGATTAGCTGGTTTAAATGGAGCAAGTGTTAACTTCTCTAACATAAAACTATGACCTCAAGGAGAGCTACAGGTTTTCTTAGACACCACTTATGCAAACCCCTTTCAAGAACATCTTGACATGAGACTGCATTGAAAGAGAAAGATCCATAGGCAGACCTGCTGAAATGGCTGATAAATAAACCTTGACAGAGGAATAAAAAAGGCCATAGAGTAGTTACTCACACAAATATTGTATAACCAGAGAACAACTAGCCCTGGTTATGTTGTTGGAATCAACTAGAAAATATTTTCTATTTGCTAATATATGACTTTTTAAGTAGCAGTCTTTCTTAGCTTCATTAGTACCTGCTGCATGTTCTCAGCAGACAGGCACCTAAAAGGAATTAAGACCCTATCATCCAGGCGGCCAGTTGAAGATAATTGATGTTGGGGTATATCAAACATCCCTGTTCTTGTGTAAGTAGATCCAGTCTGTGAGAAAGCTTGTAGTACTTGCATCTAGCCATTTAAGAAAGGAGGGAAAACCATGGTTGCCTGGACCAGAATGGACTCACCACAATGATCTTGAGGGATTCCTTCTCAATCTTCAGAAGTAACCTGGTTATTCGTAGAAGGGGGTAAAAATGCATACAGAAACATGCCCAAGGAAAGGAACAGGTATCTGCCTTCCTGGCCTTTTTCCATGGGGTCTTGGAATAGAATCTTGATAGTTGATTGTTCAGTTAGGAGGCAACGAGATCTATTTGAGAACCTCCCCAGAGATGGATCAAATCTTGAATGACCCCTTGATCTATTTCCATTCATGAGGGTCTGCTCTGGTCCTGCTCAGCTTGTCTGCCACACAATTTTGCACAGATAGAGTGAGACTGTGCTGTGAAACTATATGCCAAGCTAAAATGGCTAATTATGAGCTGGTTCCCCATTGCTTGTTGATGTACCACATGACTGTGGTATTGTTTGTAACCAATTCAGGAGGTCCCATGGACTGATGATTTTTCAAACAGTTGAGTGCCTTAATCGGGACAACCATCTCCATGATATTTACATCCTTGCATCTGTCCTTGGTATCCCATACCCCATGCACTTTCATCCCTCCTGAAACTGCTCCCAACAAAGTCCAATGTTTCTGCAGTGACTGACTGCTTTGGAGCAGGGAAGGAGAAAGGAAGACCAGGACTTAAGGATATCTGTTGTCTCCACCAAAAGATTTCTCTTCTGGCAAACCCCAGCACTGGGATTTGAAAAGATAAAGGATGTTGATGCTGGGATCAGAGAGATTTCAGACACTACTATAGCCTTCTCATGTGAAGTCTTGCCAGGGATATCATGAGAATCATAGATGCCATGAGACCCAAAATCCTGAGGTATTCTGCCACAGTGTCTGAAGTTTGTGTGGAAAACCTTGGAAATAAATCTAAATAAAGATCTATTTTTCCTGTGGAAGAAAGGCTTTTTGAATTGAGGTGTCTAGTTGACATACCAGGAACACAATCCTGCATGAAGGAGTCTAAAAATACTTTTGAATGTTCTCTTGGAATCTCAGCTTGTGTAAGAGATATCTCATCCAAGAGAGGGAGCGAGAGAGAGATCCCGGACAAAAGTAAGAAAGTCATCTAAATATGGAAAAAAAGTGGATACCCTGCAGCCTGCAATGAGTTATAACTGGAGCTAGACACCTTGTGAACACTCCTGGTGCAGTGGATAGTCTAAAGGGTAAGTCAGATAATTGGAGAACTGCTAATATGATCCAGCCACACAAAACCTCAAGAAACATCTGAAGTCAGGATGAATAGGGATGTGATGATAAGCGTCTATTAAGTGTATTATTACCAGTAAACTTGAAAGAGGAAAAAGAGGTAACAGGTTGTGAAGTGACAGCATTTTGAATTGGTCACTATCACAAACAGGTTTAGGAAAGAAAAATTAAGAACTGGTCTTCAAGCATTTTTTATGTTTGGCACTATAAACATCCTTGAATAAAAACCCTCCTCCACCTGAGAAGGAAGAACTGGTTCTTTTTGTTTAATTTTAACAAGAAACATCTTTATTAAATTATCATGTATGACATACTAAATTCAAAACAAAAAAGATGGCAAAGAGTTCCACTCCACAAAAATTTAATATGTTAGTGCTTTTGTCCACTTGTTTAAATGAACTTCCTGTGAAAAATCACAACTTACTATTACATACTTAAATAGTTAATTAAGCTAATGACATCACAAACATCCCCTACACATTTAAAGCCATACTCGATTGATAAAAATCTATTTAACCCAAAGTATAAACAGTTACCACAATAAACTATTTTCTATTTCCCTCAAAACGATATATATATATATATATATATATATATATATATATATATATGTGTGTGTGTGTGTGTGTGTGTGTGTGTGTGTGTGTGTGTGTATACATATATATATGTATATATATATATATATATATATATATACACACACACATATATATATATATATATATATATATATACACACACACACACACATATATATATATATATATATATATATATATATATATATAGTTCTACCTGACACACACAAGGTAGAACCATATATATGTATATATACACACATATATATATATATATATATATATATATATATATATATCTATACACACACACACACATATATATATATATATATATATATATATATATATATATAAAACAAATCTAAGAACACTTATTAAAAAGGTGTAAAACAATTCTTTCGTCTTTCCAATGCTTTCAATTTCAAAACACATTTTAAAGAACAATAGTCATTTAAACCAGGATGGACTTGGGCATTCAACTTCAGCTGCTAAGGCAGCTCTCTTTCCTCCAATTTCAAAGCCCATGGTCCCCCTCTAACATCTTTATAAACCTGATTTGATTGAGACTCTAGCAATAGGATTATCTTTTGTACCTACAGCACAAGCGTAAGTTAAACCTAAATGTAGTACTGGGTAATAATTTTGATGTTAGTTGTGATTATAGAATTGCTAGTATATTCAACCCTCTGTTACACTCAACTTAAATCTTGTTTGAAAAATTGTGTGAAATGGATATTAGGTCAGCCCTAAATAGATGTATATGTTCCTTTATGAAACAAAATATTACTGAACAGGATAGGTGGGTCTTACAAACTTTAAAATTTCAAAAAATAAGAGTCATGAAACCAGACAAGGGGGGGGGGGTTAATCTTTATGGATGAAGATGATTACAAGAATAGGATAATATCTAGCCTTGATAGTGAAGCATATGAGAGGGTCTCTATTAATGAAGTGAATGTAGCCTATCAATGAGTGAGATCTCTTTTGAATGATCTATTTATAGAGGCTAGTATGGACATCAATACTTATAATTATTTAAATATGGTGGCTCCCATTATTCCAGTCATATTTGGAACACCTAAAATCCATAAAGAACTGAAAAATCCACCCCTTCATCCAATTGTGGACAGGAGGAGGTCAGTTACATATGCTTGTGCCACACTGGTTGACATTAAATTGAAGAGGTACCTTGAACTTGAATCCCAAATTTGTCAGGGTTCTTGGAGGCAGTAAATAATTTGGAGTTTAACAAAGCATACAATTTCCTAACAATAGAAGTTAGGGGCTTGTATACAGTAATTCCCCAGGAGGCCGTCATAAGGTGGGTAAGAGAGTTCTTAGTTCAAAGCGGGGCAGAAACTGAAGAGATAAATTCAATAACATGTCTCCTAGACATTATTTTGTCTAATAATTTTATTTTGTTTGATAATGCAAAATAAAAAAAATTATTTGCAAAAAACTGGAGTTGTAATGGGGTCACCTTCTGGGGGGAGTTTCGCCAACTGTGTGATGACCCATTGGGAAAAAGAAATTTTGTACAGAACTGGAATGTTTAGGGATAGGGTACATTGGTATACACATTACCTGGATGATATTTTCATAATTTTTAAGGGGAATTTTAATATAGGAGCAAAGTTTGTAGATGATATTACTAACCTGACAAAATTTTTACAATTTACTTTTCATTTTAAGACAGATTCGATCCTCTGTTTGGATGTCCAGTTTTCTAAAGATAGATTAAATAAGAGATATATAGCTAAAATCTTTAGGAAATCAACATATTCCAATCCCTTCATACACTTTGAAAGTTCCCACCCTTACCATCAGAAAAAAACTGTAATTTAAGGCCAGTTGGTAAGGGCTGCGAGGATGATATCCTTGGACGAAGAGTTCCAAGGTGAATGTGACCTGCTTAGAAGTATGTTTTTAAAAAGGGCCTACCCCTCACAAATGGTTGATGAGGTAATAGTGGAAGTGGTTAGGAAAAGGAGATCAGGCCACTTCTAAGCTATTTTGAACAAAAGGGTAGAATGTGGTAAACCCAGTCAGATAATGGAGGAATATGTAATGACTGGGGTTTTCACTGAACATGTGGGCTCCACCTATAATTTAATCTTTATTAAACCCTACTCTAGCAACTCCAAATCATTGAGAGACATTCTTATAAAGAACTGGGCTTTAATTAATGAAGATATATCCATTAGGCAGAAGCTGGGGGAAAAAAACTAAGTTAATTTTTAAAAGAGGCTGGAATTTGAAAGAACTTTTGGAGATAAAAATGAAGCTTCCCAATATTGGTACTTCTAAGTGTGAGCGGTGTCACTTCTGTAAATTCATTGAGGTTACAAAAAAGTTTCAGGTACATAATAGTACATATAACATCAATGGTAAATATAATTGTGATACCAAAGGTGTAGTTTATTTGGCTAAGTGCCAATTATGTACAAGTTTTTATGTAGGTAAAATGGAGCGACACTTAAAACAAAGTATTTATGAGCACCAGGATAATACTGGTAAACAAAATAGTATAAATGCACTTGCAAAACATATAGGTAATCCAGGCCAGTTTTTTCATTATTTAGTTATTGAACAGGTTTATAAAAATGTTAGAAGGGGACCATGGGCTTTGAAATTGGAGGAAAGGGAGCTGCTGTAGTAGCTGAAGTTGAATGCCCATGTCCATCCTGGTTTAAATTACTATTGTTCTTTAAAATGTGTTTTGAAATTGAAAGAATTGGAAATGTGAAAGAATTGTTTTACACCTTTTTAATAAGTGTTTTTAGTTTTTTTATATATATATATATATAGAAAAAATACACACACACACACACACACACACACACACACACACACACACACACACACACACACACACACACACACACACACACACACACACACACACACACACACACACACACACACACGCATATATATATATATATATATATATATATATATATATATATATATATAGTTTTGAAGGAATTGTAAAATAATTTATTGTGGTAACTGTGTATAGTTCGGGTTAAAAAGATTTTATCAGTCAAGTATGGCTTTAAATGTGTAAGGGATGTTTGTGATGTCATTAGCGTAATTAGCTATTTAAATATGTAATAGCAAGTTGTGATTTGTCTGATGAAGTTCATTTAAACAAGTGGACGAAAGCACTAACATATTACATTTTTGTGGAGTGGAACCCTTTGCCATTTTTTTTTTTAATTTAGTTGGTTTGTTTTTTTAGTTTATCATGTATGACATAGGCAATCGTACATTTATATAAATGAAAATAAACCATACAGACACAATCTCAGTTGCAGACATTATACATTACATACTATGCAAACACAATTGCAGCTGTAGACATTATACATAACTTATAATACATCCAGCCATTGTCAGTCAACCATTACATAACTCATTCAAATATTGCCTTCTTGTAATCCTCATTCCCCCTCTGCATGTATTGATCTCACACATCCTATTTTTTCCTATGTAATTTGCTCCTACCCTTTTCTAAAGATGCCACTTCCAATTATTTTATCTCTGTTACTATCTGCGCTACTTCCAGTAAAGTCGGTTTAGACTTTGATTTCCATTTTCTAGTAATTGCTGTTTTTGGCAGCATCATAATTAGACTCAGCAAGGCCTTACTATATCTAGGCAATTCCAATTCTGTATCATAGCTCAAAAAGTCAGTACCATAGTTAAACCAATTTGCTCATCCACCATCTCTGACAATGTAGTCTGCAGGGAATCTTTAAAGTCTGACAACTCATTGCACTCCCAGAAAATATGTTCGCAGTTACGTCTTTCTTCCCCATCACACCTCCAACATTTGCTGTCTACCTGAGGAAAAATTCTTTGGAGTCTACTTGGGATATAAAAAAAAAAACTATGTAAACACTTCCAAGCAAAGATCCTAAACCTTCTAGACTTTGCTGCATATTTGGGAGACATACATACATGCCACCATGTTTTATTTGTGAATTGCTTATCCAGTCTCTCTTCCAATCCTTTCTAACCTCCACTAATTCATTCTTAAAGTTATCATGCAATATTTTATACACTCTACTAATTATTCCTTTCTTAGCAGCAACTTCTATTCTAGATTCTACTGAAAAACTCTATCAGTGCTGGTCTTTCATTTAGGACCCCCCTATTTCTTTCACTTTGCCTATACTCTGATATCAATCTTTCATAGGGAAAACAATCTCTAACCTGCAGTCCAAATAGGTTCTTGGAGTCTTTCCATTCTATTACCTTACCCCCTCTACTTATTTTCTCCCAATGCCTTGGTTCTTTTGCCAGTTTTCTCCAATACATTCCAGCCCTCTCTTACCTATTGTCTGTTTCCCGAATTTCAGTCATCCCTATTGGCAGAATCTCCTTTCTCCCTTCACATGTCGGCTTAGTTCTTATAATACTTTCTGCTACTTTATGAATATAATATTCTGTATGATTATTGTTATTTTCCTTGTAGGTCTGCATCCAAAGTCCCAGTCTCTCCTTGTTTCTTCAGCTTCCCTCCTGTTTCATCATAATCTCTTTCCAGTATGAATTATAGTTTTCTGCTTGTGCTATGTATGGGAGCTTTAACTATGTTGCTCTGAAATACCTTTTCAAATCGAGTGATCCCAAGCCATCCTGTTCTATTGGAAGAATAAGCTTACTCCACTTGACTCTTGCTGTCTTCCTCTCCCAGATAAAATCCTTCATCTCTTTAGTAATTGTTACCCACAACTTCTCCTCTGGCTGATAAAATATGCCTGGCCTGTGCATTACAATAAAGGGACTAAAAAACATTTTAACTGCTTATATCTTGCTATTGATATCCATATAACAGAGCTTCAATTTTCTCAGTTTTTGTATTATCTTTTGTCTAGTCTCTTCCCACATATCCTTAGCTGCCACACTGGAATCATTTTAACCCATACTCCTATGTACTTCATTTTATCATGTCCCCATAAGTATGGATATTGATGAACCAGTTTGTATGTGGGTACATAATTTACCACTACTGCCTTTGTTTTAGCTTCATTAATTTTGTATCCCAAAAAGATTTAAAACTGTCTCAATATGTTCCCACAGCACTGTAATATCCCTTTCTGGTTTTGTCACTCCCTCTTACCCCTATTTTACAATACTTTAATATTTGTCAGTCCCTCTACATAATTCATGTTACTTCTTAACCATATATCCCTTTCATCTATTTCCACCCTATTTCTAAACATCACCTTCATTTTATTCCACTCCTTAGCTATATTTATTTATTTATTTATTTATTTACATTTGTTGACCAGGAGTGTCCGACTGGACGTAGGTCCATTTTCAGTGGCGGCCCGGGAAGAAAAGCTCCACAGTTAAAATAAACAGACAGTAGTTACATTGGATTACATAGCGATTAACAATATAACATAGTAATTACTTACAACATATTTACAGATGAAGAACATAGTACATCAGTAGACAACTAGAATCTTTATCTGTGAAGTACATAACAGATATTAACAAATGTTACAATAAGAAGTTCCTGCTGTATAATAAGTACTAGGCTTATGAGCATCTGAGCTTGCTATAATCAAGGTAGTTAGTGGAGTGGAAAGAAAGGTAGTGGTTGGATGGGGTAGGTGATTTTAAAGTGGGAGTTGCAAGAGCATAGCCAGCGTGTTTTTAGGTGCGCTTTTAGTAAAGTTTTGAAGTGGGTGCATGATGGTACGGAGGTAATTGTGGGTTGGAGGGAGTTCCATAATTTGGCTATGGTGCAAGTGAATAGTACTTCACCAGCAGAGTTATTGGCTTTAGTGATCTGCAAGTGATTTTTGTTGCTGGATCTTAAATATTTATAAATATTATTTATATTTTATAAATATTTTTTATATTTTCAGAAGAAATTTTTATCTTCTCTAATAGCTCCTGAATAATTTCCACTACCCATCCCTTAAATTTATCTCTTTTCAACAGACAAGTGGAAAGAACCAGTGCCTTATTTTTATTTCATTACCCTGTATTTTTAGTTTAGTTATTATTGGCACATGATCTGAAATAGTTATTGGGTGCATATCAAGACCTTCAATAAATGCATATGTTCCTGTGAAATGTAAATTCTATCTAGCCTAGCCCAGTTTTTGTATTATTGGGAATAATATGTAAATTCACTCTGAACTTCTAGTACTGAATTCAAATCTCCCATGCCAAATATTTTCATAAATTTCTTTAAAAATCTACCCTCCTTTGTTAGATTTTCCCTTCTGGGCCTCCCAGATACTTCTTCACTGTTGCAATTCAAATTCCAGTCCCCACCTATAAGTAATATTCCTTGCTGAAAGATGATTATTTCTCACAGAATGGTTTAAGGTCCAGTTTAGCAGTTTTTGGTGGAATATAAATACAATTCAGTGCAATCCTTCTCCCTTGCCAGTAGCCCCTTAGTACGACAAATCTACCATTAGTGCCTTTTTTATCATTTTCTATTACTACTATAACTCCTCTTGCAAGTAATATAAGTATGTCTGTCTTCCTCAGCCCCATTTATTCCTCTGAATAACCATCCTGAAAAAACTTCCTTTATCAAATTCACATTTTCAGTTCTTTCCAAGTGTGTCTTTTATAGCTTAACTATTTGCACTCTACATATTTTAATATAGTTTACTACTACTCTTTCTTTTTTGTATTTATCTGTGAGACCATTACCATTTAAAGACATTATAGAAAGCATTATATTCTTGAGAAATTATTACTCCCACCTTTTATGTATAACAGTTTTTTGTTAATGTCTAGTTCCAGCTTTTGTTTTACATGCATGCACTGTTTGTCAGGTTACTCTTTTATACAGTTGTTTCTTGTCATCTTCATTTGAGCCTATGTTACATCTTACAGAACTTTTTGTTTTATTGAAAGCCCTCAAACAAAAATACACACACACACACACACACACACACACACACACACACACACACGCACGCACGCACGCACGCACACACACACACACACACACACACACACACACACAATACCACTCTAAAACCTATTAATGTAAGAATACCACATAAAACTATGTACATCTTCAAATATTGAAGTTTTACCCTCATAATACGAACAAATGTTCCAAACTGACAGTCACACACACAAACTTGAGCTAAACTAAAAGAGAGGTTATCCATGCTATGATCCATGGCACAGCCTGTAGTTCTAATAAGTGCTGTCTGGTTTTGTCTTAGCTTTATAATCTCTCAAGTGGGAAAACATTTGAAGGATTTAAGGAAACATTTTCTCCAAGCCATTTCTCTTTATCAGATTGTCTGCTAGGGACATGAGAACCAGACACAAACTGTATACTAGAAAAAACGTCTTACAATATTTAATATTCTTCTTTCATTCACTTACTTTCTCTTAAAAGTTGTTACTAGATTAAGATAATGGCCTTAACCCAGTAATTCATCTATGCAATTATGAGAAAAAGCACACTAATTTTTCATTTGTCATGATCTTGTAACCAGACCTTTTTTTGCATTGCAGAGACTTACATTTCTTAAAACTGAACAAGCAAAAAGAGAGGAGATGGGAGAAACAAAAAAAAGAGAAAAGAAAAAGGAAAAAACAGACACACCTATTTACATTAGTATCCCCATTACATTTAACAATAACTGAAAAAACGTTACTTTATAACATGCAAAGAAACCCATGCACTAGTTTAATTGTACTTGAGAAAAATGTTGTTTTACTTACAATTAACTTTCTTCTTCATCTTCCCCTCTGCTGAGTGCTTTTACTAACATTAATGGCATTAAATAGAGAGTATGATTTAGAGTCCTCTACAAGTTTAACATGTCCAAAAAAGTCCAATATTTCCAGATTTTCTTATTCTGTAATGTTTCACAAATATAATTATTGTTTTGTAATCCCACATTTGTCAATTTCCAAGTTAGTGATTTTATTCTCCAAATGTTAATGACATGAAGTTGGGCATATGCTGTAGAGTCCCCTACAAGATTTTCTTGTTTTATTCCTGTTCATCTCCATCTTCCAAACCCTGTCTCTGCTTCATGTCCAATGTATTCTAGATTCTTCTAGTCACCTTGTATGCTTCTTTCCCTTTCTCAAGCATTTTCCATTGAAACACTGGAAAAGGTTTCACTAGCACAGTCTGTCTGTGGTCTTTATTACCAGAAGAACAAGAACTAGAATCTTCTTATGTTTCACAGCTCACATTTTGTTGGACAAACTTTTGTATTTCTTCCTTAGCATGTACTTCATCAAAAAATGATTTTGCCCTTCCAAGAAAAATATCTTAAAGATAGCTGGGTACAGCAGTTTGAATCTCATGCCTGCGTCTTGACATTCCATGAATAATAGATTACATTTACTCCTCTTCTGCCTGGTGTATAATGAGTAGTCATTTTAAAGTAACACTATTCTGTCTCCCAATTTTAGTACTTTGTCTTTCTTCCACAGTTTTGTCAGAATCAATTCCTTTTGTTGGTAAGATTGCATATTTCCTATTAAAAGTCTAGGTTGTTTTCTCATAGCCAGGTTTGGAGCATACACCTGATGTGTCCTTTCAATTAACAATTTCTGTTGTGGAATACCAGCCCAGTTGCTTATTTGTGCTTTCATAAAATTAATACAGTCTGGTACTTCCATCTTCTTGGGTACAGCAGAAAATCTCAGCTTTTTTGTGTGTGCACTGTCCTCTAATTCCATTAATTTTTGAAACATCTCTTTTTGTTTCATATCCAGCAAGCCTTTTCTTCATTTGAACTTTTGATTTTTGCAGCTTTATCACCTCATCTGAATATCTGTTTAAAGCTTCTTCCATTTTTTCCAGACTTTTATTCTTTGAGTTGATATACTCCATCATTATTTCATTTATTTTAGTCAGGTCTGTGTGAAGCTGCTTTATACTTTTCTATAGGTTACTAGAAATCATGTTTGGAGATTGCATTGCTTTTTACTGAATAGCTACAGTACTTTTCCCAGTCAGTAATTTTTGTCACCTTTTACAGTTGACTTTCCTTCAGGTCCTCTGTATTTCTTTTTCCTGGCATCCAGGCAGTGCACTGAAATTTGCCCAGAAATCTAGGTTTACTGCTTTTCTCTTTTAAGTTTCTGTTTTCATACTGGAAGAGCTAGAATTAAGCTGTTACTCAATGTGCTGCCATCTTGGAAGTCTGGAAGGAAGAACTGCTTCTAGCACTTCTTGGGACAATATGTGATGAAGAACAGGTGGAAACAAAACAGTCTGATCTGCAGAATGATGATTGATCCCTAGGAAGGGAGGATTTTTCTCCCACTGCCATCTGTAACCCTAGTGAATGTCTGAAGCAAACTGTTGTCAAAGAGCAAAATGGAGATTCACACTTTTTGAAAGAAAAAAGAGGTCAGGGTGGGAGGGGGTCACATGGTCTCTTGAATAGAAATTCAGACTTGTTGGACTGTCCTTGGTTTTTGGAAGGCCTGAGACTTCTGTTTTGGAACCTCTTTACCATTTCTTCTTAAACATCTGTTTATCCGAACTGTGTTGAAACTGTTCTGTTTTTTTTTTCTTTTTTGCCAAATTGGATAAGATAAAGATTCCTTGTACAATTTGGAAAAGGAGGGCTGAAAAATCTTAGAGATTTCCTAGATCAGATTGTCCCTTTCATCACACTTTTTGATCAGCTCTGCAGCAAAGGGACCAAACGCTAAATCTCTAGCCAATGGAGAATTTAAAATCTCATTTAACATAATCAGGGAGTTTCTGAGAATGCAGCCATGTAAACCTCCTCAAAACAGTACCAGTGGTCATAGCCCTGGAGGAATTATCAACAGACTCAGATACACACTGCAAACAATGTGTAGTGACCTGTGCAATAGAAAAAGCAAAGTTATTTAATGCAGATTTTTCCTCACAAGAAGAAAGTGCAGATAAAAAATTCTTAATACTTTCACAATTTGTCAGAACAAAGCTTAACATAGGAGCCTGAAAACTCAAAATTCTGAAAATCAAAGTTGAATAACTGTATAGTTTTCCCTCCACATCTAAATGCTTATCAGCAATGAGATCAACTAAAGCTATAGCTGTTGGATAAGTTTTGGGAAGAGAGTATACAAATGTAAAAGACTGAGTAACTTTAAATATCTCATCTGCCTTTTTAGGATCAGCTGGCTGACTATCAGGAAAACTGCAGGTTGTAAGACACACATCATCTAAAGCTGATAGAACAGGAGAAATGGGCTTAGATTCTGGAAAATCCTTCTGTAACAACTCATAGTATTTCATAGTATTTTCTGAGAGATTGTGAAACATTAGTGTTCTCCCACTGGATACTCTGGGACATTCTAGCAGTCTCAGAGGGAGAATCAGAAACTGAACTCTTCTCTGAGTCTGAATTACAAATCTGTGGGAAAAATGTATCTGTGCTTGCATCTTCCTGTTCAGATTGAGATACTTGAATCTCTTCAACAAAAGAAAAATCCCTATTTCTTTTACCAGAAACTTCTTTACAAGATGGATTAATAGTTTGAATTAAACCCTGAATCAGACCCAGTAAACTACTCTTATCCAAAAAAAAAAAAATTGCAGAGGAGTAAATACATGCTTGATTTTATGTTTCTTTTTTGACAGGAAAAATGGGGCTAAGAATGTTAATAATGGCAGCAGCTGCTCCCCAGGGATGGGTACAGCATTCTGACACAAAAGGGAAACCTTCACTGTTCCCTCTCCCAGGACCGACAAGAGTGGCTGTCTCTTGCCCACTCCTAGGACCCAAACAGCCATGGAGGACATGGCTAACTCCCGGACCATAGGTGTAGGTGTTACACCAGAGATATCTGGGGTAAAAGATGAATGGTCTGAGGTACAACAAATGGCCACAGCCGACTCAACCACCTGTGGCTGAGGCAAATTGCTAGCCTACTGTGTTGGCAAAGGCTGTTTGCTTAATATTTTTGTTTTTGTGGCTGGAAGAAGGACCGACCATGGGACTAGTAGTCTGTTCTATTGTCAAGCCAAAAATGGTGACTCTTTACTATGGAAGACAAGCAGCAATTGCTGGTAAACACTACCAGTCCACAAAGTTACTTTCTTGACAGAAAAAACACAGTAAAAAGCCATTTAAAACATTATGCCAGCCCCACAAAAGAAAAATAAACACATTTTATCCACAATAGAAATGTTTTATTTTACTTTACATTACATTACTTTTAAACTGACAGGAAAAAACAAGTGCTCTGTTTAAAAGTACATTCAAGTCTCAAGACAGACCTTTAAAACACAACATTCCTAGTGTTAAAATAACTTGCCTGAAGAGGAAAGTAAAAAAAAAAATCAACAAAATTAAGACACCAGAAGTTTTTTTCCCCAAAGGAAACTTATTTCCCAGCAAAGGAAAGCACATGCTTACTGCCAATCCTCAAAAGCCTCACAGGAGCATACTTTTAAGTGGCAATAAAGCTCTGAAGTGCTTCATGCCCTAACTTGTCTTTTAGTCAGCTCAGTTTGAGCTGCTTGACAGTTTGGGAGCTTGGAAGGTACCCTGACGTTTTGTAATCTGGCCAGCTGTTATATTCTTTTGTAGGATATAACATATATAGCTAAGGCTACTGCAGTACAGGTCAATATGGTGAATATCACATTTTTTTTAACTCATTCACTCCAATGGAGCTCAGGAAGTTTGCACTGTAACTTCCAATGGGTGGAGTCTAAGCCTTTTCACAGAATCAAATTATGTCCTCAAATTCCAAACAAATGTTTATATCTCTGGAACAATGGGGTTATGAAAGAAGTATAAATGGCAAACCCTTCAGCACAAACTATTTTTATAGTGGTAGTATTCTTTAGTTTCTAGGTCTTAAACTGAATTTTATAAGTTACAGTAACTGTTATGTTTGTAATATTTTGTAAACATCTCACAGTATCTCAGCAGCCATTCAAGTTACACACATACTGTCAACAGCATTTTATTCTAGCTAAGAGTCTCACAAGAGTCTAAGGAGTTCTGTCTTTGTTACTTAGTTGTTGAGATATTTAGAAAAATGTGAAAATTTTATCTGTATAAATATCATAAAAACAACAACTGACAGTGGTCAAATATTAATGCAGTTGAGTTTGCTATTATGTAAGCTTTAAGATGAAATCTTTTAAAACCTTGTGCATAGCATGGTTTTGGAATTATTGATGCAAATATGAACAAGCAATATTTGACTTCTAGAGGCATCAGTAGGAGTTAACTGCAGATGCATCTGAAGGCGTGACTCTGATGTAATGAGTTAAATCAAAAACTGTATTATTTTATACTGTATATGATAAAGAGGTTATGTTAATCTCCAAGGCTTTATTTAAACTTTCTACAGAATACGACCATTACAGTTTAAATGGTACAAAAACAGGTTGTTCAAGTTCAGATTTATTATGCTACTGAAAACTAAGTAGAAATGCAAATTAAGATAACATAAAACTTAACAAATATAAATAAATAAATCGACATACAAACGTCATTTAAGAAGAGCAATGATATTCAAGTGCCAAACCAAACAAATGGTTCTTAAGGATTTCTTCCACAGAATGAGACTAGGATAATAATAGACATACTAGATACAATGGTAAACAGACCACCAGTATCTGAAGTCTACTCCACCAATAAAATACTTGACAAACTGCTGCAACCATTAAAGCAAATGCCCATTCATTCTTTTCAAAATGCCGCTGAGACAAATCACATCCTGTTAGGTCTTAGAACTGATACGCCTTTTGCCTTTTGAAATCCACATCTGAAATACTGAGAAGCTTCTGTAAAATTCACATTTTCCGTGTTTTAGATGTACTTGCTGGCAATAATATGCTCTTGACCTGTGATATGAGACCTGAGGTCATTAACGACATATGACTCACAGCTCTGGGTGACTATACTTGTCACCTCATTATTTTCTGGATTGTAATATAAGGTACAATAATTATTTAATGATGTACTGTGCACGTCCAATGCACTTCACTTAATCATTTTTATGTTGTGCACAATTTGTATGAAGTATTCTGTGGTGACTTAGTATGTATAATATTACAGTAAAGCATAATTATGTACATTGGTAAGTATCACTGGAAATTTGTATAATCTGTAAAAATATGTTTTAGTGGCTCAAAGTGACTTTTGATATATCAGTAAAAAATACATCAAGATGAAAAATCACATTTTTAAATCAAAAACTGTATTATTTTACACTGTACATGGTAAAGAAGTTATGGCTGTCTCCAAAGCTTTATTTAAACTTGCTTCAGAATATGAACCATTACAGTGTAAATGGTGCAAAAACAATTAGTCTATGGCAAAGTATTATTGCATAGGTTCTTTTCTCTTCAGGTTGGCAAAGGTCAAGGTCAGGGTAACCTTACTTACTTAAAAAAGTGTGAAAGAGTGTTTCACACTGATCCATATTGATGAAGAATCTGCAATAAGGAGTTATATTTCAAAAGAAAGTTTCATACAGACCACACACTTAAAGAAGACATAAGCTCACCAGCAGCAGAGGCAATTTCATAAAGTATTCTAAAAAAAGGCCAAGTAATTATCTATTCAGTGTAAGATAACTGTGGACTCCACACACACACCCACCAGATTCCAAAACACAATGGGCGCACCCAATGCAATTTATATGCAACACAGTACTTCTCTGACAACTTTCTGAAAGCACTTGGTGAAGGCCATATATGCAGAATGCTAATGTGACTATATTCTGCAAATTCCTAGGGAATCCTGTGCATTCTGAAAATATAACTTAAAACAAAACTGCAACTGGCATTTAATGCACTACAGCAGGCTGGGGTACTGCAAGCCATAACAGAGGATGATCTGCAAGGTATTGCCTATCTGTCCAAGTAGGTTGTGTCCATGGTGGCACAGAGCCACTATTAATAATCTCATTTTCTCTGTGTGAGAAATTGTCTCTCCTATTATGGCTCAACATCTGGAAGACAGAATGATATGCACATCTTAGATTTCCTACAGGTGTTCACATATTTACATGACAATGTTAAAACCATATAGCAAATGAATAGTTCACCTCTCATTTATATTGCATAGTTATGCAAAAAATCTGTGTCACATATATCACTGTCATGTAGAGATAATCAGAATGAACATTAAAAGTGTGGCTTAAGAACTGATCCATATGTTGCAGTATCATCAGCATACATGTGCACAGCTATCAGTCCATTCAACAACTTTGTATAGATCATACATGCAGTGGATATCATTATAAGTAAGGGATAAGCACATAGCAAATGTTCTACAACTCCAATGCTATAACAGTGGTGTTGCCACACTTACATGCATATCTGAACACAATACGCAATTCTATCTCAATAATGGAGGTCGCATCTCAGATATTATCACAGTCTGTGACAGACAGCATCACAAATGTGACCATTATGATCAGGTATGTAACACAACTACTGACATCTATTCAGAAATAAGGCAGTAAAACAACAGCATTTCAAAACAACTTGCTATGCAATCCTGACTACATATTATCACAAGGAAAATCATAAATGCTAGCACATCCTAATATTACCTACATCCCACTGAGTGTTATCACAACTATTGCTATATGATTCAACATTAGAGAGTATCCGTAAATCAGTCAATGAACAGACAACTTATACACAACCCCCTAACTCACTGGACTCTGCAAACATACTTCAGAAATTATGGGTTATTCTACATTAACTCTGGATACATGTTGTTTCCGTCTTTATCTGTACTTCAGTGGAGCTGGTTTGTAGCCATACAACTGCAAATGGGGAAAATCTCCCTGTTACTGATGGACATGTACATATATGGGTGCATATGATGAAAGTCTAACCCCTCTGAATGCAGAGAAATTTACAAAAACATATGCATGAAAACATCTTCAGTTGTTTTACACAGCATAATGTGAACATAAGTACATGTTAACAGCACTGTATGCAACCACAGCAATACAAGCAGGTGACAGCTTATCTTTGGAAGCTCTGATTCAGCTATATCCCAAAGTGAAGTTAACTAAACGAACGCACCTTTTAAGTACCATTTTCACCATACATAATTAATGAGGTTCATTAGCATTTAATGTTTCAGAATCCCATTAGCAAACATCTGTGTAAGTTCCCAAATCTTGGTGAATTAACCAATAGCACAGTGTAAGTGTACAGTTCTCAGCACAACTGCCCAAGAGGTATCAATAAACAGTAATATCTGTAACACGTGCCCAATGCCCTCCAGTCATTTGCCACCACCTTACATGCACCAACTATAAAATGTAATATTGATACATACTCATATCATACCATTACTACCTGTGAACTGAGTAGGACCTCAGTTAACATTTATTGGAAGCTATTTTTCCTCATCATAATACTACTTCATTGAGAATGTCAGTTGAAAGGAGGCTTAGATGAGTCTGGGTGCCAACATGGACAGAGGAGGAGATGACAGAGATGCTTACTGTCTATGCTGGACATGAGCAGAGGATAAAAGCATGCCTCAGGAGCTTTGTGATGATTGACATCGGGCAGTGAATTGGGAGGGAGTTACACAGATGAACTGGGATCTATCAGATGGTGCAGGTCTGCAGCCTGCATGATGACCTACATCAAAGGGGTGCAGAGGGTTGCAAAGGTCTGATGCCATCCCCCAAATGCCTACAGTAAGATTCATACTCCACACATTAACACCTACATTATCATATATGTCTTTATTAAGCATATCTATTTACATGATGCACTGTGTTTTAAGTATATCCCATTGCTATGTATATTAATCATGGTAATTTATATACAGTCAATTTTCTCCTTCTACAGTCACATTCTGTGGTTATCTGAAACTACAGTAGGCCAGTCTAAACATTATGCAGGACTGTCGGAGATGACTGTTTATTACTACAGCCTTCAAACTTACTAGTTTTACTTTTATTCCATAATATCTGCTTTTAAAACATCTAATAAAGTGTGATGTCCTTTAGATCAACTGGTTAAGCAAAATTTCAAAATAAATGTTATTTGCCTGTATGTGGGTTCAAATGCCAGTATTGCCTATTTTTCAGAAATTATTTTCAGTAATGCATGCACTATTGCACATCACTTATGAAAGATCTATATTTGGTAACTTTTACAATACAGATTTGTACACATCTAGCATGGCCATGATGCATTGACGCCTATAGCACTTAGGTCGCAGATGATTGCACATTTCTCCATTAACCATGAAGCTTCTAGAAACAACTTACAGTAGGATTTGGTATGTATGAATGCTGAGTAATGTATACATTAGTAAGCCCTGCAGTTTAAAAATCACAGTGTTGTTTCATAATACATGTCTGCTTTCATTATTTTAATGAATGTAAGATCAATGCATATCATCATGGCTGAAAAATGTATGAGTCGTATTAACACAATGCAAGTACAAGAAGTGCAGATCCGTAAGTCTTATATTGTCTTATGGCTATACAGGTAGAACAGTATGTGGACACTGCCCTCATACCTAATTTACATACGTAGGTTTGAATCCAACAGTTGTGCAATAATTCTTAGCTTGGCTATTTATTTTTTTAAAGTACATGCAACTGTTTTATGCAAACTATGAAAGTTAAATTCAATGTGCTGGCACATGACAGTTTTATTTTTTTTTTCAATAATAAATCTTTATTATTTTCAGTTGTTAATACAATAATACACTACACAAAATAAAATACAGCAATATCAAAAGTAAACCTATAATCACACTACTACACTATATATACATTATCTACATGAATGCTTCCAACAGATAACTAAAATCTTTATACATTAAGATAAAATTCTAGACAAGGTATTAAAAGATCTAGTATCAGTATACAGGTTATTGATAACGTTTCCGACTTTAATATGTACACCCAGAGGAACAATATAATTTGATCATTATGCCAATACAATATTAAAGATTTTCTCCCAAATTTTTGGATTATTTATGTTTTTCTTGTGATCCTTAATTAATAATTTATGTGCTAAAATATGTTTTATTGCTACACTTTTAAAATTTTCCCATGAAGTCTGCACTGGATTTAACCAGTTTGTAGCTATGTATAACTTCATTAATAAAAAAATATTTGTAAGTATTATCAGTTGGGATTTATCCAAATCGTTCGGTGGGATATGTAGAATCATAAATTCCCAGGAAAGTGTAGATTGTTGATAACCCATTTTTTGTAATTGAATTTTTAAAGAATTCCAAAGTTTAAATATACATTTACAGCTCCAGAACATGTGTAAAAGATCCGCCGTTTGATCAGTGCAATATGGACATTTAGGTGAATTTTTAGAGTCAAAATTATGTATTCTAAGACGAGTATAATAGGCATTATTAAAAATCATCAGTTGCGTAAATAACAATTTTTGGAGAGATACTGCTTTTAAGGTTAGGTTAATAGCTTTTAATATTTTATTGTCCTCAATCAATGGTATTTTATCCTTCCAGTAATTTGCGAAGAGTATTTGATTCTTGTATTTCAATTCTTTTATTAAGTTGTATGTAGATGTTATATATTTAAAATCTTGCATCAGAGTTTGCCATAAACTTAAACACTTGGTCAAATCTTCTTCTTTAATTCCAAAGTCATTAAAATAATTTATGGAAAGATCCTTTAATTGTCGAATTATAATTAAATAAGATTTAGGAAGGTTCATCTCTTTTAATATATCATGTACTGATATACCAATATAAGGGTATAGATCCAGTAAAGTTACATTAATTATTTGTGGAAATCTTTTAAGGTCTATCAATTGATTATTGATTTTGGCACATGACAGTTTTATAACATTGATAAATGTGCATGCCATCATTATTCCACGGAGTATGACAACATGAAACAAAGTGTTGTCCATTAGCTTAAATGGTTAAGCAATAGGACAGCATAAATTCTGCTTGTTTATATTGGGGGTTCAAAACTCTACACTAGCCTATTTTGTAAACATTATTGTCAGTAATTCATGTACTACTGCTCATCACACATGGGAAGATCTCTCTGTGTTTGGTAACTTACACAGTGCAGATTTGTACTTATCTAGCATGGCCGTGATGCATTGACTTACCCAGGCTGAGCCTGAAAATTGGTTAATATTGATCAGTACGCTACTCCCGTAAACAAATATAAATAAAATAAAATAAAGATGCCTATAGACTTTAGGCCATGGATGACTAAGCTTATCTCTGTTATCCACAAAGCTTCTAGAAACATCATACAGTTTACTTCTATTGATAATGCTGTATGAATGAATGCTGGGTAATACATACAAATATTACTTTGCAGTTTAAATTACACAACAGTCTGTCATAATCCATTGCTTCTTTTAATTGACTACCCTCCTACATAATGTACATGTGTAGGTTTGAATAACACAGCTGTACAGTAATTCATTAAATGGCTATTTATGTGTTGCAAGTGTAGATGATGTTTTCTTGCAAAGTATGACAGTTGGAAACCTGACTGTGTACAATGGTAGATCTTTGTCCAGATGGTTAGGTAAGTCTGTACACTTGCAAAATGTCATCTTAGATTGGAAACCTGTTAGTATGTGTAATGCTGTCCTGTATATTCATAACTTGAAGTTCTTTGACTTACGTCAATTCATCCAAGATAGTAAAGGTTGCTTAGCCAGGCAGATAAGGTTCTTGTTTGTAGTGCGAACATAGGTGCTAGTTATAGGTTTGAATCTGGGCTACTTTTTTTGTGTAGTAATCCTCATGTGTGCACAGTACTAAGACTGAAACATCAATGACTGAATATGCAGAATGTGATACTATATTGTATGGCAGTGCTTGCTAATATGTACTGATAAAGAAGAGGGCCTTGAGAAGTAGAAGAAGAGAGGTGTGTATTATAACTTTTCACCTTCAAGTCTCCAGAAATAGTATTAACATCTTTAAATCTTCTGGATTAATTGTAGTCTTATGACATGCAGGCATGCTGATGTTATATCAGACTTCCCCACAATGCATCTACAAGGCATGTGTAATATGTAGAGATTTACTATGAATAACATTAATGTTTACATACATTTCAGTGGAATGTAGTGTATATATTATTAATGGGCAGTTGTGATTTAATTGAGCTTATGTGCTGTTGACACAACCTATATGACATATATCTGTGTTTGCCTGGCATATTGGTGGTGACTTCATGGCTTGACATATATGTTGTTTATGCTGGTGTTGTTTTTTTATATATAGTTAGTAGTAGTAAACTTGAATGTATGGTGGTATTTCTTATTGAATTCTGTACATCTTGCCTGTTGTATTACTGAATGGATGTCTGTTGACTCAGCATTCTTAATTTTGTTGGTCGACCTTTATTAGCATGTAGTTCTTGAGATCCACTTCTCTTACAACATTGTGATGGTTTGTTAAACACATTACATACTTTTTCCTGTTATTGGTGTCCCACAAGACATGTCTAGATTTATTTTATATCCAAGGTGTTGAATATTAACTTCATGATCATCATTGCATTGTTTTCAGTGTGCAAGTACATATGTAAGCCTAAAAGAAACATAGGCAATGACAGTGCTGCATTTGTTGGAGACAGTTATGTATGTGTGTCATACACATAAATTCTAGACACTACATGCTGTTACTAAACTTGTAACTATCTTCAGCTTTTCTTCATCTTTCAACTTCCATTTTTATTATATAAGGTTTTTGTGTCACATGTTTACCGTGTTGCATTCTTTATCTCATTTGTATATACATTTTAAGTTTACCATGGATTGTTAATCTTACAATATATTTTTTACACACGTATGTTAACCATGATATGTAAACACAGCAAATTAGTTGCACATGATGAGTTATAGTGGAAAATTAAATGTTATATTAACACCTCAACATAAAAGCGTGAGGCTCACATTCAATGAAGAATAAGGGGAACATTGCTAAAAATTAGTTGTCACAGTTTGTGATTGACATTGTTGTAAGGTCTGTCTGGCAACATTTTTCCAACAGAAAGACAATTCCCAAAGCTCATTTATCAGTGTTAGTTTCAGCTTGCAGTACACCAAGTCTTTTAGAACTGGGTTAGTGTTGCATGACATGCCTGTCTTACAAATTAATGATGTATATGTGTGGGTGCTGTACAAATGTATGTTTTATATCCACATTGAATGCTGAGATGTCAAATAGGTGTACACAATGACAGGTGTATGTCTGACAGGTTGATTACTGCATGCCATGTCATGTACCAAAGTAACTTAATGACAATGTATGATGGGCACGCTGACCCATTCATGGCCTTCAATTTATATCATCACTATACGACTAAACAAATTTAGAATATTGCATAATCATGACATTATACATGCTATTATTACACCTGTGTCTTTGTTCATACCATGTTATACAACACATAAATAAACCTTATGATCCTGATCTGGTGACGATTACTTTGTCACAGCAAATGTGCCATAATGTGATGTACATTGGGCAAGCCTTACACATGTCCAGTTTCATAAGTTTTGATGTTGTTACTCGCATATCATATAACCTCTTTACAGTCGTGGTGGTTGACATCTATCATTACAGTGATACATAGATGTCTGCTTTTAAGGCTTATTGTGATATATGCAAAAAAACAATGGCCAGCACCCAAACATCAGTATAAAAATCTTTATTTCAAAACATAACAAATAGCCAAGATTAGAGCAATTATAGCATATTTCATATTTCAGCAGTAGAGCCTTCTTCAGTGCAACAATCACACATACCCCCATCCCCTTCTTAAATACCAACAATACAAACATCATTGGTTAATCAAAAATAGTCATTAAGGCCAGGAGAAAAAAGTGTTCCTAACTGGATAATCCATTTCTTCTCTTTTTAACCAGTATTTTATGCCATCCTGATTGTTGCACTGAAGAAGGCTGTACTGTATGCAGTAATTGCTCTCATCTTGGCTGTTTGTTATGGTTTGAAAAAAGACTTTTATGCTGATGCTTCAGTGCTGGCCTTTGGTTTTGTGGATATTAGTTCATTTTGGACTTGCACCTGTTCCTTACCTGTGAGGTTTTGGTTCTATTATTGTTGGTTTGGTTACCACCCTGTTGAAACTGCCAGCATGTTTTTTGCATATGGTTTATATATAAGCCTGCCTTCTCTGTTCTGGTGGAAGTCACCTGAATTTTGGCATTACCAATTGGATTTATCACAGTTTGTGATGTGAGGGAATACTTGAACAGCTGATTTTATTTTACATTAACATCTTTCTGACATTTGACTTTGAACTGTGACCCTTCATTCACTGAGGTTTTTCAAGGGGTTTATTATACACTGATGGTTCTTATTTCTTATTTCCTGGTTCTTATTTCTAGCAACCTGTTTCATTTCATGTTTTAACTATTAATTGAATTTATTAGATCTTTTATCAAGTTACAACAATACGAATCAGGTGGCCACTTAGATCATAGTGGCTGCTTTCTAATACTTGAATTACCAGCAGGTTGCTTTACCTGGACTGGTGGCGTGAGACATACATTCAGTTCGACGCACTCTTAGGTTGTTGTAAGGGTTATTCCAGAACTGTCAAATTATCTGTTACTGCAGTTTTAACTACGAAGGGTTATTGGTGGCTTTCAGTCAAACTATGCTGGTTTATTCAGACAACAAACAAACTGTAATTCTTTAAATAAATGAGCTCATGATACATTGGCATCTACTGAAAGAATAAAGTCAGAGATTTTTCCAACTTTGCAGTTACTGTATTTTTTTCTTTCATGGTGGAGTTTATGTACTGTGACTTGGTGTAAAGCTGTTTTTTTACATACCTACCAAGGTTTTTTCACACTGATTCAATTGTTTGGAAGTCTTTGCTGTTACTATGACTTTTTTGTGTATGCCTTGGACTGTTGCACTATTTTAGCTTTCTTGAGGTTGTATTAAAATTATAATATTGTTTAACAGTCTGTATGATATTTGAGGCCAATTGCTTTTTGCTTTATATTGCATTTTACGAATGATTTAACGTTATTGGTTAATCTTAGTGTCTTTGCATCTATGTGAAATTTCTTTTTTGAATTTATATTATTACTGACCAGTATGGATTTGATTCAACTATTACAAGGGTTAGCAGCTGATAAAGAGGATGTGGGCATTTTTGATAACCTTCATAGGTTACACACCAATGGTGGGGGTACTAAGGTAACACCTGTTTCCTGCATTAATCTATTTCAACAATTATCTTTAATAATAAAATAATTAAAATCTAATGTATGGCATCAGAAATTATTTAAGGTGTACAATGTCAAAGATTTTGCACTTACGGGTCTTTGAGTACGCCTACAACCATATGTAACAGGTCCAGATGAGAAATTCATTTCTGAATGGCAAGAAGCTCAACAGGTGTCCTCAGTGTTGTTTGTTAAAGTTTTATATTCTTTTTATGAATGAAAAACTGTTGATTTAGTGTCGCAGGTTAGTCAACTTTGTGAACAGATTAAGCCCTATGAACAGGATTCCCTGTACCGGGAACAGTTTGTAGAGATGATGAAAGATTTAATAGAGTTGGAAAAAGATTTAAATACATACATGATTAAGACATTTTCTAGAGATTTTAAGGACTATAAACATGGTAAACAATTCAATTTAAGTTTTCTGATAATAAAGAATGCCCCCAGTCATCTGATAAACATAAAAGCAAATTCTTAAGAAAGCTGATTGTATTTCTGGGACATCTTGTGAGAAATTTTCCTCTGCAACAGACACAGAAATGGGTAAACCATCTGTCTCTCCATCTGCAAAAAAAAAAAATTATAGTTTCCCTTTACGCGTCACAGCTGGCCTCTTTCCCTTTACGCATCACAGCTGGGCTGGATGCAACCACCATAAGCAGAGGTTTCCCTTTACGCGTCACAGCTGGGCTGGATGCCACCACCATAAGCGGAGTGCCAATTTGGAAACATTGTTGCAATTAATGATACCACATTATACAGCTGAAATGTCTTAATATTTATTCTTCTTTATCTTTTACTGAGGTTGAACTGCTCAGTAATAGTCTTGCTTTTGTGCCCTAGTTATTTGTTGCCAGAGGATGTGTTTGCTCAGGATGTTATTTCATTCTGCAGATTCTTGAATCTGAATGTATTTTTTTCATAATAAGCAAATTAACAAGGAATGTTATCCCTCAATTTTCTGTTTCAGACCATCTACATTTACACTACCCTCCAACAAGAATGTAGCAGTTTTTCAACAACAGGTACTCAGGGACTTGTACTTTACGTATGGATCCCATTTAAGGATTCAATCTAATAATTTTCCCTCTTCTCATAGACAAGCTTTGTTAAATCTTTGTAAGAATAAACAGTTGGTCATTAGTCCAGCTGATAAGGGGAGAGTGCTGTGGTAGTTTGGGATTGGGCCATGCATATGGCCAAGGCTCATTAACAATTGTTAGATCAACGATTCTACTAAAGGATGTTTTTGGATCCCACGCCTGTAATTAAGCCTGATATTGACCAGTTTTTGAAGCTTGCCTTGGAGGGGGGAATTATTTCTAGTGAAATAGCACTCCGTTTGAGGGTTAAGGATCCATTAAAACAGTATTTTATATGTTAACCAAAACCCATAAGAACTTGAACTAACCTCCAGAGAGACCAATAGTATCTGGCAAAGGTTCTCTTACAGAACCTTTATCTGCTTTTCTTACCCAATATTTGAAACCCTTTTTGGGACATGTCAGATCTCGTGTACATGACACTACAGAGTTTTTGAATATTACTAAAGAGATGCAACTTGAAGCAGGGCGGTATATGTGTTCTTTGGATGTGTCAGCTCTGTATACAAATAATCCTCATTGGGCCGGTTTGTTGGCCCTGGAATATTGGTTGAATCTTGTTTCTTTATACAGCCCAGGATTTATTTAATACCTTTCTAATTTGCCTTACTGAACATGTATTAACCAAAAATGTTTTTTTTTATTTTAAGATGAATGCTATTTGCAGCTTAAGGGTACATTTATGCAGACTTATTTATGGGCTATATTAAGAGCAGATCATCTGCTATCTGACTCATAATATTTACTTAGAATCCATGGACATCTGGCTCTGCTACCTGGATGATTGTTGGTTAGTTTGGCATTCAGATGCAGATTATTTATGTGAATTTGTAGACTATCTGAATGAAAATAAGTGGGGCAAACATTATATACTTAATTTTAATTCTACAAAAATAACTTTTTTGGATGTTGAAATTCATCTACAGGTGGATGAAACCTTACGTACCCAAGTCTATAGGAAAAATCTGCAGGTTAATACTTTTTTACAGGCTTGTAGCTGCCATCCCCAGCATATTGTTAGGAACATTCCTAACTCCCAATGTATGCGGCTTTATAGGATTTGCTCCTCGTATGAGATGTTTGCTTCACATGAACAAGAGTTGGTTATCAGGTTTTGTAATAGAGGGTATAAATACCAGGATGTCATCCATTCAAGGGATATGATCAGGAGACTAGATAGAACTGAGTTGTTATAATATAAAACCAAACAAGTGGCATTGGGTACTCCACTTAGATTATTTACCAAATATGGTAGTAATACTTTGTTTTTTGATCAATTTAGTACATAAACATTGGGGGATCTTACTGTCTGATGATACCTTGAGGGACTTGATACCATCCAAATGTCTTTTTTATAGGAGGGGTAGGAAATTAGGTGGTTAGTTTAATCATCATACAAAATTTAGTGGGAGTAATATTGTGGCACAACAGGCCACTTTAGATGGGCATTTTTTGATGGGGTGTCAGCCCTGTAATCATTGTAGTTTTTGCAAACATGTTTGTAATACCAAACAATTCACCTCTCACAAAACCGCGCGTGTATTTGATATACATGTTTATGGAAACTGTGAGTCAGACTGAGTCATTTATCTAGATTCATGTACATGCCCCACTTTTTATGTGGGGCAAAACTCTCACCCACTCAAACTATGCATTTCTGAACATCTTAGTGACGTCAAATGTGTTCATCATTCCAATGCTCTTTACAAACATACTATTGATTATGCTACAGCTAGGTTTAGGTTTGTTATTATAGATAAAATCATGTCTAATAATAAAGATAAATCAGGCTGGCATAAAATATTGAATAAGAAAGAGAAGAAATGTATGATCCAATTGGCAGCACTTTTTTCTCCTGGCCTTAATGAATATTTTTGATAAACCAATGATGTGTGTATGGTTGGTATTTAAGAATGGGGTGGGGTATGTGTGATTGTTGCACTGAAAAAGGCTCTACTGCTGAAACCAGTATGCTGTAATTGCTCTCATCTTGGCTATTTGTTGTTTTGAAATAAAGATTTTTATGTTGATGCTTGAGTGCTGGCTGTAGTTGTTCTGGACATTAGCTCATTTTGGCCTTGCACCTGTTCCTTACCTGTGTGGTTTTTGTTCTACTATTATTGTGATATGTGTCACATGTCAATACATACTGTGAAGCAGTAGATAGATGTGGCAATATAGGATGACTTGCCATCTGTATTAAATTCACATACATCTCAATATTGTGAGAGTGACTTCATTTCTATGACCTTCATTATGTTTCAGTAACATTTACTGTGCATTATTTAATCTGAAATTGTTACACAATACATGCGCACATTACTACTGTCATGTTTTGTAAGAGACCTGTCATCACAACATATTGTACAGGGTCACACCATGTATATGATGCCTGCCTATACACATATGTACTGGAAATGGAGCAGAGAAGATCTCCACCACCATTCCAGGCAGATGATTTTCAGGACCAGATCTGGAGTCTAATGACAGACATCTTCCAGATGCAAATGATAGACATGATGGGTAACTCATCTCAGGAGATGTCACAAGTGTACCCAACTCCTTCTGCAAGATCCCTTGAGGGATCTTTCATGATGTTCAACCCCTGGGGTGGTCCCTTAGGAATGTAATTATTTTCTGTGTGAGCTTATTTTGTAATGCTACCACTATGATGTTTTCCATATTCATATTTCTACAGCCTACTCACACTTGTGCAGACATTCCATATTGCTGTCATGCTTTTCTGTCATACATCATAACATGCACTGCACATATCAGGTCATATGAGGCTTTATTTTGCTGCTGCAGTATGACACACATTCCAGAATGACACATGCGTTACCATTATTGTTTATATGAGCATCACATGCTGTCATTTCTGCACACATTACTCCACATGGACAGGGGTGCTACTCTTTCAGTCTGTATTGTGTGTACTCCAGTGCACACAGTGCAGCATAATATTGTTATGTCCGATACACCCTGACCCTGTATGTGACAGAAGCAACTGTTGCAGTTAACATAATGTGAGTGGGACACAATTGTTCTGCTTGTGTTGTTCCTGTATACACTTATGAGGGAGACAGCAACGCACATACTACATTATTCCCATTCTTCTCACATAGCACAGTAAGATCAATCAAGTGTGTTTATTTGCATGTTATCAATGTGTATGTATTGCACAGATTTGTGCATTCATAGTTGCTGTCTTACATCTGTTCAACAACATGACATGTCCTTGATTTTGTAACATATGAATCATTTTTGGGTCATGCTGTCCTACTGTCAAAATGATCTTGCACTTGCCATGACGTGGCACATGTTGTGCCATGTTGTTTTACAGTACTGTAACAGGTACATATGAATATGTATCCTTCACATACTGCATTGAAATTCAGTGGTCCCTTAGTGAATACACAGATGTCACACTTTGTTTAGTATCATTCATGATTACATCTTACTTATGGCACTAGCCAGTCTTTTTGAAACATACTTGTATTAGGAGTTGTAAACATGGGTTAGTATGCATGTCTCTGTGTATGCCTTTGTTGTACATATAGTATGTACTGATTTAAATGAATCTAGATATGTATGACCATCATATGCTTTGCACACAACCAACCTTGTAATATGTAACTTATTAAATGAACTTATTCCATTTTGTTGTGCTGTACTTGTGTACACATGATTGTCCTCTGACTAGTCCTAAACATGTATGGTGTATTTATGTCTAATAACAGTGATTGTACCACCTGTTGCATTACACTTGCATAGCAGTGTATTTGGGTATATGATATTCAAAACTACTTTTGTTGTGTACCCATGTCATTTGATGTTTAATCGTTGCATACTACTGTGTTGTTTGCATCATTTGTACACATACATGTTTGCAGCCATCCCCAGTGTGCTATGTACATATGTCTGATGTTGACCATTTGCGTCAATGGACTTGCAGTCCATCTTGTGTTGTGGACACATGCATGTGCACTTGTGTCTCATGGTTGTCCTGCTTTATTCTATGCCTACTTTCTCTTGCTGGCATTTCCTCACTGCCATGAGCTTATGTTGTCCATGTTCTTTCCCCCTTATAGATTTGTTCTACTTGTTTCATATTACATGGCATATGTTATATGTATGTTTACCTTTCTGAAATGTAGCACTGTAATGTAAGTGTACTGGTACAATATGACCTTGTGCCACCATGATGGGTATCATACACATGTAAGGCATATGCACACAAGATGGTGGCACGTGAGTAGATACCATCAGTGATTATGCTGTACTTGCATATTGTGGATTACACAGAAATTTCTGTGTTTCCTGCCTGTGTGCAGGCTTGCATTCCTTAGCTTTCATTAATCATATATGTATAACCATTTACACAATATTCCATGTCATTGGGATGGGTATATATGACATGTCTTCTTTCAGTTTGGCTAATGTAATGCCATTGCATTCACATATCTGTCACACATATATGTAATATACCTGATCACCCACATGTATTGCCTTTGGCATGGGATGTGTCTTTGACATATGGATGCCATTTCTCCTGTCTTTCTGATGTCTATACTTATTTATTTGTTACACAGCCATATTAATCTTTGGCTGTGGTACTGCTGTTTGGCACTGTGCTTAGTTGGTTGTCTTTCACATGCAGGGTTGGAGGTTTTATTCTTCCCTCCACTACTCTGCTCCTGCATTCGCTCATCCGTGCTGTTGCTTGGCTTGCACTTGCACTACTGACAGTCTACTGGACGATTGCATTTGATTTCCACTGTGTACTGCAATGACAGCACTCCCCATATAGTGCTCTCCAGCACACACCTACCATCAGTCATACTTGTTCTGGTATGACTGTCACACATTTTGCAACATCTCAGTAATGACCTGTGCTTTAGAACATAAGTATATTTGCATTGTCTGGTATGCATGCTTACCCTGTTGATCATTTTTCCTTGACCCATGTTGCATGGTCTATACATGTGCTGTCTGTGTACATTACCTATCCTTTATGAGTATTTCTGACCTTTGTCTGTCATGTCTTGTAGTATTTATCATATGATTGCACCTGATCTTTTCCCCACATCTTTTCTGCATGTCTTTTCCATCCTTTCCATTCTCAAAAGAAAAAAATGTGACCTACTCTCACCAAAAATAAAATGCCCCTCTGACTCTCCTCTAACCTTCCTGTTCCATCATACATCTTGTGTGTCGCTGTTATTCACCCTCACCTTACACATGCTTTTCTACCTCTCTGTTTCCTTGGGTATGTGTGTTACTTGTGTTCCCAACACGTGTCCTACACCCGTTATTAGCTACTGTTAGCCATGATGAAGTGGCCATGATTACCCTTCACCTTAATTAATTTTTTTATTAGAAATTCTGTGAATTATGTAAGATTCCACAAATTATGAGGTGTGTATTTATATATGTCCATTTACTGATTACAACAATATCAATGTGTCAGCGGATACACATTTGTCTTCATTTTTTACTTTCCATATATTAATGTAATTTCCATTGGGCTTATATAAATCCTTAGATGTGTACTACTGATAGACATACATATATTATTTCATGAATAACTTTTCCTAGAATACATAAATGACATGACTGACTGTGTTTGCACTGATGTTGCTGTTTATATCGGCCTTGTGCTGAGGTATTCTCTGCAGTTCTTGCGTGGCCGTGAACCATATGGAATCGGACCTAAAGTATCACTGAGTTATAGAAAACCATCCCTTAAAAATACAACTGAGACAGTACTGATTACATAAAAATATATGCCTAATCCACTCCTTGTACCTCTCTGCCTTTTAAAACTTCAAGCCCCATGCAATTTATCGATTTACTTTGTAAACATACACATTTGGGCAGTTTCCATGTTGATTTAAGAGCCATGAAGAAGAAATTCAATTTGCTGTAGCACAATGCTATAAATGGGGTAATCCATTATTTTTATTTATAAAATCTGAAAATATAAGTATCAATGCTCATCAGTTTCATTCCAGGTAAACATGCCTGCCATATTGTGCAGTTCTATGTAAAGACATATAGGGACAGTTTAGAGAAGTTCATATACATGATGATACATGAGTGGGACAACCTATCAAACCACCCACACAAACACACAATTTATTGTTTCGTTTCCAACAAATTATCTGTCATGGAGTAAAACTTCACATGAATATATGCAGAGTTAATGTGCTTAATATAAACAGATGTATACATCAAACACCTAGCGTGTTACATTTTCAAACAAACAGTATATCTGTGATATGATAACAATGTTGCATTACTGTAGGTATAGTTTTGTAGTCTATTGAGGTGGAGCGAGTAGGTGGGGAAAATGCCCTTCACAAAAAGGATAGCAAACTTTTAGCAGTGGTCTGTATAAGTTTTAAAAACATGTTACTCTATATATGAAAGCCCTACAATGCTGAAAGTATGATATCAAAAGAAATACATAGCACACTTGATTCAAGTATCTAGAACAGAGCACAAGTACAAAATATGCATATTACTTATAAAGAAGTAACAAGGTACAAAAGTACTAAGCATGCAGACCATTGAAGAGCCTAACTCAGACTCCCAGGAGCCCCAAAGCACTATCTAGTTAAATGAGGTGCTTAAGCTCCCACAGTAGGCAAATGAAGGCTGAGTGAAGCAACCCCCACACCACAGAAAGTAGCTCATAGCCTTAATCCTTTCTGCTAACTGCCATATACTGTTCGTGATTGATAGTTGATGGTAGATGGAAGAATAGCTTGGATGGTAGGTGGTCAAGGGGCCAATGTGGCAGAGGAGTGGGTTAATAAGTAAGGAAGAGAAGTAGTGCATGATTAAAATAGAAAGGTACAGAGAGTGGAGTGACACGGTATGCAATGAAAACTTGTCATGCATGTGTGGGGTGGGGGAGTTTGCATAAAATGGAGCTGGTGATGAAACTGTGAAATGATAGCTGATGGAAACACTATGAGGGACTATAGCAAGCGGAATAGATAAGCTGGGTACAAAGACTTGATGCAAAGAAAAGCAGGGGCCAAGAAGGAGCAGTCAAAGATTTGGATGGATTGATATGGGATTGGATAAGGAGTGATAGAGAAGATTAGTAATATGATATTGAGTGCAATAAGATGGGTTTGCAGTCCATACCATAAGTAAAATGAGCTGAATAATTAATGGGAATATGAAACTAGTATGTTAGTGGAGTTTTTCTAGAGATAAAGAGTCAGCAATCACATCCATAAGCCAAAAGATGTTAAAATCCTCTTCATCATCTGTCTGAAATAAAGTAAAAAAAAAAATCAACCACTTTGTGCTAACAATTACAAAAAACGTAATCCAGCTGCTGCAGTATCCTACCCGCACAAAGCACATTGCAATGACTCTGGTGGAGGAGATTTGAGTTCTTAATATCAAGTCATAGGGAAAAAAGCGTTACCTTTTTTTGTCTTTAACAGACTTGTTTATTTTAAACTGACTATTTCATTCATACAATGTAATCAACCCTTTCATTTTATAGCTGCAAGCCAATTTTCTTTGCATGACCAAAAACATTGTTTCATATTCATTTCTACTTTGTTAACCTGGTATGTGAACTGTCCACAGACTCTTTTCAGCCAGAATCAAGTCCACAATGGTAAGAGAATAACAAACAAGAAACACACTTAGGGATACAAAGGAAAACATGATGCCGTTAAGGCATTTAACAATGACTGCATGTGCACTACATACTCAAGGTGTGACAGTGAATACATAAAACATTCAGTAACATTTACAAAAATGCATACAGCAATACTGCTTAAATATGCAATATAAACTTCATTATAAATGGAGAATTGGACAGTAGGTTCATAGGTTCATAGGTTCATACTAGGCTATCTGCCCTAGGGCATTTATAAGCCTAGCCAGAGAGTGTTTGGCTTTTTCCACCCATTTTAAATTAATTTTGCTATGCCCTTTTTCGAGGTTAGTATACTGTGCCTCTGTCTAACAATGTCACAGAAGTGATACCAGGGGTAAACCTACAATCTCCCATCCACTCATCAAGATTCCTCTTGAAGAGAGTCAATGAGGGACTCTGCCTAACCTGGACTGGGATTTTATTCCAGAGTGAAGGGAGCCTCTGGGTTATGAATCTGTCCCTCCAGCATGTCCTATTTATTTCAGTGCTGAGGTTCAAGTCTCTCGAGCACGTAGCTCGATGGGATTTGGATTTTCTGAGGTGCAGCATGTCCATTAATTCCGGGTTGGACATGGCTTTATACGTCAGACACAGATCACCACTGAGCAGGCGGTATGCCACTGAGTAGAGCTGGAGTTTCTTTAACCGGGCAGCATATGGCATCTGTTTGAGCCCTTTGATCCTCTTGGTGAGGTACTTTACTACATACTCAGTATGTAATCATAGTGCACAACTCACACTAATTAAGATATTGCTATAGTAAGTTGACTAGGAATCAGCTTTTGAATGTTAATAGTAGTGTATTAGTAAAGTAGTTGTAATTTTACCTCTCTGGAAATAGTGGTGACTTTGCACAGCATCCACTCTGTGAAAGAGCCAGTGCCAGGTGACCTTTACATGCTGCTGTACGCTTGGCTCTCAGTTATTTTAATACCTTTGTTTAAGAACATCAAAGCCTCAAAGAAAAAGCCCGTGTCCACGTGTGAACATGAATTATACTTATTCCAAAACCTGGAAAAGACATTGCGATACTAAAAGCAAACATCAACCTATCCCCTTAATAAGCACTGAAACCAAATGCCACTATTCTGGCTGATAAACTTAATTAAAGCATTCACATTCACATTCACCCAACTCGGGCAGGTTTGTCAGGCAGAGATATAGTACTGATCTTATCCATATCCTTCTCCTGTATGTGCAGGTGATCAGAAGATATACTCAATCAATTGAAGACATCTTATTTGACTTTAAAAAGACTTTTAATACCATTTGCTGGGACTATCTTTGGATTACACTGTCCGAACCTGTCCTTTCCAGGATTCATAAAGGATATTCATTAACTTTATGATTCCTCTTGCAGAAGAGTTTTAATAGGCCAAACAGTCTCGACTTCTTTTCTTCTAAGTGGGGACGTCAGACAGCGCTGCCCCTATTTCACTCCTTATTTCTATTACTAGTTGAACCACTGGTTCCCTTGGGTTAGGAATCATCTAAATCAACATGGACAGGAGTTAATGGAGATAGAATCTGAGATGTTCTTATTTGCAGATAACTACTTTCTGTTAATAGAGAATTCTAAGCTGGATATTCCTCTTTTCATAAGTTCATAGGTGTGTACTAAGCAAATGACCACTGGGCCCTTTTTAAGCTTAGCCATACATCCCAAATCTCTCACAAGTTCTGGTACCCTTGGTAAGTGTAAATAGGAGCCTGGGAGATAAAACATTTACAAACAAGGGCCTGGGAGATGAACCATTTACAGGCTCCGTGTCCATTATAGACATAGGTGCCAAACCAGGCATGACTTTCCTGTTCCCAATCCAAATGTCCAAGTTGCAGTTTAATTTGGTTAGGGAGGAACTCTGCTTCACATGGATAAGGAACCTGTTCCAGAGAAGGGGTAGTCTCTGGAATACATACCTGTCTCTCCAGCAAGTCCTGTTTATATCACAGATACGACTTAAAACATTAGAACAGGTAATTCTGGTGTTTGTTTTGTGGATATGCAGGAGGTCCATCAGAGAGTGGTTTGAACATGCCTTGTTTGCCAGGCATAGATCTCCCCTCAACAGCCTGTAGGAGACAGAATAGAGGGATATGGCTTTGAAGTAGTCTTCAAAGGACACATTATTTATGCCTCATATTCTTTTAGTGAGGAACTTCTATGGATGTTCCAGTTGTTGGATATGTTTGGTTAGGTACAAACCAAAGGGGACACTGTACTCAGTGATAGGTCTGATGAACGCTGAATACTGTGAAACAATAACCTCCTTGGACTTAGATACCATACCCCTGTTTATAAGTTCCCCAACATAGAATAATTTCCTCACTACCACAGACACATAATGGTCAAAGGCTAGATTACTGCCTACATGTTTCCCAAGTCTCTGACTACTAGGTCAACTCTTAGTGGTGCATTGTCAATGTAAATGTTACTAGGGGTAACTGACTTCCCACAGAACATTATTATGCATTTTCTGGCATTTAGTTTTAGTTCGTGGCTCTGATACCAGTTATTTGTCTATGTCAGCCCTTCTTGGAGGATATTAGTATCAATGGGGGAATCTATGGTTGCTCCTAATTTGCAATCATCTGCAATTTTGGTCAACAAAGGGCCCTTGACATGGCCTTGACTTCAGAGAAGTAGATATCAAAAAGGACTGGTTCTAGGATTGATCCCTGAGGGACTTTTTTGGTGACTGGCCTCTTTGTAAAAATGGACTCCCCAATTCTAACTTCTTGGGCCCTGTCTGAGAGCCAGCTGGTTACTGACCAGGTGACATAAAGGTTTATACTTAACCTTTGGAGTTTGTCAACAATCCCCAAATGGGGTATTGAGCTAAACACATTGGACAGGCCATAGTAGGGAGTATGAACCATTTTACACTCATGTATTACTTTGGTGACCTTCTCAAAGAAGTCCACCTGGCTGAGTAGGCATAACCTGCCCTTGATGAAACCAAACTGGGTTGGGACCAGTGTCTGGAGGTTTCTTATGTCATTATTGATCATTTCCATGATAATTCTTTCCAGGGTTTTGCATATGAGACTAGTGAGACTTATGATTCTGTAATTTCTAGGGTCTGTAAATGGCCCTCCTTTGTGCAGAGGGATGATGTGAGGCTTGAAGCCTGTTTGGAGGCTATGGTTAAAAAGTAATTCCAGAAGGCCTGATATTTCATGTTTAATGCTGTTTAGAAGGTAACCTGGGATATTATCAGGGCCCATCAATGCAGGTTTCTTGGCCTTAGAGAGAGCATTGAGGACCTGTTCCCTAGTGATAGTAGGGGAAGTTATATTTAATGGTATTTCCTAATGGGAGGCTGAGGGACATCGAGAAGGGTAAAGTTTAATTTGAATGTGTCTGCCAGTATGTTTACTATATCTTCTGGCTTAATATGGTGACTCCATTAACAATGAGCTCTGAACATAATTGTGGATTACCCAAGGTGACCATTTTGTTACAGGACCTAAACTGGGACACTTGAGGGCCACCCTGGGAAGCCAGGTCTCCAATCCCATTCTCCCAGCCCCCATGAGAGTGGAGATAGGGCAGCCATGTCATCTCACATCACGGCAGGCAGTTTGGCCTCCCATCCTTCACCAGGCACGGCAGGGATATCACTCTGTGAATAGCACCACCAAGCAGGCAAGAGGCCACATGCCAGGAGGCTTGAAGCAATGCACATTAGTCAGCGCCTGGCACTGTGGGGGTGAGAGACTGAGGTGTGCTGCAAAAAATGCAGAGATGGGGGATCCAGGGCCATCTCCCCTGTAAGTTTGAAAGCCCTAGGTGCAAGGTAGAGTGGAGAACCAGTGTCACGGAAGTCTGGTTGAGGGACTGTCTGAGGCTACATGGCCCAGCAGAGTTTCATGAGGCTGGGAAGGTCCCCTGAGAGGCTTCAAGAGCACACATGACTCTGCGTGATTTGGCAGCAGTTAGGAGATATATAACCCTGGAAAAGAACTCTCTCTCTTGGGTAGAAGTGGAACCCCAGAAGGGAGTCAGTCCCGATAGATGTCTGGAAGGGAGAGAGAGAGGTAGAAAGTGACTGGTACAGGACAGCTCTCACCTGGGTGAGGGGGTACGGACCATTCCCATCTGGGACAGAAGTCTGGAAGGGGGAGAGAGGCAGACAGTGGCAGGGCTGGGCAAACTCCTGCCTCGGTGAGGGGGGTCAGGCAGAGCTCCACACAACAGAAGTCCTTAAGGGAGTGCTTAGGCAGACAGCAATGGGGCCTGGAGAGCTCCTGCCTGGATGAGCGGGGTCAGGCACAGCCCCCCCATGATGGAAGTCCTTAAGTGGAGCAACTGGTGGACAATGGTGGGGCCTGGAGAGCTCCTGCCTGGGTGAGTGGGGTGAGGCAGAGCTCCCCATGATGGAAGTCCTTGAGGAAGTGCCAGGGTGGATGGCAGAGGGGCCTGGAGAGCTCCGGGGAAAAGACATCCAACTTCACCCCATAACCAACAGCATCCTTAAAAAGTCTCAAAGTCCCCAGAGCTGCTCTGTATGGGGAATCAGGGGGACTCTGAAACCTTCATGAGAGTGGCTCTGCCCCTCAGTGGCCGAGGGAAGGTCCGGAGGAGCAGACAGGATTGGAGGGAAGCTCCCCTGAGAGGGTCCGAGGGCATGAGCGATCCAGCAAAGTTTGGCAGCCTGCAGGAAACATGCAGGTGGTGGAGTCCCCTGACATGGGGAGCCATGGCCGGGGAAGGTGTCTTGGCCAAGATGAAGGGGAGGACTGTAGGGTTTGGCCCTGATAGAAGTTAGTACAGGAGCACCAGCAGATGGGTGCAGGGCCTGGAGAGCTCCTGCCTGGGTCAGTGGGGTCAAGCAACCCCCCCCACGATGGAAGTCCTTGAGGGAGTGACTGATGCTGGCAGGGCCTGGATTGCTCTTGCCAGGGCGAAGGCATCCAACCTTACCCCATACCCAATGGCATCCCCAAAAAAATCACAAAATCCCCAGAGCTGCTTAGCATGGGAAAACAGGGGGACTGGCCACCCTGGGAAGCCAAGTCACCATTCAGACTGAGTGGTCTAAATTGGGACATTCCTGTGTCCCAAAGACAATGTTTGGGATTCTGGGACAGAGCCTTCCAAACTGGGACTGCCCTGGAAAAACTGGGACCATTGGTCACCTTGGGATTGCCTTTGATGTTCCTGATCTAGTGAAAGAATGCCTTGCAGTTTTCCTTGGCCTGAAAGACCAAATATAGTTAACCTTTGTAGACTTTATTTATCCTCTGAGCTACTTGTTTAGTTTGATGAGAGTGCCTTTGTCTTGCTAGATGCCATATCTCCTAATTTTTGCTATGGTTTTCTGCCTTTTGTTATAATGCCTACTAATATTGTGATTCCACCAGGGCGGCTTGTTTTTTCATTTAGTTCTGTACTTATTCCTGGTGAGTACATCTGCATCCATGCAGCTATTAACATGTTTGCAATGGTTTTTTATGACTAGTTCTGCCTAGGCAGCAGTGTTCTCAGGGTTTGGGGGAGGTTGAAATTTTACCAGGTTATCACTAAACACTAGGAAGTTAGCCTTAGAGTAGTTCCTGAACATTTGAAGATTAGCTGGGGTTTCACGCTTTATTTTTAAGGAAAATTATTTTGTGGTCTGACTTCACCAGATAGGACATTATACAAAGGGGTGTGCACCACTCTACCATATTAGTGAAGACCAGATACAATATATTTACACTCCTGATTGGCTTATTGACAATCTGGTCCATGGAGTTTGTGTTTACAGAGTCCAGTAGTCTCTGTGCATATAAATATATATATATATATATATATATATATATATATATATATATATATATATATATATATATATATATATATATATATACATATATATATATAAAACATTCCCAGAGAATAATATGGTAATTAAAGTCACCCATGAATATGGTATTGGTTTGGATGGTATGTGTTTCCAGCAAGCTTAAAACATGTTATGCATTTCCTGGGTCATAGGAGGAGTCTATAGCTTGCAAGAAAGTGGTATTGGATTGATTTTGACTTTGACGATTTGAAAATGAAGAGGCTCAAGTGTATTTCTCTGTTTGACCAGCCATGAGGCATATTTATTTTTGATGTATAGTAAACTCTCAGTTAACCAGCCATGGGGTTTGGTAGATGCCAGATAAGTGTAGTTTCTGGTTGCTTGAGAGTTACTATTAAAAACAGACCTGACAAATACTGCACCCTATACCATACCACTGTACTGATTTTATTTTAATATTGAAATACAGTAATTAAAAGCCTCACTGGAATAATAATATTTTAAACTTATATTTCCCCTAGAAAGCGTGGCACGTGGAACGGTTTTCAATGACATGCTGAGTGGATTGGAAATGAATGAATTGAACAGAGAGAGAGAGAGAGAGAGAGAAAGTGAATGCATGTATGAAAGCAGAAGCAACTGTGTGTGAGAGATCAGAGAGATGTGTGAAAGCTGAAGAGAGTGTGTGTGTGTGAGAGACCGGAGAGAGAAAGTGCAATCTGATGTAAACTAACAAGTATGGAGCAAGTTTTGACATTTTTGCAATTTGTCTTGTTTGGTTGGACTTGTTCTCAGGTTGGGGAGAGAGGGAATTTTATTGTATCTTTCTTTTTAAAACTCCAAAAACATAAAGTATGTTTCTGCGGGGGAAAACAAAGTGCAACACATGAAAAATGTAATTATTCATACCGTACTGTATTTCTTTGATGTTTTTCTGGTTATTTGATTATTCTGGTTGCTTAAGTTCTGGCTAACTGAGAGTTTACTGTAAATTGAGACACATCTACCTTTAGTCCCTGCCTCTGTAGTAGCTGGTTTAAATATGTGGAAGGCGATATAGTCTTGTGCTGCCAAGGTGCTCTCCTTGACTTTAAACCATGCATCTGTGACTAAACAGATGTCAGCATTCTTTAAGGCAAGGCGATCTTGTAGGGAGTGGAGTTTCTTGTTTAGTCTCCTAGCATTGAGCAGTAACACCTTTAGATGTTCTTGGTTTAGATTTGCTATGTAGGAAGTATTTTCAGTTTGGCATTGCCTACAAAAACACTATAGGGAAAGACAATGCTTTAGCTAATATTCAAAAGCCTAGAGGGGAGAGTGGCAGACCATCCCTGACAAAGCAGCTTGGTTGGTTGGCCATATCCTTCCACGCTGACAAGTAGTTCACCCCATCAGAATGACAACAGAAACTAAGCCAATGAAATGTGGCATCATCCTTGGAGAAGGTAGAATGCTGCTCAATGCTAGGCTCATACCAGCCTGGGACATATACTCTTAACACTGATTGATGTTTACTTCCCCCTGCAATCATCATAGAAAGATAAAATATGTCAGCTTTGTTTGAAATATTTACACTGAGGTAGAAAATCATAACGTCAATACAGGTCACTATGTATTTGATAGACTTAGTGTTTTAATCCCACCAATATTTATTAAATGTAGAGATTTAGGTTTATAGGTTCACAGGTAGGTACTAGGCTATCTGTCCAAGGGCATTTATAAGCCTAGCCAGAGTGTGTCGGCTTTCGCTGCCCCATTGATTAATTAACTGATCCTCTGTCAAGCAGAGCCAATGAAGTGATCCCAGAGGTGTATTTTCTGTTACCCATCCACTCGTCAAGGTTTCTCTCCAAGAGTGTTAGTGAGGGGGTCTGCCTGATGTAATCTGAAATTTTATTCCAAAGCATGGGGAGTCTCTGTGACAGGAATATATCCCTCCAGCATGTTCTATTTATTGTTGTGACAAGGTTTAGCTCACTAGAGTGCGTGGCTCGCAGTGACTTAGATTTCTTTACATGGAGCATGTCCATCAATTCTGAGTTGGACATGGCTTTGTAAGTCAGGCAGAGATCACCTCTGAGTAAGTGATATGCCACTGAGTACAGCCGGAGTTTTTTCAGTCGGGCTGCATAGGACATATGTTTGAGGCCAGTAATCCTCTTGGTGAGGTACTTTTGTGGTCTTTCCAGGTGTTGGAAGTGTCTTGTGAGGTACATCCCAAATGGGGCATTGTACTCTATGATGGGTCTAATGAGTGACGAGTAGAGGGGCATTATAACCTCTTTATTTCTAGATGCAAACCCTTTAGTAATTAGATGGGCCACATAAAAGGATTTCCTAACTACTTTGGCAATATGATTGTCAAAGGAGAGATTACTATCTACCTGGGTCCCCAGATCTCTTGTTACCTCTTCTGTATTAAGGAGGCTGCCACCTATGTGGTAATTAGTGGGTGTTTTGTTTTTCCCAAATGGGATGACTATGCATTTTTTGGCATTTAGCTTGAGGCCATGACTTTGACACCATGTGTCTATCTCAGTAAGACCCTTTTGGAGGATGTCCGTGTCAGCCAGAGAGTCAATTATGGCTCCCAGTTTGCAGTCATCGGCGAACTTGGTTAGCCATAGTCCTCTTGTGTTTGCCTGTACTTCTGAGAAGTATATGCCGAACAGTAGGGGTCCCAGGACCAAGCCTTGCAGGACACCACTTGTGACTGGCTTAGAGTTAGACCTGGAGCCTGCTATTCTTACCGTGTGAGTTCTGTCTGTAAGCCAGTTGGCAACCCATCTCGTGACGTAGGGGTTTATGTTCAAGCTGGTGAGTTTTTCTGTAATACCCGAGTGGGGAATGGTGTCTCAAAGAAGTCAACCAGGTTTAGTAGGCATGATCTGCCCTTAACAAAGCCGAACTCAGTCGGGTCAAGTGTTTGGAGGTTTCCAGTGTCTTTGTTAATGAGTTCCATGATGATGCACTCCATAGCCTTGCAAACCAGGCTAGTCAGGCTTATGGGGCGATAGTTACCAGGGTCAGTTGTGGCCCCTCCTTTGTGGATAGGACTAACCATTGCTGCGTGCCATTCTACGTGCACGTAGCCTGTGGAGAGGTTTAATCCCTGCAATGTGGTATAGCTGATTTTTTAACACTGTAGTTAGTATTACCAACTGCACTCCTACATGCTTTCTGTCTAGGTTTGAATCCCATAGCAGTGCTTTAATTCATGTCATGGTCAGTTTGTTCTTTGTTAAATATTGAAACATGTTTGTTACTTGTAAATTATGCAAGGTAATCTCTGTGTTGTTATACATGATTCTCCTATGCCGCTGATGACTGAGCATTTCTTCTTAATCCTCAGTATTTCACAATAGTACTAAACCATTTATGTAGTTACCACTGACATCCTTGTGATTCCATTGCAATGTCTATTGAAAACAAAATATGTAATCATACTTGATTTACATCAAATCTGGATATCTACTCTTTTATTGTGATCTAGTTAAAGGGTTAGTATAGCATTGCTTGATAATGTGATTCCTAAATTCCAAACTGAGCTAACATAACATTAAATGTCATTTAACCTCATAACGTGGAATCACTGCTGGCAAGTAAAATTTCTTCTCATTTTATTCATACAGATGCTGAGAAATTTGCCTAGAACCACACACTGTGTACTGAACACATGTCCAGGCTTGCAGAGGAGAAACAAGAGAGAGGTATGTGTTAATATTTTCAGCCTTGTTTTTCTCCATAGGACAGTGACAATGGCATTTCCGATACAGTCTTCCCTTGTATGTGACAGATATGTTCTGACACAGGTAGCATTCTGCCACAGTGACACACCTCTGCTGACAGTGTTCACATGAATATTTGGACAGTTGTCCATACCACTGAAGTCATTTGCCTGAGACTACATCTACATGGATGAGATGTGTGCATATTTTGCACACATTGGTGTGTCATTTTTTGTTTTTTCCTGTGCCTGCTTAAATATATGACATATCACTGTGATATATAGTGACATTGGTTTGCCAGGAGATCCCTTTGACACTCTGCCCATGTGTGTGATGTTTAATGCTAATTTGTGTGTTGTGAAGTACTCAGTTTTATTCTAATGTCTTTGGGAATTTCATGATGTTATCATATGAATGGCACAAGTAAAGACTAAGAAAAACACACAATTCCTTCTTTAAATAGCAGCAAGGTCATTGGGTAATTGTCAATTCATTACTCATAATGAGTTAAATGCAAATAAAAGAAACAATGAGGCATACAATTAACCTTCTATTTTTGTAACTTAAAAGACACATATCAAACAAGTTTAAAAAGTAGAAGCATGTTTCAGCTAATTAAATTCAAGAATGGCACCCTTCTAAGTGATATTCACTACTTAAAAAATATATGAAAGTAAATCTAAAAATAACTACAATGGAAATATTAATAAAAGTGAATAAAAATGGGAAATAGTATTAATTCTCAAACTAGTAGTTAAACATAATAGTTTAAATACTACCTAAAACAAAATTGTGTATATGCAAAAGGAATACAATATGTATAAATATGTTATTTAAATATATAAAATATGTTAAAAAACAGGTTAAAAGACCTGTCTTAGTTCATCTCTGTAAACTTTTTAATTTCAAAATACTACTAATGGAACAACTTTCATTCAAACCTGGAACATTATAGGCGTTAAGCCTTATCGGCCACAAAAGCTCGAGTTCATCTAGCCTAAGTGAATCAGAGCCACCCCTAAAGTTATGAAAAATTTGATCTATAACAGTGAATTTAAAACTATGGTTAGGGAACTGAACAATGTGCTTAGCTAACGCATTTTCAATTTTCTGTTTTTTAATTGCGTAAAGATGTTCATACATACGGTCACGAAGTCTTCTTTCAGTTTTACCTACATAGTAAGCTGGACAAGACTAGCATTGAGCTAAATAAACAACCATTTTAGAGTTACAATTAACTCTCAGTTTTAAATGGTAATGGAAGTTGTTAATGTTGAATCTGTTAGATTCAATAATGTACGAACAGTACTTACAAGACTGACATTTGAACATGCCAGCTGTTTGCACTAGCGGTTTTACTGGTTGTTCAAAGAAGGCTTTAAGGTTTTTACCCCTCTTATAAGTCACAAAGGGACGCTCACCCACACATGAAAAGACACTTTTGTCATTTTTAAAAATTTCCCAGTTTTTTAATATGATCTGGAAGCAGTCTCTGCTGTTAATATTAAAAGTCGTAATAAATGAAATAAAACTACTTCTTTTTAGGGTTCCAATTGGTGAATCAACTAAGGGTAGTGGACTAGTGACTAAACTATTGTTCAATAAAAAAGGATTATTTAAAATGGGGACGAAAATATGGTTATAACGTTTAAAAGACACTTCCTCAATAATTTCGTCTACCATGTATTCAGGATAACCACGATGGACAAATAAATCTCTGATAAACAAACACTCAAGGTTGAATTCATAATCTAAAGTGGTTATACGGGCTGCACGAACAAGTTGACCCTTAACAATAGCCCGCTTCTGATGGAATGGATGGCAACTGGAAAAATGTAATAATGAGTTACAATATGTGTTTTTTCTAAATATAGAGGCTGTTAATGTTTGAGAAGACAAATCTTTAGTCAAAAGAATATCTAAATAAGAAATAGAATCAACACTAAAAGCATGTGTGAAAGTCAAAAAATTAGTAGTGGAATTAAAATAATCCACTACTGACTCACACAAAGAGCTGTCACCATCTACCAGGATAAAAATGTCATCAAGGAAACGAGTGTAGAAAATAAACTGTTCAGAAAACGCACAGTTGTTAAAAATGAACAAGTGCTCCCACTGAGCCATAACCATGTTCGCTACACTCGCCCCACAAGGAGAACCCATGGCAACACCCACTTTTTGCAGATAAAAATTCTCGTCAAATATGAAGTAGTTATGGTCCAGGACAAGATCTAATAAGTCATGAACCAAACCAATTTCTGTTACCGTACTACCATGGCGCTTTAAAACTTCAGCAACCCACTCTAAAGCTATATCATGTGGGATACAGGTGTAAAGGTCCTTGACATCTATTGTTAAAAAGTTGTATCTTGGGTTGAATTGTAATTGGTTCATCCTGTTAAGAAACATCCAGGAGTCCTTACAAATTTGTTTCAGGTAAACCAGATATTTCTGGAGAATAGAGTCAATGACTTTCGCACATGGGTAGGTGGGAGAACCTCGACCATCTACTAAAGGACGCATTGGTGGGTTAGCAAGATCTTTATGAATCTTAGGAATTCCAAAAAATCGAGGAAATTTTGGAAATGAAGTGGACATATAGTTGTAAATGTGTTGAGATATACTACCTTCAATAAACATGTCCTCTATAACATTTTTAATAGTTGAATAAGCCTTGTTTATTTCATTGTTCAGTTCCCTAACCATAGTTTTAAATTCACTATTATGGATCAAATTTTTCATAACTTTAGGGGTAGCTCTGATTCACTTAGGCTAGATGAACTCGAGCTTTTGTGGCAGATAAGGCTTAACGCCTATAATGTTCCAGGTTTGAATGAAAGTTGTTCCATTAGTAGTATTTTGAAATTAAAAAGTTTACAGAGATGAACTAAGACAGGTCTTTTAACCTGTTTTTTAACATATTTTATATATTTAAATAACATATTTATACATATTGTATTCCTTTTGCATATACACAATTTTGTTTTAGGTAGTATTTAAACTATTATGTTTAACTACTAGTTTGAGAATTAATACTATTTCCCATTTTTATTCACTTTTATTAATATTTCCATTGTAGTTATTTTTAGATTTACTTTCATATATTTTTTAAGTAGTGAATATCACTTAGAAGGGTGCCATTCTTGAATTTAATTAGCTGAAACATGCTTCTACTTTTTAAACTTGTTTGATATGTGTCTTTTAAGTTACAAAAATAGAAGGTTAATTGTATGCCTCATTGTTTCTTTTATTTGCATTTAACTCATTATGAGTAATGAATTGACAATTACCCAATGACCTTGCTGCTATTTAAAGAAGGAATTGTGTGTTTTATTTTGTCTGAAGAAGTTTGTGTAATAGCACAAACGAAAAGCGCTTAACTACAATAAATTTGGTATATTTTTACAACGTGTATCTTCTGAGGTCTTTCTCCAGCTTTGTGTACTGCTTCCTAGTCTGTGTTCTGCCTTTGGAGACAAGTAAAGACTACCTGGATTGTACTGTATACATGTAATGGCAAACATCACTGTATTATGCCTACAGCTTATATTCTGACATGTGTACACCTTGGCTGTGTATTACATATGTTAGCATACATGTCCAGTTTTCATTATGTATCCTACAGCTGCATTTCTTTGTATGGCCGAACATTTGTATGTCCCTGACATCACACACAAAAAATCCTCATTTGTAGTGCTATAGTATGAATGAGTAATTCTCCCACAGGCAGCATGCCATAGTTGCATATGCATAACTATCCTTTGATCAGTCATAGACTTTTACATGTTCTACTCTTATCATTTTCAGTGAGTGTGCCAACTGTTGTCTTATGTTAGTGTGGCTTTATATATATAGGTATGTGATATTCAGCCCTACTTCCATTATATGTTAGTGTGGCTTTATATATATAGGTATGTGATATTCAGCCCTACTTCCATTATATGTTAGTGTGGCTTTATATATATAGGTATGTGATATTCAGCCCTACTTCCATTATATGTTAGTGTGGCTTTATATATATAGGTATGTGATATTCAGCCCTACTTCCATTATATGTTAGTGTGGCTTTATATATATAGGTATGTGATATTCAGCCCTACTTCCATTATATGTTAGTGTGGCTTTATATATATATATAGGTATGTGATATTCAGCCCTACTTCCATTATATGTTAGTGTGGCTTTATATATATATAGGTATGTGATATTCAGCCCTACTTCCATTATATGTTAGTGTGGCTTTATATATATAGGTATGTGATATTCAGCCCTGCTTCCATTATATGTTAGTGTGGCTTTATATATATATATAGGTATGTGATATTCAGCCCTACTTCCATTATATGTTAGTGTGGCTTTATATATATAGGTATGTGATATTCAGCCCTACTTCCATTATATGTTAGTGTGGCTTTATATATATAGGTATGTGATATTCAGCCCTACTTCCATTATATGTTAGTGTGGCTTTATATATATAGGTATGTGATATTCAGCCCTACTTCCATTATATGTTAGTGTGGCTTTATATATATAGGTATGTGATATTCAGCCCTACTTCCATTATATGTTAGTGTGGCTTTATATATATAGGTATGTGATATTCAGCCCTACTTCCATTATATGTTAGTGTGGCTTTATATATATAGGTATGTGATATTCAGCCCTACTTCCATTATATGTTAGTGTGGCTTTATATATATAGGTATGTGATATTCAGCCCTACTTCCATTATATGTTAGTGTGGCTTTATGTATATATAGGTATGTGATATTCAGCCCTACTTCCATTATATGTTAGTGTGGCTTTATATATATAGGTATGTGATATTCAGCCCTACTTCCATTATATGTTAGTGTGGCTTTATATATATAGGTATGTGATATTCAGCCCTACTTCCATTATATGTTAGTGTGGCTTTATATATATATAGGTATGTGATATTCAGCCCTACTTCCATTATATGTTAGTGTGGCTTTATATATATATATAGGTATGTGATATTCAGCCCTACTTCCATTATATGTTAGTGTGGCCTTATATATATAGGTATGTGATATTCAGCCCTACTTCCATTATATGTTAGTGTGGCCTTATATATATAGGTATGTGATATTCAGCCCTACTTCCATTATATGTTAGTGTGGCTTTATATATATAGGTATGTGATATTCAGCCCTACTTCCATTATTCTTCTATGCTAACTGCTGTTTAACTGTTGCACATTACATTGGCCCTTTGCAGTATGCACCTTGGAAGGTACTTACAGTCCATCTTGTGCTAGGTACACATGTATGTGCCATGTTTTTTATGGATATGGTTGTCCTGTTTTTTCTGTACCAGTGTTTGCAGGCATGCATTTACTTACTACTGTAGACATATATTGTCCATTTTCCTTCCCCCTTATAACTCTGTCCTAAAGTTTTCACATATACATGGCATTTGTGCATGTGTATGCTCACTTTTCTGTAAGATATTATCATTGGAATGTATGTGTACTGGGACAATATGACATTATGTCACAACAAGGTGGTGCTTATTGATTTGATTCCATTTGTATTTGTGTTTTATGTGTGTGTCATGCATTTCCCAGACATTTGTATGCTTCCTGCATAGCAATGCAAGCACAAGCTTACATTCTTTCTTTTTATAGTTCATATGTTACTTAATACTGTATCTATATCACCATGTGGTTTCTACATGACAGTTTCACATTTCTTGTCACTGATGTGATTATGTGTGATGAGCCATCCATATGTTTAACATATGTGATATCACTGCATGTCACATATCTACATTGCATATCTGAGCACCATCTGTACTGCCCCTGGAATGGAGTGAAATTTTTAACGTCAGGATCCAATTTCTCCTGCATAGTGTTGTGCATACCTATTGTTTAATCACATAGCCACATTACTCTGTTGCTGCAGTACTGCTGCTTAGCACTACATTTAGTTGTTTTGCCTATAGTATACAAGGTTGGCGGTACTAATCTGTCCTCTGCTCTTCTCCGCCTACATTTCCCTGACTGGCTTTGATCAGCCATTGTGTTGCTTGGCTTATACTTGCCCTGCCAACAACCAAGTGGATGATTATGTTTGATGCCCATTGTGTACTGCAATGCCAGCAGTCCCCTGTGTAAGACACCTAACATTAGTCATACTCCTTTTGGTATGACTGACACACAGTTTGCAATATCTCAGCACTGTTCTGTGCATTGGTACATAGCATCTTATGGATGTGCACCGTGGCTGGTGGGCTGGTGGGCTGGTATCCAACCTACCTTTTTTGCCACCTTTCCTTAACCCATGTTGTACAGTACATATGTGTACTGTCTATGCAATTCAGTTATTCTTTATGTATATTACTGACCTTTGTCTGTCATGTTTTTTGATACCTTTTATATGATTCTACCCATACTTTTCCCCACCCCCTTTCCATGTCTTTTCCAAACCTTTTGTTCTCCAGAACCAAAAACTGGGACCTATTCCCACAAAAAAAATTGCCTATGCCCCTCTGACTCTCCCTCTCAACTTCCTATTCCATCATCCCTCGTGTGTCTCTCTTATTCACCCTCACCCCACATCTGCTTTGCTATCACCCTATTTCCTTTGGTGAGTACATTACTTTTGCTCCCCACACATGTCCTGCACCCATTGCTATCCCTAGCAATGTGGCTGTGGATGCCAATTTGCTATAGTTTATAATTTTTTTATTTAAATTGTTGGTGAATCCAACAGATTCCATAACTGATAACAGGTGTGTGCGTATATATATATAAAGCTGCATTTTGTGATAATATCTGCAACATATTGCAGATATTTGTCATCTTATGACACTATTGCTGATGTACATTTGTCTTTAATCATTGTTTTCCACATATTACTGACATATTCTATTGAGTTCCTCACACGTACATTGGTAATGCAAATATATCACTCTACGGACACGTTTTCCTTGTAATTCAATTTTGCAGTACCAGAATGTAGATGTGCTGACATTGACCATTATTTGTTGTGTCTGTATTGTGTTCAGTTATGTTTATTAGGCTGGAACACATTTTCATGTTACTAGACTTGCCGGAAATCTTGGGCAGAACTTGGCGTAATCTGCATGAATTCTACAAAGTATATGGAATCCTGCCCCACATCTTCCACACTAACAATAAGTAATCCATCCTCCTTCTCAAACGTAGTTGCTTTTGCATTACTGTTAGTGCTTGTACTACTGCTGTGTGACACTATGTTTTGAACATTTCACTTATTATTACTAGAGCATCTTAATAAATGTTTTTTTTTTTTTTTTTTTTTTGCAGAAGCTGGTTATACCTAATTTTGCAAGCAGACTTTACCCAAGCTTTTTTTCAGCATGAGTTATAGACAATTGCTACCTTGATAAGCTAAAAGTATATATATATATATATATATATATATATATATATATATATATATATATATATATATCTACACATATATGCAGGCACACACTCAGACCCACAATGCACACACACAAACATACACACACACATTGAATGAGTATGATACACATCTCATGCATCTGTGTTTTACAATACATTTCATTTCAGAGTATATTCCTGGTATTAAAACTTCGAACAGTTTGAAAATAATGCACTTATTACAATACATTTTTGATGTTTCAACTTCATTATTAACACACCTTTTTCTTATGACTACACCTGCAAAATGATATCAACTTAGGTATTTACATACAGCAGCAAAGCATCCTGCATAATCAAAAACACCATACTTCTTAAGAGAAACAGGTACTTGCTTGCATTATGGATTCTGTAATAAATCATCACATTACTTTTCAATGTAAGGAGTTCCACCTGTGAGACATAGCACTTAGATATAAGACTCCACTGCTACTGGACTTAGCATGGAAAAAGAGTACCTTAAGCACTAATGTTGGTAGTGAGGTATTTCATCCAATTCCAGAGTGAGTCATCAAAGTTAACTAGAAAATTTTGCAGGACTATTAGTAAGTTATTTTGGCATGAAAAGGCAATCACACTTAAGCACTTCCCTGTTCTGTCTCAACATTTTATCATGGAAAAGATCTCCACAAACATATTTAATGGCTTGGCCTAATATATGGATTCTGATTATTATAGCAGCCACTAAATTATCAATGTCATGTGGCAAACATGAAACACCCTGCCTTCCTAATAAATCAAACTACCTGTATTTAAGCTATCATTTATAGGAAGAGCCTGTTCTGCCACTGCTGATAGCATCCTTTCCCCAGTTGCTAAAACTTGCCATTCCTTCCATATGTGAGCTTGCTACAACTCTTAAAAAAGATATATGAAAGACTGTAGTGTTCGTATGTGTGGAAAATAGTTATCCTTCTCCACAGAGGTAGAAATCTGTAGACCCACACCTGTATTGTCCTATTGCCGTTTTCTACCTACTATTAAAGATTCTGTGGAAATTTATTCAGTCAAACCTGTTCAAAAACCAGACCAACAGATTATTTAGTGCTGCTGTGACAGCATAATATATTTACTATTCTACGACATCATGACTTTAGACATGACATACATTCCTCTGTTCTTACCATTCATGATGCCACATGAACTTATCTCAGGAAACAGTGTGGGTGCTCTAACTTTTAATCTCTTTAAAGACTTTGATATGGTAAATCACAGTTTCTCAACAAAATTACCCAGACTAGAATTATTGCCTCAGCTCTTCACTTGTTTCAGAGCTATTTGTGTATCCTTCAGTACCCGCACATCAAAACATATTGATTAAAAATGTGGTTGGAAATTGATGCATACATCCTGTGTGGATCAGTGGACTATTGAACTGATTTTTGTTCCCACAGCATGTACTCTCAAATACAGTTAGCAGAAATGTTTGTAAGCTTAAGGCATAACAAATCCTAGGACTTCAGTGCAGTGCATACATGCTAAACAATTGCAACAAAATTCTCTTCACCTCATTTGTCTACTGTATGATTCTGAACAAGCTATTTAACCAGACAGTTCTCATAGATCTCCCCCAAACTGGGGGAACTTCTGTCTACTGGGTTTACCAGTTAACAAATAAATAAAATAGAACTGTAAAGAATACATTCTACTGAAAAGTGTTGCTAGTCATACTTTTTAAACAGCATTTATTGTTCACAAGATATTTATAATTGTTTGGCTTAAACTTTTTAACTTGCTTTAAAAAAATACTCAGGGGTACAAGGATGTCTGTAGGTTACTTGAGTTGTAATATTCCACAACCGCTAGGTAGGAATGGCTTTAGCTAAGGGTGGATAAGGCTAAGGGTCCAAACACATTAATTTGAAACTCATCCTGAAAACACATGAATAAGTATAACAATAACTAACAAGATATCTGTAAAGATTTGTTTGCATAGCAAAAGACTTCCGGAAGATGGAAATTGTAATTCTTTTTCACAAATGTGGCAGAATTATAGATGAATGAAACTGTTAAACCAGTATTTTAACATCACTTAATAAAATGTATAAGTACAGCAATGTCCAAAATACAGACTCATGTTCTTACAGATATCATCCATTTTATGCAGTCTCTTCATGGGAAGAAATTCAAGCCACCACTACAATGATCGAGTCGGGATTTGTGCCAATCATCTTTGGGTGTTAGGATCAGTGTAGCCAAGACTGTATGAATCACAAGCATTGCACGGTGCATCTCCAGGCTTCCTTTGTCCAAGATCTAATACTTGGCCATAATCTGTCTGCTCTGCTGGCCTTATCCGGTGTTGCCAATGCCCTCACAGAGTCCTATTACAGCTTTCATTAGGAATGTATACATAATGGGTGATCTGCTCACCATAAATTATTTGACAGAGGATTATGATGCATACTGCTAATTCTTTTACCAGCTATGAAGTCTGTTTTGCTAAGCAGATAAATTATATATAAAATGACCTGAGAGACCAGTACGTATAGAGTTATACTAATATTATTTTAGGTTGCTTAGATAAAGCTATTGCATATCTTTGGAAGAAGATATGCAAAAATCCAATCCTTTTAAGCCTTAATAGGCTCTCCAAAATACTGAGCTCATGGGTGAACCTGTTAATAAGATTCATTAATCTTTCAGCAGATGAACTGTTGTTCTCTGCCTCATTCCTTAAGGGATGTCCAAATGTAGCACATTCATGCAGGGCTGAGAAAGCACATGCTTGACAGAAATTGGTCATCTCCTTCCTCTGCAGCTGACGCCCTGTGCTGCTACAGGGCAGCCATATTTCTGCCTCTACAAATGATTCCTTGAGGGCTGCAGCAAATGCTAATGGAATCTAAATCAACTGCTAAGCCAAGGCTGCCACCACAGTGAGCAGTCCAGCTACCATTATTTTAGCAACAGAACTACCACTACTTTCAATAAGATATATACAACCTGGCTCAATTTATTTTTAAGTGGATCACATAATAAATGCTGTTTGCATTTTAGATTACACTGAAGTTGGCATAAAAGTATGTGCCCTGATATTAATAAAAGTACTAATGTTAGGTGCATACTGATAATAATCTTTTTGTAATTTTGCCTGAGTTGTGTAATTTCATAAAGCTACAACTTGCAAATCTATCCCTAATTGTACAAAGACATGATTCAAAAATTTGCATTCTAATGTTTATCTTCTAGGATGCCTGAACAAGTTGTTTCATTCTACAAATTTGCAGTAAAATTACAGATCACAGTACTTTTAAATACAAGTTAGCAGGTAAATACTGACTAGCTTACTGTGCTAAGTGCTTATTTCTACAGCACCAGTTAAGTAATGGGTTGTCAATTTTCTAAGGCAGTTATTTTCAAGGTTTGAGTGCTCATTTAGAACACTGAAGGAATCAACACTATAGTGCGGTGCTAATTAACACGAGCCAGTGTTTTCCACATAGCTTCATTATGTTAAACTAGGACAGAATTATAAACTCTGACTCATGTTCATTTGCACTATGCTATGGTGTAAGTCGATTCTGAATACATCCTCCACGTTGTACAAAGTTATTCTCTTATGATGTTGCTAAAATATGGAACACACTCCCACCTGAACTCAGGCTACAAAGTCACACAAGCACCTTCAAGGGCCTTCTTAATTCACACCTCTATGCTAACCCTCTTTGTAACTGCAAAGACTCCCCTTGAAGACCCACTACTCTATATAAGTGACTCACTGTATGCCTCCATTGCAAACACTATATTCTCACCTGATATACTCACCTAATATGTATTTTTTTTGTTGTAAATATTGCAAATAGGGGTTCTGCTACTGAGTATCTTACTGTTTGAGTTATCTTATTGTTTTACAAAATTGTTCTTGTACTTCTTTGTTTCTCTTACCTTGTATACCAGTTTTTTATTGTTATCTAAACCATGTATGTACTCTGTTAACTTCCTTGGGGCTTTTCGCCCCAGGTCTCCACTGAAAACGGACACTTTGTGTCCAGTTGGATTTATCCTGGTAAAATAATGTTAAAAGAAAAATAAATAAATAAATAAATAATGTACCTTGTTTAACCCATTTTAACAGTTATGTTAGTTTATTTAAAATGCCATTTGCTATGTTATTTTTATTTAGCATATTAGCTTTTTGTTTTTTAGTATAAACAATCCACATTTTCATATGGTAAACTAAGTATTCCTTTTAATGAAACAAAAGAAGCATTTCTATTCATAAATGTTTAATACATAAAAATACATCTGAAAATGTTATGAAACTTTTTCAATATTCTGAGTTCAAAAACAGTCATCAGAAATTAATGCCATGTGGAATGATTGTTTTCAGTAACCATAGCAAAACTCTCTGCTTCTGATAACTGTTGTAGGTATGTCACATGATTCATAAGAATCATACTAGAAAAATAAGCCATGAGTGCGGCTCTAGGCATGGAATGTAGCTTGTCTGGACGCATTCCATGTTCTCTTTGCTATGACATCATGCCCTACTGACTCCCACCCAGGCCATCTGTGTTTTTCAGAAATCTAATAACATCTGGGGCTCTGAGAAATCTAATAAAACAAAACTGTCATATGTATAAAGGAACATTTGTTACTTTGTAATTGCTTGTGAGGTCTAGCAGTTCCACAGTGCCACTAAGCAGCTGATTTCTACATCATTTCTTAAACTTTGTTACTCTGTCTTCATGTTAAGTACTGTACGATTAAAAGTAAAATCACTACTATGGATAGGCATATGTTGTCAAGAAGCAGACATAAAGATTAACAGGCTAGACAGACAAATATAAAAGTCTAAACACACACACACACACAGACACACACACACACACACAGTATATAATATATATATATATATATATATATATATATATATATATATATATATATGTATATATATATATATATATATATATATATATCTGATCTGTGATGAGTTGGAGAGTGAGTGTGAATCTCACAAGGAGTCTGTTGTGGCATATGTCCTAAGCCCCAGGACAAGGCTTAGAGAGCTCATGGGCTTGCCCCAGGAGTACCTGGCAGGAGCTCAGCAACAGAAAAGCCCAAGAGTATGCTGTGGGATAGCAGATTATGGTGCTCCTTCCTGTCAGATACAATAAGCTACAGGCAGCTTGAGAGGGAACCTTTGAAGTGGCATGAAGGTCAGTGATGTTGGCTACATGGTAAACCTGCTAAGCAGGAGGCAGGGGCACAAATTGTACCATGTTAACATGATGAAGCCTTATCATGATAGGGAGGCCCTGGTGCTTGGGTGGCAGGAGGAGTCTGAGGGAGATCTATGGCTACATTGAGCCAGGTAGCAAAATGCCAGGTTATTAAGGTGAAGCCTAGGGTTGCAGGCATATAACATGACAGTGCAGCACTATAGTGGGGTCAGCAATGTCAATGCAGATGGGCTCTCAAGACAGGGTATGGGCTAATTTATTCACAGACAGGCTTGTTTCTCTCAATCCATGTTTCTCCAGGGTCATTTGAAAAACTAGCTTGAGTCTTCAAAGGGAGGGAGAGATGTGATGATGTGTGGTATTGCCCGCTATGCCTGGATAGGTAGGGCAGTGGATGTGTAACATATGCCAGCATTACTAGCTGGAGTTTTGTAAAGAATTATATGTCATTTGTATGTTGTTGTTGTTGTGTCTTTCGGCTTTTCCCGGTTAGGGGTCGCCACAGTGGAATTCCGGTCCGCTAATGATTGACGGTAGATTTTTACGTGCCGAGTTGCCAGCTCTGATGCACAACCTTCAACGAAGGTATGCCCATTCACGCATGTCTCCACACAGAAGACACTTTAGCTGAGAATCGAACAGGCAACGTCTTACTGTGAGGCGACAACGCTACCGCAGCACCACCACCGCAGTACAATTATATGTCATTTGTATATCAAACTGATTTGTACAGGTGCTTGTGTTGAAAATGTATTTGTAAAGTTGCTTGTGTTAAAAATGTACCAACAGTGGGTGCTGCTGGAAAGAAAAGAAATACACCCATATGTCAGACTGTATTGTAACTGTTGAAATTAATATATTCTAACAGAGAATGATGGAAAAGAAGTGGTTAATCTCAGTCCAGATAACTTTGAAAACTAGTCTGAAATTAAATTACCTGGTTTAGGCTATAAAGAATGCATTTTACAGTTCTGATTTCAGCCAGAGACAAAATGTCTGTGAAAATCAGGACTAGGAATTCAACTGTATTGTCCTTAGGGGTGAACATATTTGCTACCCTTGAAGGGTTGAAGTTTTTGAAATGGTTTTATAGTTTCCAGATGCTATAACACATCTTAGCAAAGCTCTATGAGTATGTATTATGACACATATGTGTTACTTTATGGTTCAGTGGGGTAGTGTGGGAACCAGAGTCAGATGACCAGATGCATGTGATGTCATTCTGTAATCCAGCACTGAAATGATGTTTTAATATTAGCTGAGACAGAAATCACATGGCAGTCTGTTTTTGAAACCTCACAAAGTAGGACCACTCACCCATGTCATCTTTTTTTGCTTTAGTAAGTAATCAGGGAATAGCAACTTTTTAGAATAGCCAGGAAAATATAGTGAGATTAGGTAAGTACTGTTTTTCTGTATCTGTGTGAATCTAGCTATCTGTGTTATTCTTAATATTTCCTAGGATTGAAACGATGGTGTTTATTGTAAATATATATTTGGTATTTTCATGTTCTTTTATTATTTAGTATTAAATATATTTAAACTTTTCATTGTGGCTTTTCTTTTAGAGAATATTTTAACCTTTGAGAATACTTATATTTATTTGGTGACACTGTGGCCACTCCTGAAAGCCTAAGAGAGAGAGAAACCAAGCCCTAGGACGGGAATGTGTTGCCTGTGTCCTCATGAGGGAAAATGTGCTTGGTGCAGAGAGCTGCATCTGGAAAAACTGTTACTATTTTTGTTCCAAGTGAATTTCCTGACTTGTGTCCATGGTGAGGACTGAGACTCTTTGATTACTGGCCCAGAAGAGGGATGTCACATATTGGTGAGCAGTGGTATGGATATCAATGAACTTCTGTAGCCTGTAAGCAGTTGTCACTGTAGGTGTGTATAGTCTCAGTAGCCACAAGGTAAACATACAGAGTTTCATTTTTACAACAGTTTTATTTATTTTTTTGTTAGTTTAGTTTAGTCAGGGAAAGCAGGCAAAGATGTCAGCAGAGGGTTATGGCAAACTGATAAAGAACCAGTTGTCCATGGTATATGAAGCCAAAGGACTGGTGCATGCCAACCTGATTAAAGAGGAAATTATTTCAGCCTTAATTGCTGCTGTGGCATGGACCAGCAACTGGGAAGACAACCAGCCTGGTGATGGGGATGTGGCAGTCCTCAGAAACAGGACAGCTCACCTTTTTCTCTGAGGACTTAAAAATCTGGAGTTAAAGAGACCTGAACTGGACACGAAACAGTTGGAATTAGAATCAACATTTGGAGGCTGAAGAAAATGAGAAGCAGTGTCAACATGTGATGCTGACTCTATGTCGGGGTCATGGCGGTAATGAGAAATGGAATAACCAAACCCCAGAAGCAATAAAGGTCAGTAAATGTCTTCCACAGTTTACAGAGGGTGATAATTTTGATAATTTTATTCATATATTTGAAAGAGTATGTAAACAGTAGAATAGTGACCAAGGGATCTAGGTATGGTTCCTGACCCCCCTTACTCCATGGTAAAGCTGTAACTGATGTTTCTAAATTGTCTGATATTGATTGTTTAAATTATGATAAAGTTAAACAATGTTCATTGGAATGTTTAAGTTAAAACCTGAAGCTTACAGAAAAAAAAGTTTTGTGAGCATAGACACACGGCAGATGAAAGTGTATGTGATTATATTGCTGAGTTAAGCACTTCTTTTCATAGACAGGTGAATGGGTGTCATGTCACCACTTTTGAAAGGATGGCAGACATTTTGGTGAGGGAACAAGCCCTTAGCACTTTGCCTGAGGACATGAGAATCTGGTAGGCAGAAAGGGAGTGTAACTCTGTAGATGAGCTGGGGAAATAAGGGATCTCTACTTAGCAAGCAGGGCATCACTGCACAAGAAGGGGATACCCAGTGCTTCACATGGATATACGGGAACCCATAGTGGGCAGCTTAAACAACCCCAACAAAGACTACTAGTAACAGGGGAAGCCACAAGTTCAGGTACAAGGCCAGGATCAAGGTTTAGATGTTTTATTGGCAACCAGTGGGGCCATGTAGCATACATATATCCAGAGAAGCAAGACTGTAGAAAAAAAAAAGATGGGGGGAGCCAGCAATTGGGAATAACAGTATTCCAGTGGTAAGCTGTCTGGAGACAACAGGGGTACCAGACTATCACCATTGTTTATATCCTATCTTGGTGGATGAAAAACAGGCCACTACAAAGAGAGGCACAACATCTGACATAACAATTGTGAAACCTGGAGTGGTTAAAGAAGAGCAGTACTTGCTTGAGCACTCTATTCCAATCAGGGGTTTAGGAGTGACCCCCATTCCAAATGTCTTTGGCCAGAGTTCACCATGACTGGGAGGGTGGAAATGCAAGCAAGCAAGTAGGTGTGTTTGAGTATATATCACTGTAGATATCCTGATAGGGAATGATTTTGATAATGCAGTACCTTGTGTGCATGCAGTTACATGCAGTCAGGCTTGGAGACAAGCATGTAGGGCTGGTAGCCTGGGAAGACCCAGAGAGACCCCACACCTGAAGTCAAGACTGATGAGGTGGATGTTTCAGGGAGGATGCTACCATGTAGCAATGAGCCTGAAGGTGAGCCACAGCTGCTGGTAAGTACTGATGTTCCCTTGGCCAGAGTGAGTGCAAGGGCAGAGGTGAGTGGTAGTACCTGGGTCGACAGTGAGGCACTGCTGTCAGAGGATACCAGACTTTTTGTGGAAAGGGAGCTGGGAATGGTCACAAAGTTAGAGTTGAGACAGGCACAGCTCTCGGACCATACACTAAGAGGCTTGAGGGAGTTTGCTAAGGAGGCACCTGATTCTCCAGGAAAAGGGGAGTCTGTATATTGGAACAAAGGGTTAATGTATGGAGAGTGGACCCCTGATGGAGGGCCTGAGGGTGAGGCAATATAGCAGTTGGTACTGCCTAGCACCTACCATCTGGCACTTCTAGCCATAGCCCATGGCATTCCTTTTGCAGGTCATATGGACATAAAGCATACCAAGAAATGTATTATGCAGAACATTTATTGGCCTGGGATTGCAAGGGATGTAACAGGATACTGACGGACCTCTTAGCAGCCAAAAAGTAGGAAAGGCAGGAGACAAGTTCAAAGCTCCTTTAACAGCTTTGCCTGTAACTGAGGAGCATTTTCAGAGGGTATGCATGGATACTGTGGGACCTCTGAGTACCCCAAGCTCCACAGGGAAGTATATCCTGGTTGCAGTAGATTATGCTAGTAAATACCCTGAGACAGTGGCTCTGTCCTCCATTGAGGCAGAGAAGGTGGCAACTGCTTTGTTAAAGATTTTCAGCAGGGTAGGTTTCCCAAGAGAAATACTGACTGACAGATGTGCCAATTTCATGTCAGACCTGCTGGGTTGTCTGCGGATGTGCTGTGGGGTGAAGCACCTAAAGACCACCCCTACCACCCCCGGACTAATAGTCTTGTGGAGAGGTTAAACTCTGCACTAAAAACCATGCTATGGGAATTTGCAGATCAGTTTAAGAGAGAGTGGGAGAAATATTTGTACCATCTGCTGTTTGCATTCAGACAGGTATCCCATGAATCCACAGGTTTCTCCATTTGAAGTTGTTGCATGGGCACAGGGTGAGGGTGCCTTTAGATCTAATCTGTGATGAGTTGGAAAGTGAGTGCGAATCCCACAAGAAGTCTGCTGTGGCATATGTCCTAAGCCTCAGGACAAGGCTTAGAGAGCTCATGGGCTTGCCCCAGGAATACCTGGCAGGAGCTCAGCAACAGAAAAAGTCTGGTATAACAGGAATGCTCAAACCCAAGAGTATGCTGTGGGACAGCAGGTTATGGTGCTCCTTCTTGTCAGACACAATAAGCTACAGGCAGCTTGAGAGGGACCCTCTGAAGTGATATGAAGGCCAGTGGTGTTGGCTACATGGTAAACCTGCTAGGCAGGAGGCAGGGGCACAAATTGTACCATGTTAACATGATGAAGCCTTATCATGATACAGAGGCCCTGGTGCTTGGGTGGCAGGAGGAGTCTGAGGGAGATCTATGGCTACATTGAGCCAGGTAGCAAAATTCCAGGTTATTAAGGTGGAGCCTAGGGTTGCAGGTATATGACATAACAGTGCAGCACTATAGTGGAGTCAGCAATGTCAATGCAGATGGGCTCTCAAGACAGGGTATGGGTTAATTTATTCACAGACAGGCTTGTTTCTCTCAATCCATGTTTCTCCAGGGTCACTTGAAAAACTAGCTTGAGTCTTCAAAGGGAGGGCCAGATGTGATGATGTGTGGTATTGCCCGCTATGCCTGGATAGGTAGGGCAGTGGATGTGTAACATATGCCAGCATTACTAGCTGGATTTCTGTAAACAATTATATGTCATTTGTATATCAAACTGATTTGTACAGGTGCTTGTGTTGAAAATGTATTTGTAAAGCTGCTTGTGTTAAAAATGTACCAACAGTGGGTGCTGCTGGAAAGAAAAGAAATACACCCATATGTCAGACTGTATTGTAACTGTTGAAATTAATATATTCTAACAGAGAATGATGGAAAAGAAGTGGTTAATCTCAGTCCAGATAACTCTGAAAACTAGTCTGAAATTAAATTACCTGGTTTAGGCTATAAAGAATGCATTTTGCAGTTCTGATTTCAGCCAGAGACAAAATGTATGTGAAAATCAGGACTAGGAATCCTACTGTGTTGTCCTTAGGGGTAAACTATTTGCTACCCTGAAAGGGTGGAAATTTTTGAAATGGCTTTATAACTTCCAGATGCTATAACACATCTTAGCAAAGCTCCATGTGTGTTTATTTTGACACATATGTGATGGTTTCTGGTTCAGATTCTAGTAAAGGGGGTAGTGTCAGAACCAGAGTCAGATGAACAGATAATGTGATATAAATTTGTAATACAGCACTGAAATAATGTTTTAATACTTGATAAGACAGAAGTCTCAGGGCAGTCTGTTTTTGAAACCTGACAAAGAAGGACCACTCAACCATGTCATCTTGCCTTGCTTTAGTAAGTAACCAGGGAACAGTAATTATTTAGATCAGTCTGGAAAATATAGTGAGAATAGTTAAGTACTGTTTTTCTGTATCTGTATGAATCTATCCATCTGTGTTATTTTTAATATTTCCTGTGATTGAAACTCTGGTGTTTATTGTAAATAGATATCTAGTATTTTCATGCTCTTTTCTTATTTATTATTAAATATATTTAAACTTTTCATTTTGGCTGGTCTTTTACAGAATATTTAACCTTTGAGAGTACTTATATGTATTTGGTGACACTGTGGTTGCTCCTGAAAGCCTTACTGCATTGGTCAAGCACTTCCATTTGTATAAGTGTTAATTTTACTAAGTATAATTGGATAGCCTGGTAAGAGCCTTAGAGTATCTGACTTTGGAGTGTTCTGGGGGCAGTACCTACCTTATAGTCTGGGCAGAGGGGGGCATAGCTTGTGAATCTGTGCCAGCCTTTCCCAGGTGTGTGCGCGTGTGTGTGTGTGTGTGTGTGTGTGTGTGTGTGTGTGTGTGTGTGTGTGTGTGTGTGTGTGTGTGTGTGTGTGTATGTGTGTGTATGTGTAAATCAAATCTTAAAAAGTGTGTATGCATCAGCTACTTGGAGCAGGGACACAGAGCACTGGCTTCACAGAGAGGGTGGTGAAGGACTTGGCTTGGAACACGCGGCTGAGAACTCGGCTCTACAGCTATGGTCAGTGTGGAGTCTTATTTGGGGGCTGGTGAGAGAGGGGGAAGCCCAACCCCAGGACAGGAGTGTGTTCTCTGAGTGCTCTTAAGGGAAATTGTGCTTGGTGCAGAGAGCTGCATCTGGAAATACTGTTTCTATTTTTGTTCCAAGTGAATGTCCCCCACTCTTGTCCATAGTGAGGACTGAGACTCCTTGATTACTGGACCAGAGGAGGGGCATCACATGTGTATATATATATATATATATATATATATATATATATATATATATATATATATATATATATATATATACAGATATAGATATATATTTATATATATATTTATATATATATATATATATATATATATATATATATATATATTTATATATATATATATATATATATATATATATAGAGAGAGAGAGAGAGAGCTGTATGTGTATGTGAATGCAGAGGACTGAATGGTCTCAGGTGATTGTGGGTGTATGTGCACACATGTATGTGTATGTGTGCAAATGTATGTATTGACTGCATGACTGCCCAGGTAATCACAGTAGGGGTTTTAGGGGATAGGTAGGTTAGGTGTCATCTGAGTGCATGTGTGAATGAATCCCAGTATTTTCTTTTTTGTTGTCTGAAGTAGAGAAGTATTCTGAGAAGAGAACAGTGCTGTGTAGGGGACACCATATTCAAACCTGTATGTTAGTATATTAAGAACAATAACTCTTCCATCACCTCTATTTCAGGTGCTTTTGAATCACTCCAACATTTTGGGTGTCATTATTTGTATAACCTATGTGACTCATTTCCACTGGTTTCATTTCCATTACATTGGCTTCAGGATTCCAATAAGTGCTGCACCAAATTACTCAGTGTGTTTATATATATGATGCAGAATACATTCAGTGTGTCATATGCTTCATCCATCGAATAACAGAACTTCAAATACACAAGGTTGAAACAAACAATATCAAAGTTATCTTGCTACCAGCTTTTTTAGTAGCACTGAATGGCCATTGGCCTGTTGTGTGAGACTGTGGTACAGTGGGGACTGCTTTTTCCCTTTTCCCACTGTAGTGTAATCTTAAAGCTGGTATATCTTTTAGTTGGTGTGTGTGTGTGTGTGTGTGTGTGTGTGTGTGTGTGTGTGTATGGGAGCACTACAAAATCATGAAAGCCCAAAATCCTGAAACCCAAAACCCTGAGACCAAAATCTTGAAAGTTCAAAATACTGAAAACTCAAAATACTGAATCTCATAATAGTGAAAACACACAGGATACCACCACTTACTATATTCCAGCAAAAGTACATACAGAAACAAATAAAAGACAAACCATATTACTCTTCTCCAAGTATAAGCAGGGGGGCCTCCATGCACCCCCCATGTGGGGGAGGGGGCTGCACACTCCCTGCTACTTAAATATATAAATTCTGAGATTGCACTTAGTGTAGTGAAGTGCTATCACAGAGTTGATATATTTAAGTAGCATGGGGTGTGGGTGGCGCAGTCCCCCACAATGGGGTGCAGGGGGACTTGCCCCCCCTGCTTATAGTTGAAGGGTAATATGTTTCTGTATGTACTTGTGCTGGAATATAGTAAGTGTTGGTATGTGTTTTCGGTATTATGAGATTCAGTATTTTGAATTTTCAAGATTTTGGTCTCAGGATTTTGGGCTTATATATATATATATATATATATATATATATATATATATATATACACACACACACACACACACACACACACACGCGCACACACACACACACACACACACACACACACACACACACACACACACACACACACACACACACACACTGGGTTCACTTCTAAATTTCAAAATCGCAAAATCCCGAGTTTCAGAAAATCGAGTTCAGAATCTCGAGATCTTGGAATCTCAAAATTGTGAACCCTCCCCCAAAACACTAGTAAACGCATAAAAAACAAGTCTATGCAGGGGGGTAAGCACCACTGCACCCCCCACATCCCCGCAACTTAAATATACCGACTACGAGATTGCACTACAGCGAGGACAAGGGAAATCTCCTGGTCCGTACTGTACGCCGATATCCATTCAGGATTTTGAAGTTTTAAAACTTCGAACATATGACTTCGAAATTCTGAAGTGGACCCATATATATATATATATATATATATATCTATATATAAAATATATATACGTATATATATATATATATATATATATATATATATATATATATATATATATATATATATATATATATATATATATATATATATATATATAGTTAAAATGAGCAGAAGGTGCTGGGGGCTTGTCCTCCTACAAAGACTTTTGTTTCACGGATTTCACTCTTGTGTGTTTCAACCTCATTTGGTAGATGTTCTGTGCTTTGATGTCTGAAGCTTTCAATATAATGAATGCATTTCATAAAATGCATATGAATTGTAATACTGACTATACAGATTTATGGATAATTCACTAATGCAGTGTATGTTGGCTTTGTTTGCATTATGCTTTTGTAGACACGTACACACACGGGTCCGCTTCAGATGATCGAACTTTTAAAAGCTTGACCAGTCTAAATGGGGATCTCCATAGAACGCTGAATGGGAAGATTTCCCTTTACCGCAATGTAGTGCAATCTCGGAGCTGGTATATTTAAATAGCGGGGGTGTGGGAGGTGCAGTCCCCCTCCAGGGGGTGCAGGAGGGCTTTCCCCCTTGCTAGCACTGTTTATTTTATTTTTTTTTTCACATTTTCGAACATTAAAATGTTCACTGATATGGACTCGACCATATGAAAGTCGAGCATTTGGATGTTCGATTATGTGAAGTAGACCTACACACACACACACACACACACACACACACACACACACACACACACACACACACACACACACACACACACACACACACACACACACACACACACATACACTAACACATACATACAAATATATGGGTGTGCGGATGTGGGTGTATGCGCGCACACGCTCGCATACACCCACATCCGCACACCCATATATTTGTATGTATGTGTGAGTGTGTCACTGCGTGTGTGTGTGTGTGTGTGTGTGTGTGTGTGTGTGTGTGTGTGTGTGTGTGTGTGTGTGTGCGCAGCATGCGTGTGTGTGTGTGTGTGTGTGTGTGTGTGTGTGTGTGTGTGTGTGTGTATATATATATATACATGTTTGTGTGTGTGTGTGTGTAGATATATATATATATATATATATATATATATATATATATATATATATATATATTCATATTTACATTTTTAATGTAAAAGACTTTTCATCTAATCACAATTTATCTAAAAAATTAGTGTAATACACATTTAATCTAAAACACAATTAGCTGACCCACATTATATTTAAAACTTCATATACAGCAAATACTTCCCCTGCTCCACCCACACCCCTTTTAATTAAATATTCTAACTTCAAAGTCTCATAACCATGGAGAAAAGTTAAACCTCCTCACACAGTGGATCACTACAGATGCACAAACACAAACTTGTAGAGACAGAGATACAACATAATAGTGAGCATTAGTAAGACACAAATACTGATCAACATTCATTTGCATTCTAATTTCTATGAGCAAAAACCATACCAGTAGTCAGTTCCTATATTCTTTCACACTTTCACACTTTTCTATTAAATTTGTGCTTTAGATAAAATGTGTTTTATTTCAATTGTGACACTTTTTATACATAAAATGTGTCATAGATAAAATGCACTACACCCGTATATGAATATATATATTTATATATACAGAATTGCAAGATGTATATGTATATAGAGAAAGAAAACCTATTCTATATGAACTTACAGTGATCCCTTTTTCTATACCACCAGTGAGATACTTATCGGGTGGATAGGCAGCATACTGCCTTTTTCTATACCACCAGTGAGATATTTATCGAGTGGATAGGCACCAGTGAGATACTTATCAGGTGGATAGGCAGCATACTGCTATAGCCATATCTGGATAGAAAACAGCTTTCTATGCTAAGAACTCGATATGCTATGGATTAGATCCATATATGGAAAAATGTTTATCAGTGGCCACAAAAATTTCTCACATGTATTACAGTGTAAGCACTGTCATCTACATATAGTGGTTAACAAAGGAGGTTGCACATATGTAGGCAATATCATGCTATACAAGTAGCATCTCCCATGCAAGTCTTCAGTTTCAGCCAGTCATGGATACATTGAACACAGAATTTAAAAGTGGTATAGCACAACTGACTGACATAATATAGTGAATGTACCTTACTAGCAGTCAGCTACACTATTTCTCCATGTCAAGGTAATCCCATGGAAATGAACATCTCAGAATATTATAAACATATATGACATATATGCCATAGTTCTCTTTGGAGCAATAGATCCTTAACTAACCTCATTAGCCTGCAGCATTGAGGTTGGTTATTCATAAAGCTTTAGTGAAGCCCACAGCCATGAAGAATGGCCAGAGTAGATGAATGTCCAATCACAATAGGAGGGCTGTGGAGTCATCTAAAGAGATGCTCATGTATAATAGCTCACAATGGTCTTCCAAATGATGCCATCACTGGGGGGGGGGGTCTCCCAGTACTATGCTAAGCAATGATGTTGGCTCCCAGTGTCTCACTGTTCCTACACCCTGTCTTCAGCAGTACATACCAGCTGGAGGACCTGGACTGGGGGTAGGTTAATTACTTGGGTGATGCTGTAAAACTATAAAATCACAGAAAGGAGGGTTTAGGGGAGCCACAGCTACTCTGAAGTAATCACATCCTGCAGAACAACTACAGATTTACAGAACAATCTACAGATACACGTGTATGATGCAGAACATACTATCATAGTGAGACATGAGCAGGGTTACAGAAAAGCATGGGCTTCTCAGGTTTGTCTTACATACTGCAGACACCACAGTGCAGTATGGTCACATGTGAATAATATGTGGTAGTCTGAGCAATATGATCTTTCTAGAAGCTCCATTGTGCCTGACCAAGAGTGTTTCTTAAACAATCTGGAATTACAGAGCTGACAAAAAAAGAAGTTATGTCTTACCATAACATTCCATCTGTGTTGTTGATCTTCAGTCATTCATTACTGATGGGTTATCGGTTCCGTCCTCGGAACCGAGCCAGCCATATATCAAGCTTGCATCAGCCAAAAACTCTCAAGCCAAGGTCCTACCCAGAATGCTCTGCTCCCCTGTTACCTCAGATTAAGTTTGCAAGTTGATAGACAAAAGTAGAGGCTACCTCCAGCCATAACAGACCTACAATAAAGGAGTATATGAGATCAACTAGGAACCTCTGGAGGGGGAAGGAGGGTGGGGAGTAATGAATGAGCTAAGATCAACAACACAGATGGAACATTATGGTAAGACATAACTTCTTTATCTGATGTTGTTAATCTTCATTCATTCCTTACATATGGGATAGAGTCCCCAGCTGCCTGTATCCCTGAGTGGTCATCATGTAAGGACATTCCTGAGCACCATGGAGCCAAAAGAAGTTCTACCTCTGGAGGCTAAATCCAATTTGTAATTAAGAATAAAGGTATGAGGTTTGGCCCAAGTCACAGCTGAGCAAATATCATTGAGGGCAGCCTTAGCATGGAAAGCTGCTGAAGTTGCCATAGACCTTGTAGAATGTGCTTTCACTCTGTGCGGCAAGGTGACATTGTTATTGCTGTAGATAAAGTTAATGCAATTTCTCAACCACAAAGCCAATGTAACTTTTGAGGCAGGATGACCTAGTCTTGGCCCAGAAAAAGCTAGAAATAGTTGATCTGATTTATGGGTAGATTTTGCTCTGTCCACATAAAATCGTATTTGCCTATGAACATCCAAGGAGTGCAGGCAATACTCTCCCCTGTTAGAGTGGTTAGGAAAAAAATGGAACGTCAATAGACTGGTTTATAGACTGCTCTGACACCACTTTTGGTAAAAGGGAAGAATTAGTTCTCAGTGATACCCTATCCTTATGGAAGATAAGTTAGGGAGGTTTGATGCATAAGGCTTGAAGTTCTGACAAACATCTGGCCGATGTGATTACAATCAGAAACAAAGTTTTCCACAAGAGATATTTTAAATCACATGATGATGCAGGTTCAAAGGGGGGAGCTGTTAAGGCTTGCAGGACCAAGGCCAAATCCCAGGGTTGCACTGGTTCTCTAAAGGGGGGTTTTAGGTGAAGAACTTCCTTCAAGAAAGTTTTACAGAGTCTATGTGACATGAGCAAAGAATCCTGAAAACCAATGTGGAAATTTGAAATGGCAGCTAAATGCACACAAATCGTAGAGACAGACACCCCAGAGTGGAAAAGATGTGATCAGTAATCCAAAACCACCAAAACTGGGGCTGACAAGGGGTCTACTTTTCTATTCTATTCTATTCTATTCACTGCCCATAGAGAAACCTTTTCCATTTATTGAGATAGATTAGTCTGGTGGACAATTTATGAGATGCAATAAGAATATTGCACACTGGGGATGAGAGATTTTCCTGCCTGGCAATTATTGGAAGTGGAGAAACCAAGCTGTCATTTTCAGGGTGTGAGTCAGACCCTGTGGATGGGAGATCAATGTTGGGGATGGATTGAGGATCCACGGTTGATCTAGCAGGTGAGGCCATAGGAAGGGGAACCAGACTTGTCAAGGGCAATGAGGATCACTTTGCTTTTCAACTCCAGTGCTTTCTTCAGAAATTGGGAAATGAGGAGGAGAGGAGGATAAGCACAGAGTAGACCCAAGGGCCAAGTGTGGATTAGAGCATCTCTCTGTGACTGTCCCCAAGGGGGGATCAGGGCAAAATAGTTGCTGCACTTGTAGTTGGTTGGAGAGGCGAATAGGTCACAGCAAGGCTAGCCCCAGCAGTTGAAGATTTTTGCCACTATCACAGGGTTGAGGGACCACTCATGAGGTTGTAGAATGCACCTGCTCAAATTGTCCGCTATCACACTGGAACTCCCGGGAATGTGTGTGTTGCAATTAGAAAGCGGTTGGAAGCTAACGCCCATTGTCATATTCTTAAAGCCTCTCGGCATAACAGATAAGATCTAGTGCCCCCTTGCTTGTTGATGTACCAGACCACTGACATGTTGTCTGATTGGATTGCAATAGTCCCTGACAGAAGGATGAAATGGAATGCTTGCAACGCTAGTAGCACTGCCCTCAGTTCCAGGACATTAATAGGCAAAAGGACCTCTATCTCCGGCCAGGTGCCTTGGACTGAGTTTTCCTGACATAGCCCTCCCACCCCATCAGGGAGGCATACATAGTCACTGTGGCTTTCGGCTGATGGGGCTGAAGGGGCGAGACCATTGTTGGGGATTGTGAGATGTCCACCAGAGCAAATCTTGCTTACAACTCTGAGTTACACTTATCTGAAAAGACAAAGGATGTTGTAGAGAGTACCACTGAGTGAGAAATAGCCTCATGTGGAATCTGGCTAGAGGAACAGTGGTGATCGAGGCTGCTATTGACATCAAGAGTTGGAGTATAGTTCAATCGGGAGATTTGCGGTGACAGAGTAGCAGCTGAACCTGTTGCCTTATTCTTTGAAGCCTGTGGTCCGGAAGAGATGCTGTGCAATTTCTCATGTCCAGCAGTACCCTGATGAATTCTAAGGACTGGGCTGGGGTTGTGTTAGACTTCTCCCAGTTTATAGTAATTCCCAGGTGTTGTGCTGTGAGGAGAGTGTAGTGCAGGATTTCTTCCAGTAGATGCTTGGTGGGGACAGTGAGGAGCCAGTCGTCTAGATATGGAAATGCCTGGAATCCTTGAAGTCACACGTGAGTGATAACCACTGCTATGCATTTGGTGAACACTCTGGGGGCTGTAGAGAGACCAAAGAGCAGTGCTCAAAATTGGTAGTGACTGGCTCCTATGCAGAAGCGGATGTATCTTCCTGAGCGTTTGCCCATTTTTATGTGGTAATACACATCTTGAAGATCTACAGAGCACATCCAATCATCTTCTTCCACAAGAGGAAGGATAGACTAAACCATGACCATCCGGAATTTCTCTGTTTTTACAAATTTGTTCAGTGTGCTGAGATCCAGAACTGGTCTCTAGTCCCATGTCTTTTTTTACACTAAAAAGAACCTTGAGTAAAAACCGGATACTATCTGGTCTGTGTGGACTATTTGGATGACTCTTGTTTGTAGCAGCTTTTGGATTTTGTGTGCTGCTGCTTCCCTTTGACTGGGTGGAACATCAGGTAATTCTCTGGATGAGGTTGGACAAAAATGGAAGGGGATATGATAGCCTCTGGATATTATCTGTTGTACTCAAGAGTCAGTGGTTATATTTCACCAGGCAGTGGGCTACAAGGAAAAGCGACCCCCAACCACTTCCAGAGGTGAGCAGTTGGGCAACACTTCACCACCGCTGATAGGGTTGGCCGGAGAAAGAATCTCTGCAACCCTGATTTTGTGGACCTCCTCTGCCCCAAAAGTGACATCTTCTATTGTAGTTTCCCTCTCTGCCTCTAGGGGAGAACTCAGTGCATGCATCATGGAAAGAGCCCTGTGATTGCTTGTGCCACATCTTCCAGCTCCTCTGATTTCTGAAGTAGAATCATTGAGGAGTGGAGTGTCTGACACCAATGGCAGATAGGGTATTGCCATCTTTTTTGTACCTTGCCAGTGTATATTTAACTTTAGGGCCAAACAAAGAAGTAGCCTTGATGGGGCCATTCATGAAGGAAGCCTTAAAGGAGTCCGCAAAGTCACAAAGGCACATCCAGGCATGTCTTCTGGTGACTATACCTGTGCCTGCCACTCTAGCCGCTCCTTCCATTGTGTGAGAAATAAGACACATGAAAGAATTGGAAATGGACTCTAGGGTGGCTATCTGAGAAGCTACATTGTCACGGACCTCATCAGAAAGAGCTCCTGCCAAAGTTTCAGAGAGTTGGTTGATAAGATCCCTCTGGAGCCTCATAAAGTGTGCCAAATAGTTCAAATACCTTACAGTGAAGGTCGATGAAGCAAACACACACTTCCCTAGTCTGTCTATTGCCCGGATGAACAGTTTGGCTCTCTTCTGGCAAGTCTTTCTTTTTGCAGCCGCCACCACCATAGCATCTACTGGAAGACCTCTTGACCAATGGGGATGCTCAGCTGGGGGAGATAAGATTTTATCAGGCCGCCATGGTATCGCTTCCAGGGTTTCAGGAGCCTTTCCTGTGCACTAGACGATGAGCTGGACAAGCTCATCAGCCAGCGGGGTATCCCAGGAGATAGGGGGCTGGGCACAAAAGGCCTGCAGGAATATGTATTCTTCTGAGGAAAGATTAGAGGGCTTCCAGTCACCACTCTGTCTAAGGATCTTGAGGATATCACCACAGGACACCTCATCAGAGGGTGACCGTGGAGTCCCTTCCCCATCATCAAAGTCCATATCTTCGGTCAAAGACTCCTCAGTGGAGTCCATGTGCTTCCTCTTGCATGAAGCTTTGCGGGGTACTTCCTCAGTGGGAGGTTCTGGGGAAGACTGCAAAGAGGGGTCTCCTGATGGAGAGAAACCTGAGGCCCTTGTGCCCGGTGACCGGTGGTTGTGGCTTGTGAGAGTTGCGGCACAGAGGGGGGGGAGGCCTCTGACATGTGGGGTTTGCCAGTGGAGGCAAGCGCCCTCTCCATGGCCTGGAAGGCAGGCCTGCTCAAGGAGGGATGGGAGCCCAGAACTGAACACAACAACCTCAGAACCAGGGTCACACCCTGCCCTGATGAGCTGACCCCCAGACCAGGAGTCTCAAGAGGACTGTGAAGCGTGAGAGAGGGAGGATTACTGGGGGGTGCCATAGAAAAAAATCAGCATGGAACCAAGAATACTCTCCCCCACAGCACAGCCACTGGCCTGAGAAGAACCTAATGCTGAGTGCACAGAGGACCACAAGGACGACTCCGGCTCCAAAGTGAGATCCACAATTGGGGTCGAAGGGAAGCTGCTGTTGGAGTAATGGGCTTCAATACTTGGGTGAAAGTCGAAGGAGGAGTGTATGTTGGAGTCTGAGGAGAAATATGTTCACCTAAAGGAGGGAACGCGGGTTTCAATGGTTGAGAGAGACCTCTGGCCACAAGCAACTGGTCAACAAGTCACAACACATCTTGTTCAGAGAGGCTTTTGGTCGACCTCATAGAGAAACCTGAGGATGATTCTGGTCTTTCTAGAAAAAGACTATATTGGCTACCATCGAATGGATCCAAGGAAGGAGAGTACTTGGTCCTTGCCAATTCGAGAGGTGCAGAGCCCATAACTGAGGATGTCTGGACCAAAGAGAATGGTGTCGAAGTAGTCTGCGCCATACCTCTCAACCAAACAGAATTTATTGGTAAATACCAGTTTTGAGGGCAAAATATTGGGGTGCCACGAATTCCCGCATATCCCCTTTAGTTTCCGAATTTCCTCAGTTTTTTACTCCTGACATCATTACGTGCAGGGTGTGCACAATGACGTCAGCTTCTGCAGGCTGGTCTGTGTTCAAGCAGGGCAAAGCACATCTTTCTTCCCTAGCTCCTCCTCCCTCCTTCAATTAAAAACTGTAAACTCTTCTTTAATGGCTGCAGGGCAGGCAATGTTGTACTATAGTCTATGCTGGCAATGGCATTTGTGTGTTATGTGATTACATTTTAAAGAAACAAACTTTTACTTAACAGCAGGCACTTTTATTTAACAGCTGCAGCCTGCACTTTTGAAATGGCAGGCAAAACTGTGTGCACTGTGCACTTTTGAAATGGTAGCATCCGCACTTTTCTTATTTAATGGCTTAATGTTGCAATCCCACTTCAGTTGTCTAATTCTAGTTCTTCCAAAGTGACATATGCAAAGCACATAAACACTGAGTGCCATGGTTGGATATAAGCTGCTATTTTTCTGCTCTAGCAGAAATATATTTAATTAAAACAAGGATATAGGCTGCACTTTCGCTAAGTACTAAATGCCTATTAGAAACCCAGCCAAGTGCGCTTGTGAAGAAAATCACAAACCGTTACTCTTGCTAACAATATCTTAATGCATGTCCATTCCAAAAATATTTTCTATCTTAAAAAAAACAAGTATACTTACTAAACATATTCAAAGACCAACAAATCCACTCTGGAATTCTGACAGACGACGGGAAGGTGCTCTCTCTTTACGTGAAATGTACATACGTATGCAGATGCAGCCAATCGGCAGTACTTTCAGAGTTTCACTCTCCGTTTGAAACTGGCATGCTAGAGAAAGGTTAGTTGAGAAATTAACGGTGAGAAAAGCACATTAAAGTGCATTAAGCCGCACTTAAACTTTTATGGTATTATGCTGCTTTAAATTGGGGTGCGATACTGTACTCCGTTTCATCTACATCACGTTTCTGCAATTGTTTCTTATTTATGTGCGGGTGACTGCTACAGGTGAGGTTAAAATTAGCTGCACTAGAAATTTTCTAACACGCTCATGTTTACGTAGTAAATTGAGCTATTTTGTCAACCACTTTGCTGCATTCATCTGAAAAGCGCAGGATGACGGTTTATAATTGTGATGTGATTGTTTTTATCGTATTGTGTTCTTAAACACAATGGTTTTTATGCGTAATGTCTAGTAATAATGGCAGTGACAGAAAAGGTGTAAAGGAAAGTTGGTTTAACTTGGCTACCTTAAATGCATATATGCTTAGACGGGGAGCGAAGTGTAACATATATTCAACAATTAGTACTGCATTCTGTCCCGCAAGCATTAGTATCATTTAATTCTTTTTGTGAATTAATTTCCATTTATAGAATTCCAGTGTGCACACCTTTGAAAGAAGTAGTGTGGCGGCTTGTTTTCCGAGTTCCAAAATATAGTCTCTTATGGCCATGTTACTCTTCTGGCAGGACCAGTTATGGACTACTCATTATAAAATACTCACTTTAGAAATAATCCTGGAAATGTATAGTTTTCCAACTCATTTGGTTTGGGAGTGGATCAGCTTAAGTGCACAGCACACAGCTTTATGGTCACAGCATTTAAGAGAGTATGTTTATAGGCTATGATGTATTTAGCAAAGACATCTCTGGAACATCTAATCAAAGTTTGGTGGGACTTGTGTTCCTATGGGTGATGATGGGAGAGGATCAGATACTTTGTTAGTAGTCTTGCATTTCTTTCAATCTGCGAGTATTGACAAGAGGAACAAAGGCTTCTGAAAAGTAAGAATAGCCATCCAGAAATCTGGAAGCTAAATGACATAAAATATGAATAATGTACAGCACAGGCTTCCCAAGTCTAGCAGTATTGTTGGATACTAATCCATGTCAAAATGATGCAAAATTATACACATATTAAAACAAATGTAAAATATGTAATTCTTAATAAATGATACGGCAAATTATGGATCTTATAAAGTCCCATATTTTTGCTTCTGAAAAAGGGAATTGTAACATATTCGCCATCCTATGTTATATATTTCACAATTGGAGGCTGTGGCCCCTAAAAAAACTGTGCTAATCATATGGGTGAACTGGTCCATGGTACCAGTATCAGCAATGACATTTTCAAAATATGTCAGATTGAAATAAAATTGATTGGAAACAGTGGACAAGTCTGTGTGTAGGCCTACTGTTCTAGGATCCCTGTAATTTCTTTTTAGTGGTTGGATTGTTCATATTAAAAATGTGAGCATGGTATATCAATATTGTACTTCTGTGCTTATCATGTTGGGGATTGCACAGTAAGGAGATCTCATCTTTTTGTTGGGTATATGGTAAGACAGCGCTTTTGAATGTACCTAAAAAGCGTAACTGTTTAGGAAAATGAATGAATTCTTTTTAATACTTTAATAAAATATGTTTTAAATATTTTTACTTTCAATGGAAAGTTGTTGGAAGAATGAATTAGACATGAATTAGACATGCACACACCTTTAAAATGTAAGTATTTTGATAACTGGAAGGGATAGCTGAAACAAAAGCTGCAAATGAAAGTCAGATTGCTGTTTTTTTACTATTTTTTGACTGCAGAAAATTGAGACGGACAAACTGTAGATGATTTTTGGAGCCTTTAAAATGTCAGTTTTGGTGGCTTCAGCTGTTAATTCAGCTAGAATTTGTGGTTTATTCCTGAAAATTGGAATTGGCAGGAGAAACTGTGTGCTTAGTGTGCTTAACTTATTAACAATGTGTGAGAGGCACTTTTACTTAACAGCTGCAGCCTGCACTTTTGAAACGGCAGGAGAAACTGTGTGCTTAACTTAGTGTGTGATTACTTTTAACTGTCCTTCTGCTTAACCTTTTGGCTCTGCAGGCATAACTTAACAGCAGGAGACAGTGTGCTGTGTGTGTGTGTGTGTGTGTGTGTGTGTGTGTGTGTGTGTGTGTGTGTGTGTGTGTGTGTGTGTGTGTGTGTGTGTGTTTGTGTCTGGAATGTTTGGCTCATACTATTTGTCTGTTCCTCTTAAAATGTGTGGTTTTCTGGCAAATCAGTGAGAAATGAATTCACTAAATAATGATAGCCATTTAAGTTTCAGTCTTCCTATCTTTCAGAAAATGCATGGCAACACAAAAGATTTTATTCTAGCAACATTTCTAAGATTATACAAGTGATGTTTAAAATGTGTCCCAGTGAGCACCATTGCTACACATTAAAAAAAATGGTTACCATTTACTACAGGGTCTAGGCTGGGGCCATATTTTGGTTGTCTGTTCTTCAGTTTGCATTTGAAAATCAGCATCCCACAATTCCATTGGAGTGGGTGGGGCTCCAAAATTATGTATGCAAATTTCGTGTTAATCAGCGTACAGATTTGTACCTATTTTTCATGGGCCTTTGTCCAGATTTTTGATGTTTCCAGGTTGAGAGGTATGGTCTGCGCCAATGAAGTCAGTTCCATAGAAGTTGAAGGTGTCTGCACTGTAAAAGCAAGTGTCTACACCAATGGGTATGGTGCCATGGAGGAAGGTGTCTGCACCAGTAACAATGATGGTGCCGAAAAGGACTGCACCAAAGAGCATGCCTGTGCCGAAAGAGTCTGCACCATGAAGGACAGTAACATCATACTTGGGGATGAAGGGCATTGCACCAACGGTGCCGAAGGAGACTGTACCTGCATGGACAGTGCCTGTAAGGGTTGCGACAGAACTGTCGGAGCCATAAGTGTCTGCACTGGGAACTCCGGTGCTGGTGTCAATAAGGAGGACATGGCTGGAGCAAAAATCAACTGGGGCAGTGCCAAGCCTGGAGCTGAAAGGGACACAGGTGGCAGCACCAAAGTAGTAATTTTCACTTTCTTATGAGTCAACTCCCTGCGATCTCCAGAGGGAGATGAAGTGAGTGACCTCGATGAGGAAGAGGAAGAATGCCTCTTACAGGGTTTAGCAGGAGGGGGTGAGCCCTCCGACCCAGAGATAGCCTCACAAAAAGGAGATTTGAGAAGACCTTTCAGGATTAACTTGTTCTTTCTCTCGTTGAGAATCCTGGTCGAAACATTTCTACAAATCCCACATGGGGGAGCCACAGTAAGGTGGGAGACATTCAAACAATAGAAACATAAGTCATGGCCATTGGAAAGTGGTAACTTATGGCCGCAATCCTTACACTGTTTAAAACCAACACTACTTTTCTTATCTGACATTATGATGTGGAGAAGAACGGCAGTATCAAGAAGAAGAAGAAAGGCTACCCAAAAGGGTAAGAAGAGAGAAGGAAAGAAGGATTACCAACAATGGTAATGAAGAATTACCTCAAAGGTAAGAAAAGGGTAATAAAGGAAAGGAGACTAAAGGGAGAGAGTTTTAAGGATACGATAGGGTAGGAGAATAATACAAGTAACTGACTGAAAAACTTTAAAGTAGAAACAATATAAACTTTCAAAAAATTATTCAATTAGCTAAGAGAGAGTGGCTTGACACAGCTGTACAGCAATGCGACAAACAAGATCTGAGGTAATAGGGAGCAGAGCTTTCTGGGTAAGACCTTGACTCGAGAGTTTTTTGCTGACGTGAGCTTGAGATATGGCTGGCTGGGTTCCGAGGACAGAACCGATAACCCATCACTAAGGAATGAATAAAGATTAACAACATCAGATGTATATTTTTTACACTTTAACTGTTCAGTGTTTCATTGTGATCTGTAGTGAGAGTAGGGAATAGGTGGAGGAGACCCTGGAGAGATGGAGATATGCTCTAGGGAGAAGAGGAATGAAGGTCAGCAGGACTAAGACAGAATATATGTGTGTGAATGAGAGGGAGGATAGAAGAATGGTGAGGATGCAAGGAGTAGAGGTGGTAAAGGTGGATGAGTTTAAATACTTGGGGTCAATAGTTCAGAGTAACGGTGAGTGTGGAAGAGAGGTGAAGAAGAGAGTACAGGCAGGATGGAGTGGGTGTAGAAGAGTGTCAGGAGTGATTTGTGACAGATGAGTACCTGCAAGAGTGAAAGGGAAGGTCTACAAGAGGGTAGTGAGACCAGCTATGTTATATGGGTTGGCAACAGTGGCATTGACAAAAAGGCAGGAGTTTGAGCTGGATGTGGCAGAGTTAAAGATGTTAAGATTTGCACTGGGTGTGACGAGGGTGGACAGGATTAGGGATAAGTATATTAGAGGGTCAGCCCAGGTTGGTAGGTTTGGAGACAAAGCCAGAAAGGCAAGATTACGTTGGTTTGGACATGTGCTGAGGAGGGATGCTGAGTATATTGGGAAAAAGATGCTAAGGATGAAGCTACCAAGTAACAGGAAAAGAGGAAGGCCTAAGATAAGGTTTATGGATGTGGTGAGAGAGGACATGCAGGTGGTTGGTGTGACAGAGCAAGATGCAGAGGACAGGAATAAATGGAAACAGGTGATCCTCTGTGGCGACCCCTAACGGGAACAGCCAAAAGAAGATGATGATGAACTGTTCAGTGTTTCTTATCAGTACTGCACTGATTTTATTTATTTGCTTAATAGTACTGCACTGGTTTTATTTAATTGGTTGACTGAATTATTTACTTTTCTGTGTCTGCATTTATATATTTACTGACCTCTGGTTGAATCTTTGTTTCCTGATCTTTGCTGAATTTTTTTATTTCTGTTCTAAGGCATTTGGCACAGCCCATTAGCTTGATTGACTGGTTCAACATAAGAGATCCTTTACAACTTTCTGGGCAGCAAGGGGTTTGTGGTGAACTCATTCCAGAGTGGAAAAACTGTCAAAACAGTTTCAGTGTTATCTGATTGCCTCAAGGTGTGGCTTTGAAAGGGTCTTTTATTTTGCTGGTATAAAAATATTACCTTTGTGTGAATTTCTGCTTATCTTGGTAGAAGCTCCAATATGCCTGACTGAGAGTGTTTCTTAATCTGGAATTACAGAGCTGACGTAATTATATTTTTTGCACTTTATCTAAATGTTTAGTGTTTCTTATCAGTACTGCACTGGTTTTATTTATTTGCTTGACTGAATTATTTACTTTTCTATGTCCACATGATACCTCTCAGCTGTCCAGATTTTCACAGAATGTCCAGATCTTTGCCTCATATTTTTTGGTCTGTGCATCATAAAATTTGTGATTTTCTGGCAAATCACTGGGATGATCTGAAGACTGAAGTCACTAAATAATTATATAAATTTGTGTTTTAGACTTCATATATGTCAGAAAAGTGCATGCTAACACAAATCCTGTTATTCTAGCAACATTCTAAGTTCATAAGAGCAATATATAAATCTGTCCCTGATTTTGGGCCTTTGTACCCCCATTCTGTCAGGTTTTGTCCAGATTTTTTGTGTTAAGAGGTTGAGAGGTATGGTCCGCATTTATATATTTGTTGACCTCTGGTTGAATTTTTGTTTTTCACCCTCCCAACTCCTGTTGTGTTCTTAAAGTTGTTGGCTTTTGCTGTTGCCTGCCCCTACTGTAAATTTGATCTGAGACACTCTTCTGAGTCCCATCTCATTATCTCATTCATTTGGGAAGGCAAAACCACTTAGTTCCTTAACCTTGAATTATCTTCTGTTCCTCTTCTGTCCCTATCCACTTTACTAACAAACAAACAAGAAAAACGCACACACACACACACACACACACACACACACACACACACACACACACACACACACACACACACACACACTTTATTCAACTGCTTTTACTGTATTTATGTTTCCTCCTCCAACTCTATTACATTATCTTGCTTTTTCTGCTACTTGCTGCTTGTTCTCTAAAGTGTTCAGTTGCATCTTTTCTGTTGCATTTATTACTGTTTGTTTATAGCCTGTTTAAATTGTAAGTGTTACTCTAAGCCTCTTAGTTTTGGTTTAAGCACTTGGGATTTAGACCTAACCCTTAGCTCTCCCTGGCCTTTCTCCCTCAGATTCTGATAAATATGTATGGACAATTTCCTACAGTTTCTCCCACCACTCTGGTTAATATGGGCATCCAGTGTAGAAACTGCCTGATGTACACAGACAACCATCTACTACTACCACCTAGGAACACAATTTGTGAGAGATGCAATTACATTAGGAACCTAGAGTCTATGCTCTCTCCCTCACAAGCCAGTATATCTGGCACTGAGAAGCTTGTCAACACAATCACTACACCTTAGACACCACCCACACCTATACAACACACACCCACATGTGTGGAGGTCCTCAACAGAAACATACCTCAAACAAAGGAGACCTCCGAGGCAAAAACACATGCAATCTCCACAGCCCTCTACACCACATACCGTGCATAGTTCACACACCTGTGTCTTACAGCCATTAATGCTTAACCATAAACCCAACATATTAATCATAGGAGACTACATTGTGAGACACACAGATGTGCCTCTCGCCAGGCTGGATAAGGATAAGTCATGGTTAGTTGTCTGTCAGTGGCCAGAATCCACCATATCACATATGCACTCAAGTCTCTTAACAACAGGTACTGTTATGACTCTGTCATAGTCCATGTTGGAGTGAATGACTTGAGATGTACTTCCCTGGATTATATGAAGAGAGACATGATTGAATTCAATGAATATGAGCCCCAGGCGGGTATGTCCTTAGGCTTAAGCAGCATTCTACTGTCACCCAGAATGATGCCTCAATACAAACAGAAAATGATTGACTTTAACAATTGGCTTAGTTTCTGGTGTCATTCCAGGGAGATCCAGTACCTGAAAGCCTGGGAAGATATGATCAACAGACCATGACGCTTTGCCAGAGATGGCCTGCATTTGTCTCACTTGGGCTTCAGGCTCCTGGAAAAGGCTCTTGCCTCCCTATAGTGCCTTTTTTAGGAAAAGTGATGAAGTTAAAACTACCAACATAAAATGTTCAACAAAATGCAAATTAAAGGTCATGCTGCTAAACGCTAGGAATCTAAACATGAATCTGCACTCATTGCAAGCATTATTAAACCTGGAAAATGCTGACATCTGCTCAGTCACAGAAACCTGGTTCAAAGCTGCAGAGAGCACCCCAGCCTTACCTGGTTACTCATCCTATCATACATTCAGACCCCAAACTGTGGGCAGTAAAGCCAAAGGAGGTTGAGTTTCAATATATATTAAAGACATACACACCTCCAGGCTGGTCAAACAGTATGATGCACAGGAGACACTCCAGGTGCAGTTAACCATTGACAAGACCCCTATACAAATCATAAGTAGCTACCTGCCCCCAATTCTGACTCAAGATGCCCAAATCCGCCTATCTGGACCTCTTTGAATCTATCAAGATAAAACCCTTTTTCCTGATCCTGGGTGACTTTAACTACACAAACATAGACTGGAAGAACTATTCAAGCCATACCAGAAATCCCCAGAGATTCCTCTATTCTGTCAATGCAAATGCTTTGGAACAGCTAGTCAATACCCTCACAAGAGGTGGACTTGGTATTAACCAACATGAGTAACCACTGCAGCATCCCTGCAGTATCATCCTCCCTGGTAAGATCTGACCATAAAATTATCACTTTCGAAGTCACCATCTCCCCCAACCCCCCTCTAGCCACGGCCAAACAACAAAACTTCTCCAAAGCTGATTGCAGCCTCCAGATGGAAGGTGTAAACAGCTTCACAGCCACCTTCCCCTCTCTAATAACTGGCACCAGTATCCAAAACTATACCAAAGCACTATACGAGCATTTATATAGATGCATGGAATCAGGAATACCCGACAGGACTAAATCATCCTCCGCAAGGAAGAGCAAACCTGTCTGATGGACATCTGCAATAAATAAACTCTATAACAAAAGGAAAAAATTGTTGTTCAGGACCAAGAAGGAACAGGTGCCCAATAGGAAGCAATTTCTCCTTAGCCTGAACAAGCAAATAAAAGCACTAGTGAAATCCTCCAAAACAAACTTCGAGTCCAAATTGGCCACATTTACTAGAGACAATCATAAGGCCTTCTTCACATATGCTCACAATCTCAAAGGAAGCATCCAGATCTGTTCAGAACTGGTAGTCAAGGACATCACATATACAAATGCCATAGATATAGCAAACTTGCTGGCTGACAGATTCAGTGAAAACTTCATCCCTCCCACCCCCGATCAGTAAATCAGGACATTCCTAGTACCTGCCCCCCTTCCCCTTATATCTAGGGAACAGGTCATCACTGCTCTCTCAAATGCAAAAAATACAGCTTCCATGGGACCTGATAATATCCCAGGCTGCATCCTACATGAACTCAGGCAAGACCTTGCAGCACCATTAGGCGCCCTATTCAACCAAAGCCTGAGTACCGGCTGTGTCCCAGCTGAATGGGGGACAGCCACTTTCATCCCTTTGAACAAAGGTGGAGCATCCAATGATCTGGGAAATTAAAGACCCATCAGCCTAACTAGTCTGATCTGCAAGGCCATGGAATGGATTATCATGGACCTAATTAACAAGAACATTGCCAACCTCCAAACACTTGATCCCACACAGTTTGGCTTCATCAAAGTGAGTTCCGGTCTGTTAAATCTGGTCAACTTCTTTGAGACAGTCATCAAAGCCATGGACGAGGGGAAGACTGTGCACACCACCTACCTTGACCTGGCCAAAGCCTTCAACAGTATTCCCCATTCGAGCATAATATATAAACTCTCTCAACTAGGCATCAGTCCATATGTTACCAGATGGGTAGCTAACTGGCTCACTGATAGAACACACCTAGTCAAAATAGGGGAAGCCACCTCAAGCAGTAGACCTGTAATGAGCGGCATACCCCAGGGTTCGGTCTTGGGGCCTCTGTTAATTGGGATGAACTTTTCTGAGGTGCAGGCAAAAAACAGTGGGCTATGGTTGATCAAGTGATGTGGACATCCTCCAAGAGGGTCTCAGCCAAACAAATGAATGGTTCCAGACACATGGCCTCATGCTGAATACCAAAAAAATGCATCATCATCCCCTTTGGGGAGAGTGACATCCCCACAAATTATCACATTAATAACAATGTCCTAAGCACACAATCAGTCATGAGGGAATTGGGGCACCGTGGTTGATAGCAACCTGACTTTTGACCATCATGTTGCTTCTGTTGTATGTAAAGCTTTCTACATGGTCCACCTCATAAGTAAGGGTATCTAATCCAGGGACAAGGAGGTCATAACCTCCCTGTATTCTTG
>NC_056725.1:368686670-368829170 GCF_019279795.1 Protopterus annectens | reverse complement strand
AATTCTTTATGTTCTAAAAATAAGCCCCAAGGTCTTCTTTATGTTTTAAAATAAGCTCCAAGGTCTTTTTTCTTCTATTTCTACATGATCTATTGCTATAAAAGAAAATTGATGGTCTCTATATTCATTAATGTGCTTTGCTATTGCATTATTACATTTATTTTTCTTGATAGCATATTCATGCTCATATATTCTTTGTGCTAGAGTTCTCTCTGTCTTCCCTATGTAGAAGATGGGGCAGGAATTGCATGTGGCTAGATATACTACTGCTTTAGATTTGCAATTGTATTTTCCATTCAAATAGTATTTATTTTTCCTAAGCTGGAAGGACTCTCTTATTCTAACTTTGCAGGCTCCACATTTACTCATTCCTTTAATTGTATTACTTGTTGAGTGGGTCTCTGTTTTTATCATATCTTTAAAACTTTTCCCTTTTCTATAAACAATCTTTGGTATTTCTCCAATATGCTTTTTACAATGTGGGTCCTCCATAAGTATGGCCCAATTATTGATAATTATTTTTCTAATTATATGATGTTCCTGAGAAAAAGTAAGTACCAAAGCTTTTGAAAATTCATTCTTTCCATCTTTATTAACAGCTTCATTTATTATTATGTTATCATAACTATTAGTTCTAATATTTGGTAGATTACTGACATCATCTACTTCATTTCGCTTTTGTAAAATGGGCCTAAAGTGTCCGCTTAATCTTTTTTTGGTAACTTCATGTATTAAAGCGTCAACTAATGTCACTGGATTGTTCCTATTAATGAACATGTCATGTAAGAAATTGCATTTCAGTTCAAATTGTTCAAACTTAGTCACCATCCGAGCAGCTCTAACTAATTGCCGCTTTATTACTGACCTTTCCTGATGTTCTGGATGGCAACTATTATAATGCAAAAAACTATTAGAATATGATTCTTTTCTATGAATGACTGCAGTATATGCTCAATTTTCAGTATATTTCATGAGATGTACATCTAAATAATTAATACTATAATTATTAATATTCCATGTAAATTAAAAAAAAAAATAGTTGTTTCATTAATATATACTAAAAATTAATTCAAAAAAATCTGCTGTACCAGTCCAAATGATGCTGATATTGTCCTGAAACTGATGATAAGATTTGATAAAAGTATTATATTTGCTATTAAAAACATAATTTTTCTCCCAGAATGCCATAACTAAATTTGCATAAGCACCTCCACATGGTGTCCCCATAGCAATGCTCTTTTTCTGCAAAAAATATTTTTTATTAAATGTTAAGAAATTATTACTTAAAACTATTTCTAATAATTCCATTATAAGATTAGTTAATTCATGGTTAACATGATACTGAATTAATAATTCATTTACCCATTCCAAACCTAAAGACTGTGGAATAACTGTGTATAAATCACAAACATCAGTTGTTACTAAAATATCTTGATTATTAAATTCCACTTCATTCATATGTTCTAGGAATGTCCAGAAATCTTTACAAATATGTTTTTCATTCTTAATAATCTTTTTTAATTCATAATCAACATACTTAGCACATGCTGAAGTGATGGAATCTCTTTCATCTAATAAAGGGTGCATAGGGGGGTCATATATGCTTTTATGTATTTTAGGGTTTCAAAAAAATACAGGAATTCTAGGAGTTGTAATGTTAAGATAATTCAATAGTTCTATGTTAATACATTTTTCAAGGAGCATATCATTAATTTATTCATACACTTTTCTGTAAGTAATATTCAATTCATTTAGTGATATTTGCTCATAAGTGTCAGTTTCGAGAATAGCATTTAACTTATGATTATATGTGTCATGACTCATAATAACTGCCCCCCACCTTTATCTGGTTTCATGATTCTAATTTTTTCTTTTCCTAGTGCTTCTAAAATTCTTTGTTCATCATTATTTAAATTCGATGAACAATATGTTTCTTTATTAAACTTATCTAGGCATTTCAGTTGATATTTACACATTCTCTCATATAGTAAAAGCTTTGGATGTAGTGGTGGGTTAAAAGTGCTACTAATATTAAATTTACTAGACTCATTATATATATTGTCATGATACATTAATGTAAAGTTAATTTTCCTTAAAAATAATTTCATGTCAATCATTGTAGTGGTGAAATCAAAAGGCCTCAAAGGAACAAAAGTATAACCTTTAGCTAAAACATTTGCTACTTCTTGGTCAATTTCAACTTCTGAAAAATGTAAAACTTTAAAATCTCCTCCTGCATTCACTGTGACATGTTCCTTATGTTCATACAATATATTATTACAATGTTGAATGTCATTCATCACATTTCTGTCATTTACACGTACATAAACATCATTATTTTTGTCCTCCATTGTTTGTCTTTAGGTCTGGCCCCTTGAAACCCCGCTCCTTGGCGGTTAGGATAGGAGGTTTTATTCTTCAATCTCTCTGACCTTCTCACTTCAGGAAATTCTTGATCATATGCTGGGCCTAGTTGCTGGCCAAACTCTCTTGAGTCATTATATCTGTTATCTTTGTCCAAATTATTATTATTATTGTAATAAGGCCTATATTTTATTTGGCTCCCAGGAGGCTTAGGATATGCCATTCCATTTGCATACTGGTTAAGGTCCCTTTCTAATGTATTCATTTTCCCAGTTTTAAATTTTGCAATTTGTTGTTTTATACTTTTTTTTATTCTTAACATTTCAAATTTTATACTATCATAAGAAATGTACATATATATATATATATATATATATATATATTTTTTTTTTTGATAAAACATAATATAATAAAATATACTAGCATAGTATTTTAATATGTACACATACATTTACATTTTAATATGTACATATGCATATACATTTATTTGGCGTTTTTGATACCTTTAACATGTAATGCATGTAATTCATGTATTTCAATGCTCTTTAGTTGCTATTTAGTTTAGATTTGTTTTATTTCAATCATAGAGGTAGAGGCATGCTTAAATACTGGTAGAGTCGTGTTTCCTTTTTAATGAATGAAGTTTAGTATAAAACGAAGTGATGTCAATTGATACACTGTCTGATGAAGTTTAATAGATATTAAATGAAAGCGCTTACTTGTGGATCACTTGTGGATTAACAGAGGAATGTTTTATTGTTTTATTTTATCTCAGTGTTCAAATAAAATACTTGTTCTTCCAGTTTGGTGGCTCTTCGCTTGCCATTTGTTCCTTTGGAATTGCTTAATGTAGATGGCAACACTTCTGTTATAATGCTTGCTGTGGGTACTGATGCATAGCTTTCTACATATATGTGTCATCCAGAGCTATGTTATGTTCTTAGCATACAGAACTGTTTGCTGTCTGCAACTGTCAATGATAGCTTTCCACATAGCAGTTCCATTTATAAGTAATTACATATCTATGTGGTTGTGTAGAAAAGTGAATCACTATGATGCTCACATAAGTATGTTTTCTCTTGCATTTTGTGTGTGTGTGTGTGTGTGTGTGTGTGTGTGTGTGTGTGTGTGTGTGTGTGTATATATATATATATATATATATATATATATATATATATATATATATATATATATATATATATAGATAGATAGATAGATCCAACCACAAGCTAATCAGCCTAGACATCCACATCCCACCCCCACCCCTAATTAGGGAAACCATTGTAAAAAACTTCTCCAAAGCCAACTTCACACTTCTTAAGACAAAAGTGGCAAACTTCATGACACCCATGCAGACGGACAATAGAGGTATGACTGCCAAATCCTACACAAATGCACTTTATAAGCATTTACACGAGTGCATGGATCATGCTATCCCTAATAGAACCAAGATGTTATCCTCCAAAAAAGGAAGCCATTCTGGTGGTCCTCTGCCATAAACAAACTCTACAACAGAAGAAAGAAACTGTTGCAAAAAAGAATAAAATCCCATGACTGGAGGAACTCCCTGGTCAACCTCAGTAAGAAGCTGAGATCCCTCATAAAATCCTCCAAAGCTAGTTACGAAAACAAAATTGCCACTGACTCTAAAGACAACCACAAAGCATTCTATAGCTATGTCAAGAATCTAAATGGGAACACTCAGATCTGCTCTGAGTTACAGCACAATGGCACTAAATATACAAAACCAACTGATATTGCTAACATCCTAGCAGATAGGTTCAGTGCTAACTTTACCCCCCTCTCACCCCCTAGAGGGCCCATCTCTATACCGGAAGAATGCAAAGTTCCTATAATCACGGCTGCACAGTTAAAAAAACACACTCTCCAAAGCCAAGAACACAGCATCCATGGGACCTGACAGTATCTCAGGCTGTGTTCAACATGGACTGCAGAATGAACTGGCACCCTACCTAAGTACCATGTTCAATCATAGCCTCACCTCAGGCTTTGTATCCACTGAATGGCGCACCAAAACGGTTATCCCACTCCACAAAGGGGGAACCACGACGGACCCCGGGAACTACTGTCCCATTAGCCTGACGAGCCTGGTCTGCAAGGCCATGGAAAGTATCATCGTGGAACTCATAAACAAAGACATTGGTAATCTCCAAACTCTGGACCCTACCCAGTTTGGATTTGTAAAACGCAGATCATTTCTCCTAAACCTGATTGACTTCTTTGAAGCAGTCACTAAAGCCATAGATGAGGGCAAAATGGTTCACACAGCTTATCTAGATCTTGCCAAGGCTTTTGACACCATCCCCCACTCTGGAATTATAGATAACCTCACTAAACTAGGTATAACTCTCTATGTCACAAGATGGGTTGCCAACTGGCTCACGGACAGAACCCACACTGTGAAAGTAGCGGATTCCAAATCCGACATCAGACCAGTGACAAGTGGAGTACCACAGGGTTCAGTCCTGGGTCCTCTCCTGTTTGGTATCTACTTCTCTGAGGTGCAGGCCAACACGGAAGGTCTTTGGCTAACAAAGTTTGCAGATGAATGCAAACTAGGAGCCATAATCAAAACTCCTAATGATGTGGACAAACTACAAAAGGGCCTCACTGAGACAGATACCTGGTGTCAAAGCCATGGCCTGAAGCTCAATGCCAAAAAGTGTATTGTCATCCCCTTTGGTAAAAACTCTGTACCCATGAACTACCACATAGCTGGTAGTCTACTTAATGCAGAAAATATGATAAGAGATCTTGGGACACAGGTGGACAGTAGTCTCTCCTTTGAAAATCACATCGCCACAGTGGTCAGGAAATCCTTCTACGTGGCTCATCTCATCACAAAAGGATTCTCATCCAGAAAAAAAAGAGGTCATTGTTCCCCTCTACTCATCACTCATTAGACCCATTATAGAGTACAATGCCCCTTTTGGTATGTACCTCGCAAGACATCTACAACAACTGGAAAGACCACAGAAATACCTCACAAAGAGGATTACTGGCCTCAAACAGATGCCCTACGCAGACCGTCTCAAAAAACTACAGCTTTACTCCATTGCATATCGCCTACTCAGGGGCGATCTCTGCCTAACATACAAAGCTATGTCAAACCCAGAGCTGTTGGACATGCTCCACTTAAAGAAATCCCAATCCCTCCGAACTACACGCTCTAGGGACATACACCTTGTCACCACAATAAACAGAACATGCTGAAGGGATAGATTCCTGTCCCAGAGACTTCCCATACTCTGGAAAAGACTACCTATCTATGTCAAACAGAGCTCCTCATTAGCACTCTTCAAGGAAAATCTTGATGATTGGATGGGAAATGGGAAATTCACCCCGGGGATCACTTCTGTGGCTCTGCTCGACAGGGGCACAGGAAAATAATTTTCTTGGGTGGCGAAAGCCAGGGTACATTTTTTGGCTAGGCTTGTATGGGCCCTAGGGCCGATAACCTAGTACCTACCTATGAACCTATAGTATGTGTGCTTAATTAAGTTGACAGTCTTTAAAGTCGACAACTGCTTTGTTGACATACTTTGGCCAGCAAAAGAGATGCTCAACAGGCGAGTGAGCTCACATATTCCCCAGTGTTGTGGAACATGTTGTTTCAACGGTATTGTGCAATCAGAGATAGCAGGTATAATTAGTAGGTGGTGTGGGGGCACAGAAGTCACCCACTGACCCCTTCCAACCCCATAATGCCATCCATTTCCCAAAGATAGACTATTTTCTCAATAATTCACCGAACACATCTGCTAATTTGGTTAACAACTATGTTACCTTGTCTTATGCCTCTGGCATTTAAGAACATTCTGTATGTCCTTAATCCTCACTACTTGCCTTCACCTTTTAGCATCACAGTCCACCTTTCTTCACAGCCTGTCATGTAGTTACTTTTTCTGTAATGCACACTAGAATAAAGAATGTATTTGATATCTTTACTGGTTCTGCTGCTTCTTCATATTTTCTTCAAAATTTCCAGTTATCCAGTCTCAAGTCATCTTTTCCATTATGTTCCTGCACATTGGAATCATTTCTTCTTATCTAGCCACCTTCCTCTCATTCCCTGCATTAACCTGATGATGACTTCACCTTCCTCCTATATGGCTACTTTATATAACTTCTCTTGCCTTAAGTCTTCTCCAGTGTCTTATCCTCTTCTGTGCTTTTGGTTTCCCTTAGTAGCCTAAATTAACTCTTTCTATATCTTTTCTGTCTATCTTACTTTACTGGGCTTACTTTTCTGCTTGTACAGATAGCCATTCATAGAAAAAAGCCCCAAACTATTGCTTTGAGAAAAGGTTACTAAAAAAAAAACAGAAACATACAGCTAGATTCTTATGAACAAAATTATACATAGCCACAGTGCAAACGTAATGGGAAATGAGTTATCTGGCATCATTCAGAATGCTTCACCTTGGAAAAGAAATGTATAATAGCAAAAGGCCATCAACATCATTTAATCCAAATGTTTATCTTTTCCTTACTTCTCTCAGGGCCTGTCCCTTCCTAAATTTCTGAAATTATGCCTTTAGATTAGCTGTTTATATCTAACCCATATACCTTTCCAACAAAATCTATATCATTCTGAAATTCCCTTTGTTTACATCAGCCTTAAGTTACACATCTTCTTCATCCCTTCTTCTAGCTAGTAATTTACCTTCCCAGCCTACTGCGATGAATTATTATTCGGTTGCTACCCTATCTTCCCCAACATGTCTGCATTGTCTCATTGTGTTTTTAGTGACTCTAGCACCCAGACACTGTCCATGGTTTCTGCGCATCATCCCACCAGAAACTGCTTGGTCTGGTCTCCTTAATCCTCCTTACTGAAAAAAATTATTCTTTGTTCCAGAATTTTTGACCCAGTGCAGTCAATGCTTAAATTAAATTTTAAGGGAAAAGGTTTCAAGACATTTACTTTACGTTTATCAGTTTTCTGTCTAACAGCAAACTATTTGATGTCTTATATGCCCATCACAGATGAACATCTGCAGAGACCTCTGTACCTGTGGATGTGGGTGATCCCCCCCACCCAGATAATCTCTGACCGTTCTTCTGTGTCATCATACTATGAGGCATGTATATTGGCATCATCATCAGCAGCAGCAGCTGCAGTAACTGTGCTGACATCAGCTCATGGTTGCATGTTCCTCTGTAGCACTTCTGTGTGCATAACAGATAATACGCCTTAATAAGCCTACATTCATGCATCAACACTATTCTGCTGTAGATATATACTAAGTGTAAAATAGACTCATAACTACTGTAGGTGCACACACTATGTTGATCAAGAGTTTACGCTTGCAGACTGAAGGTGCTTAAGATGAAAATGCATGTTACCAAGATTCATACACAACACTTACTACATATGTAAGCACTGTATGTAGAAGACTGTAATCATCACTACTAACCTGGTGTTTTACCAAAAGAGACATTGCAAGGTTGTGCAAAGACTGCACCCACATCCAGGCAACCATCAGGAATAAGGGGTTGTTCTTCCAGGCTGGAAATTGTGGCTAGGAATTCCTCCCCATCTGTTAGCTGCATTCTTTCTGGTGGCCATGTGGTGGTCATGTGCTCTGGAAGTGGAAGCACCTTGCTTTTGTTATATGAAATCATTGGTCACTCTCCTAAATACTTGTTGGAGTGACCTCTTACTACCACTCATAACACTGATGTCATGCACCAGGCTGTGCCATGTTTGATACCTGACCTGCTGGTCTGCACAACCTCTGTCCAGCAGATGCATGCAATGCATGTAAAGTGCCTGCAGTAGCACATTATTTTCCAGCCCATGTAATTTCTCATCATTTGTCTTGCTTTGATGGCCATTACAGTACATGCAGACATGGACAGAACATGTCAAAAGGTGATGGCACAGCATTTCCCCCAAACAGGCATATGCATGTCTGTACTACACATTGGGTAAAACTTCATGTTGCATATATAATTATATCTGTACCCTTGTACCTCAATACTTTAATGTGTATGTCCCTTGTTGTTCTAACCTGGACTATTTCTGGCTGGTCTTAACTTGTATACCAGAGAGGCATACCTACAACTACACAGTATACCTTCATATTCTCCTAAATGCCCCTAAAGAAATAAAGTTGTACAATATAAACATTACCAGCCTATTCCTCCTTACGTCTGCCTATGAAGAGTTCAGTTATGTATCTTTGTACCCAATGTTTTCAAGAGCTGCCATGTAAGTCACTGGCATCGATGACACTAACTGATGTAAAACTGTAATATTTTACATCAATTAGTGTCGCTTGCATGCAGTTTAGGTAATATAATGTGAACATAATGTGAACATATTTAAAACTTTTAAAATTATTATGGCGCTATCCACCTTTTTTTCTGCTAGCTGAGTTCAAACACTATAATCATGGATGCAGCATCTGTGCTTATGTACCATACAGTACACTGGTACATGTAGTACCACTGAGTAGCACAGGATTATACTATATGCTTTTCATGAACATGCACCTATGTGCCTGTCTCTGTGTCCACCATATTGCTCCTTGATTTGACTAGCTGTGTAGTCATGGTTGCCATGGTTGCTTCAGTATCTACCAAATGTAGGGCTCTAGAATGGTGGCCAAGGAGTACCAAATATTCTTGGTCTTTTTGCACAAGGATTTGAAAGCTATTAAGGAGACCCTGTTGGGTCATTATGTTAACCTGTGTAAAAAGACAGTTGTCTGGTATGATCCTGCCCATGTTTTGCCCAGTGGTAAAGGAATCTAGTGCTCTGAAGATCAATGCAGACATAATTACAGTGACCTTAACTGGGCCAACCTGAGTTTCTCTACTAATGGGATGAAGAGGTTCAGGAACAGGAACAGTAGATAGAGATGTTCTGTAAGCATTTTTATGGCTTTACTTTTGTGCATGCTTGTTTAGTAATATTTCAAAAACTTGACCGTGGTATTCTCTACCCAAATGGTCAGACAGCCACCCACAACTTCACACATAACACCAAACACTTTACCATCCCCAGCACACACGAATCTACCACCCTCAACAAAATATCACCCCTGTAAATCCACAAAACATAATCCTAAAGACAAAGACTATATAAAACTTATAAACAAAGTCCTAAAGCTTAGAGTATCCTGCCACTATAACCTTATAGCACATGGGGACATCCATCCCAACCCTGGCCCACCCAAACCCAATAACCTTCACTCCCCCTACCACAACCCCCACAGTCAAGCTACCCCTTTCTACTCCCACTAGTTCCTTCAGCACTCTCCCTGATGACCTTAGCGACCATTTACTAATCTATATCATAAAACATAAGGTAGGAAATCCTTACCAGCCCAAATATAAAACACTTAGAAAGAGGAAAACCTTTGAAACTGCTATATTCCTACATGAACTAAAAGCAGTTGATTGGTCAAAACTAGCATTTCATCTGAATATTAGCAGTATTAGCAATAAGATTCCCAACCTACACACCCTCCTAGCAACCCACTCCCCAGACATTATGTGTCTTACGGAAACCTGGCTAAAACCTAGTACTACTGATAATGAGATACTACCTCCAGGATATAATATTCACCGGTTAGACTGTACTAACCGAGTACTACTGATAATAAGATACTAACGTCAGGATATAATATTCACCGGTTAGACCATACTAACCTACTACTACTGATAATGAGATACTACCTCCAGGATATAATATTCACCGGTTAGAACGTACTAACCTAGTACTACTGATAATGAGATACTACCTCCAGGATATAATATTCACCGGTTAGACTGTACTAACCTGGTACTACTGATAATGAGATACTACCTCCAGGATATAATATTCCCCGGTTAGACCATACTAACCTAGTACTACTGATAATGAGATACTACCTCCAGGATATAATATTCACCGGTTACACCGTACTAACCTAGTACTACTGATAATGAGATATGACCTCCAGGATATAATAATCACCAGTTAGACCATACTAACCTAGTACTACTGATAATGAGATACTACCTCCAGGATATAATATTCACCGGTTAGACTGTACTAACCTAGTACTACTGATAATGAGATACTACCTCCAGGATATAATATTCACCGGTTAGACCGTACTAACCTAGTACTACAGATAATGAGATACTACCTCCAGCATATAATATTCACCGGTTAGACTGTACTAACCTAGTACTACTGATAATGAGATACTACCTCCAGGATATAATATTCACCGGTTAGACCGTACTAACCTAGTACTACTGATAATGAGATACTACCTCCAGGATATAATATTCACTGGTTAGACCGTACTAACCTAGTACTACTGATAATGAGATACTACCTCCAGGATATAATATTCACCGGTTAGACCATACTAACCTAGTACTACCGATAATGAGATACTACCTCCAGGATATAATATTCAGCGGTTAGACCGTACTAACCTAGTACTACTGATAATGAGATATGACCTCCAGGATATAATATTCACCGGTTAGTCCGTACTAACCTAGTACTACTGATAATGAGATACAACCTCCAGGATATAATATTCACCGGTTAGACCGTAGTAACCTAGTGCTACTGATAATGAGATACTAACCCCAGGATATAATATTCACCGGTTATACCATACTAACCTAGTACTACTGATAATGAGATACTACCTCCAGGATATAATATTCACCGGTTAGACCGTACTAACCTAGTACTACTGATAATGAGATACTACCTCCAGGATATAATATTCACCGGTTAGACCATACTAACCTAGTACTACTGATAATGAGATACTACCTCCAGGATATAATATTCACCGGTTAGACTGTACTAACCTAGTACTACTGATAATGAGATACTACCTCCAGGATATAATATTCAACGGTTAGACCGTACTAACCTAGTACTACTGATAATGAGATACTACCTCCAGGATATAATATTCACCGGTTAGACTGTACTAACCTAGTACTACTGATAATGAGATACTACCTCCAGGATATAATATTCACTGGTTAGACCATACTAACCTAGTACTACTGATAATGAGATACTACCTCCAGGATATAATATTCACAGGTTAGACCGTACTAACCTAGTACTACTGATAATGAGATACTACCTCCAGGATATAATATTCACTGGTTAGACCGTACTAACCTAGTACTACTGATAATGAGATACTACCTCCAGGATATAATATTCACCGGTTAGACCGTACTAACCTAGTACTACTGATAATGAGATACTACCTCCAGGATATAATATTCACCAGTTAGACCATACTAACCTAGTACTACTGATAATGAGATACTACCTCCAGGATATAATATTCACCAGTTAGACCATACTAACCTAGTACTACTGATAATGAGATACTACCTCCAGGATATAATATTCACGAGTTAGACCATACTAACCTAGTACTACTGATAATGAGATACTACCTCCAGGATATAATATTCACCGGTTAGACCGTACTAACCTAGTACTACTGATAATGAGATACTACCTCCAGGATATAATATTCACCGGTTAGACCATACTAACCTAGTACTACTGATAATGAGATACTACCTCCAGGATATAATATTCACGGTTAGACCGTACTAACCTAGTACTACTGATAATGAGATACTACCTCCAGGATATAATATTCACCGGTTAGACCGTACTAACCTAGTACTACTGATAATGAGATACTACCTCCAGGATATAATATTCACCGGTTAGACCATACTAACCTAGTACTACTGATAATGAGATACTACCTCCAGGATATAATATTCACCGGTTAGACCATACTAACCTAGTACTACTGATAATGAGATACTACCTCCAGGATATAATATTCACTGGTTAGACCGTACTAACCTAGTACTACTGATAATGAGATATGACCTCCAGGATATAATATTCACCGGTTAGACCATACTAACCTAGTACTACTGATAATGAGATACTACCTCCAGGATATAATATTCACCGGTTAGACCATACTAACCTAGTACTACTGATAATGAGATACTACCTCCAGGATATAATATTCACTGGTTAGACCGTACTAACCTAGTACTACTGATAATGAGATACTACCTCCAGGATATAATATTCACTGGTTAGACCGTACTAACCTAGTACTACTGATAATGAGATACTACCTCCAGGATATAATATTCAATGGTTAGACCATACTAACCTAGTACTACTGATAATGAGATACTACCTCCAGGATATAATATTCACTGGTTAGACCGTACTAACCTAGTACTACTGATAATGAGATACTACCTCCAGGATATAATATTCACCGGTTAGACCATACTAACCTAGTACTACTGATAATGAGATACTACCTCCAGGATATAATATTCACTGGTTAGACCGTACTAACCTAGTACTACTGATAATGAGATACTACCTCCAGGATATAATATTCACTGGTTAGACCATACTAACCTAGTACTACTGATAATGAGATATGACCTCCAGGATATAATATTCACCGGTTAGACCGTACTAACCTAGTACTACTGATAATGAGATACTACCTCCAGGATATAATATTCACCGGTTAGACCATACTAACCTAGTACTACTGATAATGAGATACTACCTCCAGGATATAATATTCACCGGTTAGACCGTCCTAACCTAGTACTACTGATAATGAGATACTACCTCCAGGATATAATATTCAACGGTTAGACCGTACTAACCTAGTACTACTGATAATGAGATACTACCTCCAGGATATAATATTCACCGGTTAGACCATACTAACCTAGTACTACTGATAATGAGATACTACCTCCAGGATATAATATTCACCGGTTAGACCATACTAACCTAGTACTACTGATAATGAGATACTACCTCCAGGATATAATATTCACTAGTTAGACCGTACTAACCTAGTACTACTGATAATGAGATACTACCTCCAGGATATAATATTCACCGGTTAGACCGTACTAACCTAGTACTACTGATAATGAGATACTACCTCCAGGATATAATATTCACCGGTTAGACCGTACTAACCTAGTACTACTGATAATGAGATACTACCTCCAGGATATAATATTCACCGGTTAGACCATACTAACCTAGTACTACTGATAATGAGATACTACCTCCAGGATATAATATTCACCAGTTAGACCGTACTAACCTAGTACTACTGATAATGAGACACTACCTCCAGGATATAATATTCACCAGTTAGACCGTACTAACCTAGTACTACTGATAATGAGATACTACCTCCAGGATATAATATTCACCAGTTAGACCGTACTAACCTAGTACTACTGATAATGAGATACTACCTCCAGGATATAATATTCACTGGTTAGACCGTACTAACCTAGTACTACTGATAATGAGATACTACCTCCAGGATATAATATTCACCGGTTAGACCATACTAACCTAGTACTACTGATAATGAGATACTGCCTCCAGGATATAATATTCACCGGTTAGACCGTACTAACCTAGTACTACTGATAATGAGATACTAACTCCAGGATATAATATTCACCGGTTAGACCGTACTAACCTAGTACTACTGATAATGAGATACTACCTCCAGGATATAATATTCACCGGTTAGACCGTACAAACCTAGTACTACTGATAATGAGATATGACCTCCAGGATATAATATTCACGGGTTAGACCGTACTAACCTAGTACTACTGATAATGAGATACTACCTCCAGGATATAATATTCACCAGTTAGACCGTACTAACCTAGTACTACTGATAATGAGATACTACCTCCAGGATATAATATTCACCAGTTAGACCGTACTAACCTAGTACTACTGATAATGAGATACTACCTCCAGGATATAATATTCACCGGTTAGACCGTACTAACCTAGTACTACTGATAATGAGATATGACCTCCAGGATATAATATTCACCGGTTAGACCGTACTAACCTAGTACTACTGATAATGAGATACTACCTCCAGGATATAATATTCACCGGTTAGACCATACTAACCTAGTACTACTGATAATGAGATACTACCTCCAGGATATAATATTCACCGGTTAGACCGTACTAACCTAGTACTACTGATAATGAGATACTACCTCCAGGATATAATATTCACCGGTTAGACCATACTAACCTAGTACTACTGATAATGAGATACTACCTCCAGGATATAATATTCACCGGTTAGACCGTACTAACCTAGTACTACTGATAATGAGATACTACCTCCAGGATATAATATTCACCGGTTAGACCGTACTAACCTAGTACTACTGATAATGAGATACTACCTCCAGGATATAATATTCACCGGTTAGACCATACTAACCTAGTACTACTGATAATGAGATACTACCTCCAGGATATAATATTCACCAGTTAGACCGTACTATCCTAGTACTACTGATAATGAGATACTACCTCCAGGATATAATATTCACCAGTTATACCATACTAACCTAGTACTACTGATAATGAGATACTACCTCCAGGATATAATATTCACCAGTTAGACCGTACTAACCTAGTACTACTGATAATGAGATACTACCTCCAGGATATAATATTCACTGGTTAGACCGTACTAACCTAGTACTACTGATAATGAGATACTACCTCCAGAATACAATATTCACCGGTTAGACCATACTAACCTAGTACTACTGATAATGAGATACTGCCTCCAGGATATAATATTCACCGGTTAGACCGTACTAACCTAGTACTACTGATAATGAGATACTACCTCCAGGATATAATATTCACCGGTTAGACCGTACTAACCTAGTACTACTGATAATGAGATACTACCTCCAGGATATAATATTCACCGGTTAGACCGTACTAACCTAGTACTACTGATAATGAGATACTACCTCCAGGATATAATATTCACTGGTTAGACCGTACTAACCTAGTACTACTGATAATGAGATACTACCTCCAGGATATAATATTCACTGGTTAGACCGTACTAACCTAGTACTACTGATAATGAGATACTACCTCCAGGATATAATATTCACTGGTTAGACCATACTAACCTAGTACTACTGATAATGAGATACTACCTCCAGGATATAATATTCACCGGTTAGACCGTACTAACCTAGTACTACTGATAATGAGATACTACCTCCAGGATATAATATTCACCGGTTAGACCGTACTAACCTAGTACTACTGATAATGAGATACTACCTCCAGGATATAATATTCACCAGTTAGACCGTACTAACCTAGTACTACTGATAATGAGATACTACCTCCAGGATATAATATTCACCGGTTAGACCATACTAACCTAGTACTACTGATAATGAGATACTACCTCCAGGATATAATATTCACCAGTTAGACTGTACTAACCTAGTACTACTGATAATGAGATACTACCTCCAGGATATAATATTCACCGGTTAGACCGTACTAACCTAGTACTACTGATAATGAGATACTACCTCCAGGATATAATATTCACCGGTTAGACTGTACTAACCTAGTACTACTGATAATGAGATACTACCTCCAGGATATAATATTCACCAGTTAGACCGTACTAACCTAGTACTACTGATAATGAGATACTACCTCCAGGATATAATATTCACCGGTTAGACCGTACTAACCTAGTACTACTGATAATGAGATACTACCTCCAGGATATAATATTCACTGGTTAGACCGTACTAACCTAGTACTACTGATAATGAGATACTACCTCCAGGATATAATATTCACCGGTTAGACCGTACTAACCTAGTACTACTGATAATGAGATACTACCTCCAGGATATAATATTCACCGGTTAGACCATACTAACCTAGTACTACTAATAATGAGATACTACCTCCAGGATATAATATTCACCGGTTAGACCATACTAACCTAGTACTACTGATAATGAGATACTACCTCCAGGCTATAATATTCACCGGTTAGACCATACTAACCTAGTACTACTGATAATGAGATACTTCCTCCAGGATATAATAGTCACCAGTTAGACCGTACTAACCTAGTACTACTGATAATGAGATACTACCTCCAGGATATAATATTCACCGGTTAGACCGTACTAACCTAGTACTACTGATAATGAGATACTACCTCCAGGATATAATATTCACCGGTTAGACCGTACTAACCTAGTACTACTGATAATGAGATACTACCTCCAGGATATAATATTCACCGGTTAGACCGTACTAACCTAGTACTACTGATAATGAGATACTACCTCCAGGATATAATATTCACCGGTTAGACTGTACTAACCTAGTACTACTGATAATGAGATACTAACTCCAGGATATAATATTCACCGTTAGACCATACTAACCTAGTACTACTGATAATGAGATACTACCTCCAGGATATAATATTCACGGTTAGACCGTACTAACCTAGTACTACTGATAATGAGATACTTCCTCCAGGATATAATATTCACCGGTTAGACCGTACTAACCTAGTACTACTGATAATGAGATACTACCTCCAGGATATAATATTCACCAGTTAGACCGTACTAACCTAGTACTACTGATAATGAGATACTACCTCCAGGGTATAATATTCACCGGTTAGACCATACTAACCTAGTACTACTGATAATGAGATACCACCTCCAGGATATAATATTGACCGGTTAGACCGTACTAACCTAGTACTACTGATAATGAGATACTACCTCCAGGATATAATATTCACCGGTTAGACCGTACTAACCTAGTTCTACTGATAATGAGATACTACCTCCAGGATATAATATTCACTGGTTATACCGTACTAACCTAGTACTACTGTTAATGAGATACTACCTCCAGGATATAATATTCACTGGTTATACCGTACTAACCTAGTACTACTGATAATGCGATACTACCTCCAGGATATAATATTCACCGGTTAGACCATACTAACCTAGTACTACTGATAATGAGATACTGCCTCCAGGGTATAATATTCACCGGTTAGACCATACTAACCTACTACTACCGATAATGAGATACTACCTCCAGGATATAATATTCACCGGTTAGACCGTACTAACCTAGTTCTACTGATAATGAGATATGACCTCCAGGATATAATATTCACCAGTTAGACCGTACTAACCTAGTACTACTGATAATGAGATACTAACCCCAGGATATAATATTCACCGGTTAGAACATACTAACCTAGTACTACTGATAATGAGATACTACCTCCAGGATATAATATTCACTGGTTAGACCGTACTAACCTAGTACTACTGATAATGAGATACTACCTCCAGGATATAATATTCACCGGTTAGACCGTACTAACCTAGTACTACTGATAATGAAATACTACCTCCAGGATATAATATTCACCGGTTAGACCATACTAACCTAGTACTACTGATAATGAGATACTACCTCCAGGATATAATATTTACCGGTTAGACCATACTAACCTCGTACTACTGATAATGAGATACTACCTCCAGGATATAATATTCACCGGTTAGACCGTACTAACCTAGTACTACTGATAATGAGATACTACCTCCAGGATATAATAGTCACCGGATAGACCATTCTACAAGGAAAGGAGGTGGGATAGCAGTCATTTACAAAAATACTCTAACTGTTAATAGAGACACAATTCAACCACCCCAATTCAATAATGCAGAACTCCTCATAACCAAACCACAGATTAACCAGAATAAATGCTTGAACATAGTCTGTGCTTACATTCTGCCAGGCAACAACTTAAATACCCTAGAGGATAACCTATGCTGGTTATTCACTACCTATCCCCAAGAAACCATAGTTCTGACTTCAATACTGAGTGGCACCCCTACTTCTCCGTACCCCCCTCACCCCTATAAACTTATCTGGGTTTAAACAGACCATAACCTCTCCCACTAGGATAAAGAAACCAACCAACAGGGAAAGTACCCTACACTGGATCCTAGTTAATAACCAACGCCAATTGTACACAGCTGGCACTCTCCCTGATGACCTTAGCGACCATTTATTAACCTATATCATAAAACATAAGGTAGGAAACCCTCACCAGCCCAAATATAAAACACTTAGAAACAGGAAAAACTTTGACACTGCTATATTCCTACATGAACTAAAAGCAGTTGACTGGTCAAAACTAAAAAATATACCATTAGAAGAGGCTATAGCTCACTTTAACACTAAATTCCTAAGTATCCTTGATTCACATGCTCCAGCACATACGATAAAATCTAGATCAAACACAGCACCCTGGCTCACAAATGATACCAAATCTAAAATCAAAACTAGAAACAGAGCCTGGGCCAGCTGAAGAACAACTAAAGCCCCACTTGACCATCCAAAATATCGTCAACTTAGGAATGATACAAAAAAATCTATTATACTAGATAAAAAAAGCTTCTGCCAAAATATACTACAAAAACACCAAAACAACCCTCAAACATTCTGGACAGGCTTAAATCAACTACTTCATGCAGGTCATTCTACCACCCCAACCCCGGCTAACCACACCCATAGTTCCCCAAAGACAATAGCTGCCGCTTATAATAACTTTTTCACTGAAACAATCCAATCCCTAGCAAATCAACTAACCCCCACAAACTTAAATCACACCCCTAATTTACCCACTAATCACCCCCAATTTAGCTTCCAACCGATATCCACTAGTTTTATCAAAACACTTATAAAAAAAGTAAAACCTACCACCCTCGCTGCTGTCCTCCTCCCTGCAGAGTACCTACAAATAGCTGCAGTTGTCATTGCATATCCCAAATCTATCCTTATCAACAGAACCTTATCCAAAATTCCTATCCCCTCCCTCTGGAAAATATCCCACGACATCCCACTCCATAAAGGTGGTAGTTCTACAGACATATCCAACTATAGACCCATTGCCATTCTTACCCCACTAGCCAAAATAATGGAGAAATGTGTACACAAGCAACTAATGCAATACCTTACACAGAATAACTTACTATCCAACTCCCAGCATGGTTTCAGGGCATACCACAGCACCACCTCAGCCCTCCTTTCCTTTACTAATGCCATAAACCAAAACAGGAATGACAATAGGCTATCCTCCGCCCGCTTTCTTGACCTATCAAAAGCCTTTTACATGGTCAACCATGAACTTCTTATTCTTTCTCTAAAATCCATTCCCCTCAATAAGCACGCAATCCAGTGATTCCAGTCCTGCCTGATTGGTAGACAACAGGTGGTACTATGGCAGGGCAAACTCTCCAGCCAGCTACCTCTCACCCTTGGTGTCCCTCAAGGCTCCATACTAGGCCCACTACTCTTCTCTATTTTTATCAACAACCTTCACACTACTATCCCTAAAGCTACCTGCATTCAATATGCAGATGATTCCACTCTGATCTGCTCAGCCACTCCCCATCCGAACTCAAATCCTAACCCAAAATACATTTAACACTATTGAGAACTGGCTCACCAATCAATGCCTACTGCTGAACCCCAATAAAACTAAACTTCTACTTTTCACCCCCACTAGTAGATCTGCCACACTTTCATTCTCTGTCATGTCTAACAATGGTACCACTATCTCCCCAGATCAACAGACCAAACTTCTAGGGGTTACCATAGACAATAATCTCAAATTTTACCTACAGGTCAACAAAACCCTACAGACCATCAATAAGAAGCTTGGATCACTGTATAGAAACAAGACATTTTTAATCCCACTGGCTAGGACCGCAAACGCCCAGTCACACCTACTCTCTACTCTTTTATATGCCTCGCCTGTACTTTCAAACCTCAACAAATCTGAACTAGGTAAGCTGGCTGTCCCATAGCTACAACCATATTGTCAGATTCACCACTGGCTCCACCTATAGAACCCACCACTGCCAGAACCTGAAACAACTAGAGTGGCTAGAACTGCCCAGCTTAATTCAAATCAATCAGCTCTTAATAGCGCACAAAATTCTGTACCACTCTGAGGATATCCCCTCACTTATAAATATTATCAAGCCATATAGCAACCTGAGATCCCTACAGTCAGCCAACAAACTACTGGTCCAAACCCACAAAGCTAATAACTCTGCTGGTGAATCCAAGTTTGCCAACTTTGTTGGCAAAACCTGGAATTCGTTCCCAAACTATATAACCCTACAATCCTCCAAAAGTGTCTTAAAAAAAAAACTCAAACAGTATCTCAAAGTGAACTGGCTTTGCCCATTTACCAACCCTGATTAAGTTATAAACTGAAAGCATAATACATGCAACTACGTCACCAAGCTCTATATCCAATCTGACGTCTCTTGCTTTTAATTGTGTCTGTCCATGAGAATTGTGAGTCCCTACTAGGGAACACTACTAAACCATTGTACATAATCACATTGTTTTATATTTTCTAATGTTATCTAACTTCTTGTGTAATCTATGTACGTTTGTCTATTTGGAGCTTTTCTCCCCGGACCTCTGCTGAAAATGGACATGTATCCAGTCGGACTATCCCGGTAAACAAATGTAAAATAAATAAAAAAATAAATAAAATTGTTTTTCATTATAGCTGTTAAGGAGCTTATACTGAACATGACACAGAATGCAGAAACATTTGTTCAGGCTACAGGGAGTATATTATGGATATTATGCCAGTCTACACCTTATACAGGGTCATTTTAATATGTGTAACTGAACATATTCTTCCTATTGTGTCTCCAATATGTGGGTCTGGGGGAGGTTTGACTAGAGGTACCACAAATTCCATCTTTTGCTGAAGCTAATGTTATGCTGGTGGCACCCCTTGAGTCTGCCTCTCAGGAGAGGAGTGAAAGCAGACAGGCAGTGTCACCTTTGTTGTCAAGGAAACAGCTGCGGCATTTGGTGAGTGCTGAGATGGACTAACATTTTGATGTATGTCTTAGCCATCTGGAACTCCTTCTGAAGTGAGCAGATTCACTTGAGTGGTAGACCATGTCCATTTGGCCACCAATAGGAGAATCTGCCCAAGACATCAACCACTCAGGACCAAAGTACCTGGGCATGCTGCTCTCTGAACTGTTCTGGCAGTCCTCCATGGCAGTACAATGACCTGTCCACTTCCTGGTGTTACCACTGCCTACTGTATTATTTTTTATGTCTTGTTCATTCTCCAACTCTACCCATCATCACCATTATTTTGTGTGTGTGTGTGTGTGTGTGTGTGTGTGTGTGTGTGTGTGTGTGTGTGTGTGTGTGTGTGTGTCCATTCCTTGTGCATCCTTACCTTTTGCTTTTGCAGTGACACCTGTTTGCATGTTACATGCTTGCCTGTTTGAACCTGCTAACATTTTTAACCCTCTTTCATTCTCTAGCTCACGTGTGCATGTCTTCCCCATCAACACTTCTCTCTTCATACAGAAAACGAGACTGTATCCTCCCACAAATCTACCTTCTCACCCCCTCACCCCTATGCCTTTCCTTATTTGTTTTTCTAGTATATTCCCTTTGCTTGCTCCCATTCCTGTTTTCTACTTCCCTAGATACACATTTCCTTCTCATTTACAAGATAAAATGGGTGGCCTCTTGTCGGCCACCCACATTGCTGTATAGTGTCTACAGACGGTTCACTTTGTGTGATCTGCTGCATTTTGCTGTCTGTAGAAATCACTAGCTATCTACTGCTGGGCGTGTGAGTGCTGGCACATATAGTGCTTCCAGTACCTCATATTATGCTCTATATTACAACATACATGTTGGTCATGAGCAGGATGGTATTGTCACTTATGTACCACTGAGATGCTATCATTGCTCAGACCTTGTGGCACTGTGTAGTTATAATTTACAGAGCTCGCTCTTGCATACCTATACTATGGTTCAGTGACTACATATAATAACCTCTTTATAACATACAATGAGGCACTTTTGCACTAGTGCTGCACAGGTATTCTGTGAATCTAAATTAATCCAAATCTCTGTCTTTCTCATAGACAACATTTGTCCAACAGTGCAACAGAGACAGTAGTAGAGCACAGCCAAGGTGCTAAACACCAGGTGCATTATAAGTACTCATGTATCAGTAGTTCCCAACACACTTACTATCTGCCATTTGCTCCAAATGGGAAATGCTTTAACTACCACTAGTTCTATCATTCTTAATTACCCATCCCTCACACTATGCAGCCCTAATGCACTACATAGTCCTAACAATGCCCTATCTCTGAACTAAAACTCCTACCCAGTCCCTAACCTTAACTTTAGCGCACCCTTCCCATTCCCTAACCGTGTAGTCCTTGATAGGTCCTTAAATCTAAAACTCCTCTCCTGCTTCCTAAAGCTAATGTCTCCAGTTTCTCCCCAACCTTAAATTCCAACCCAATCCCTAACCCTAACACTCCTGTTCTCTAAAACTAATTCCCCCTCCTGATCACTACCTGAAACCTTAACCAGTACTCCCATCCCCTCCAAATTCTTCCCACTTCCTCCCTGCAGCTGTCACACCTGCCTTCATACTCAAACTTGAATATTGCAATTAGTGAGGTACAGCAACTTCATTATCTTCGCACAACTGCCACAACTTGCCTGAACATGTAATATAGTTTAAGCACAAACGACAGCCTGTGTAAACTATGAGATATTTCGTTATAGGAGTATTCAGATTTTACATGTATTAATAAAATGCATTCTACAGGTAATTGTAATTATTTGCAGTGTGATACTACTTGCAGGTAGTATCCTCAACAGACACAGTCAGGTACGCATGGCCGTGCCTGTACCAGTCTCCAACACTTAAATCGTGTACACTCAGAGTGGAAGGGGGAGGGACCACAAAGCTATGAGGCTGCATCCCTGAACCATACCTCTAAATCCCTCAACACAAGAATTCTGGGCAAAGCCAAACAAGTTGGGGGAAAAGGCCCAAAATCTGGGAAAGATTTTAAATATTGCTCTTATAACCTTAGAAAGTGTCTGGAAAAAAAACAAGTTTTGCATTAGTATGCATTTTCTGAAGGATATTGCACCTGAAACTGAAATGGCTGACATTATTGAGGGACTTCAATTCATAAAGATTTTACAGAAAAACAATTTTTTATGAGAAACAAATCCAAAATGTTAGGCAAAAATCTGGATGTTATGTGCAATTCTGGACAGTTCATAGGTATGCCCTAAACTGAATACCAGATGTCTACAGCTTTGCCCAGCACTTAGTGCACTCCTCTTTAAGAATTAGAGTTAGGGCTTATACATTTGCAATCTGCTATGCTATATTCCAACTAATCCTGCTATATTGAGTAGAGCTATCTACCTCTGACAATAGAGTGGCTTTTGTGATTCACTCAGTCACACTGCAAGCAGTATAACACTGCACAAATTGTACAGCAGGCGTACGTAGCATTGAGGTGTGCAAAACACCTTCAGGAATCTCCTCTGCCCTAAGTACTAATTCACTTAGTTTGTTCTCATTAATATTTATGCCTAAAACAATAGACTTAAAAAACTGTGCAAGTATTTTTTTTAATTGGAACCATGTCTTACTGAATGCTTTTTTATTTTTTAATTTATCTTCTGTGTAAGAATCCATTTTATCTATTTTTTAATTCTAGTATAGCATACTGCAGAATCATATTATGTATGGAAATTGGTCTATATAACACACTTTCAACATTCCTGCATGAATCAAAACACTTATTATATTGTCCTAACTATGTTCTTATAGGTTCATAGGTTCATAGGTTCATACTAGGCTATCTGCCCGAGGGCATTTACAAGCCTAGCCCATCGTTTTGTGGCTTAGGCCACCCCTTTAGTATGGGGAACTATACCCATTATTTTTCTGTGCCTCTGTCGAGCAGTGACACTGAGGTAATCCCTGGGGTATATCTGCGATCTCCCATCCATTGGTCAAGATTTCTCTTGAACAAGGCCAGCGAGGTGCTCTGCCTCACATGTACCGGGATTTTGTTCCACAGCATAGGGAGTCTTTGGGTGATGAATCTATCCCTCCAGCACGCCTATTAATAGCCGTGTCAAGGTTTAAGTCTCCGCCCTTGTGGCTCTGATGGATCTAGATTTTTGAGGTGAAGCATATTCATCAAATCTGGGTTTGACATGGCCTTGTATGTTAGGCAAAGGTCACCTCTGAGCAAATGATGGCGACTGAATAGAGCTGGAGTTCTTTCAGTCGGGCAGCATAGGACAGATTTTGAGACCCTTTATCCTTTTGGTGAGGAACTTTTGTGGCCTCTCCAGCTGCTGCAAGTGTCGGGTCAGATACATTCCGAATGGGGCATTGTACTCAATCATTGGTCTGATGAGTGATGAGTAAAGGGAGACTATGACCTCCCTTGATCTAGATGAGAATCCCTTCATGATATGGTGGGCAATGTAGAAGGTCTTCCTAACTACTTTAGCTACATGGGTGTCGAATGACAGACTACTATCAACCTGGGTCCCCAGGTCCCTGATAACTTCTTCTGTGCTCAGTGGATTGCCACCTATTTGGTAGCTAGGGGTAACCTTGTTTTTCCCGAAGGGTATGACTATGCATTTTTTGGCATTTAACTTTAGGCAGGACTATATTCAGATGATGAATTCATAACACGTGCTGAAATGTTGTCAGAGAGGGCTTGAAGTAGAGATGAAGAACTCGATTTCTACTGCTTTCTTTATATTTTTATTCTTATAATATATCGCCATAAAATGCTAAAGTTTTCTTAACTGAAGAATGAAGAACAGAAAGAAAGAGAGGCAGAAAAAGAGAGAGAGAAATGAATTCCTGAGACTTCTTATAACTTAGCTGACGAGCTATTTTTTTCATTTATGCCATGATGCAAGAAAGTAATTGCTATCAATATACAGCACTATCATTTGTAGCATCTTCAAAATCATCAAAATATATGAAGTGGACAAGCACCAAAGGAGCAAAGATGTGAAACATGAGTATGGATTATCACTTCTTTTTCTTCAATTTTTGATTTTCCGTGGGATGAGCCAACATACAACATAATGAATGACATTATTTTGATGTGGCTGGCCTTGGACTTCACCCTCATGATAAAACTATGCCACCCAAGGGGAAATCCAGTAGTTTCCACACCCAGTCAGGGATTGTTGCTGAAGTATGCAATAGAAACTAGTTTATATTAAAAGAAATATGCACACCTATTGGACAAAACAATCAGCATACCCATGGTAAATCCAACATTACCGACAAGAATAAATCCAGCTGCCAACAAATCACTAAAATGAGCTTCTTATTGATTTAAGTCCAGTCAGTGGATATAATACTGCATAAACTGCTGTAAATGTATTAAAACAGCGAAAGTATAATCAGTTTAAGCAGGAGCAAACTTTGACCACCTCATATTTAAAGTGAAGTGATTTTCGCAGTCCTGTTTATTACTACCTATCAACAGTAAACATCAGAGCTTCAAATCAGTTCAGTTTAAATCCAACTTGTTCACAATTTGCTTCTGCTTAAACAACTTCAAATCAGAAGACATTTTTCACTTAGATAGAAAAAATGAGCAGCAAAACTCACAGTGCTCTTCTCTGCTTCTCCAAAGGTTAGTAATACTTGTGTCAGAACCAACCATACCAAATAAAGCCATGCTAAGAAAAATACTTAATCCAACAATATAATACTGAAAAGTATTATGGACAACTTTCCCAGCATACTGAAACCATTATTCTGTAAACCAATATACAAAATGAGCCATTATTATCCAGTAGGATGCATTATGGGACTACTGCAACTTTATTGACATATACTAAGGACTGGATTCCAAAAGGACTTTGGTGTGGAGTAACATGTCAAACTGACCTGATAACCTCATACACAACTCAAAAATATAGGTCTCTGCCAGTCGTCCCTCAGCATTTACTAATGGTGTCTGCTAGAGCCCTACACCTGATTCCAAATGTGAAGCTGGGCTCACCTCACTGAAATAATTTGGCTTTGTACATTGGTGAGGCTTGTCAATATATGAGACTGAATCAGTGAAGAAGTCCATTGAAATGAATGATCTTTTTAGGGAGGCAGGCTCCAGTTTTATGTTGAACTAGGTAATTCAGGTAGTACCTGGTAAGAAGATAGACTGCCTTTATTACTTAGTTCCACATACAAGAAAAGTTGTATTGAAGGCTTCAAGAGTCATGGGGGACAGGCATGTCTGTGACACAATGTGTGTAGTGTGAGCCATCCTCCTGAAGTCCTCTGGGGACAAATAACAGTACTCCCTGCTGGCCTAGCAACACTGTCCCTCTTCCCAGACAGTGTGAATTTAGGTGTGACAGTCATGCTTGCATTCTACACTCCATGTAAATGAATGCTACCATGGATATTGCAGAAAATGTGGTTTGATAGAGGATTTGCTTCAGAATTACCAGTGCATGCTGTATAAACATGTGCTGACATATAAAATCTTATATTCATTTAGCAAATGATCACTCAGTTCAGTTAGATAAAAGTGTAGTGTCATAAATACAATTTTTTTTGAAACTAATTCAAAAACTCTAAAAACATCATTTGAAACATAAACATAACATTTACAAGTTTCAAAGACAGGATAACATAATCTAATGTACAGAAAGCAGAAGCAAAAGTCTGGGGATTAGCCACAGCTGGCTTTGTTTTGACACTTCAGTTTTTCCCATACTGCCCCAAAACACCAAAAAATACCAAAAACAGCAAACACGTCACCATGCACAAACACACAAAATTGTGATGGACTTTTGCCTGCAGTGAGGTTTATGCTTCTTAATATAAACATGTCTAAGTCTACCATTGCTAAGAGAAAAAGCAAATACTTGACATTAGCACAAAAGCATAATTTTTTTCTCGTTTGTTCTGCAAATTCAAATAAAAAACATCAGTTTCCAAATTCAGTGAAAAAAGTTATAGAATTACAGCACTTGCATTTCAGTCGAAGAAATGATGCATACTACCCACAGTGTAATTTTTTATAGATTCTTCTCTAATACCTGCTGCTTTATAAATGAAGGTGCCTCCTGTACACATGAATCAACTTCAGCATATTTGCACTGAAGTATATTTACTGTAAAACATTAGTAAATATATGGAAACCTAAGCTACTTTGCAATGCCTTGTTTATTCACCAAGGTCTGCCTTACAAATGGCACTCTGCTGTTATATGTACTACTACACATGTGCAGATACTCAGACACAACAAGAACCCACACATACACTCAAACTCCCCACTTTCTTAAAGTGTATTATTATACTTTCTATAGCAAATGTAAGTATCAAACCCTTAGTAACAGGTACAATCTCATCACACATAATATCAAGCATGTGACTTTTGTAGTTAACTCTATTAATCAGGATAACCCCTTGAAATTTTAAAAGTAAAAATTATAGATATGACATCATAAAGAATTAATCCCACACCACCTTACCTCTAGTGTACAAGTTATTCTAACGTAAGTATAGCAACAGGGCAGCCTTATATCATAGTAGGACTAACTATTAGCTTTGTCTCACAGCTTTAACACTGTACATTGAAAATTAGCACATGATGATATGTCAGTGAAACCAAAATATATACAAGTAGCTGTTCTTTGAAGAGGTTTTGCATTTTTTGATTAACTAGAATGCTTTGTTTGAGTATGTAAATCAGATCCAGTACTTAGGCTGACATTGTTTTATAGTTGTGGTCATAAGTACAATCTGATCTGACAGTGAAACCAAAACCTCAAATAATTCACGTGATGGTCTTCATTTTGTTTGCTAACTGCTTGCAGCTTTAACATCAAGGGTATACTCAGAAATAAACTGTAAAATGCAGATACACGAGAAGTAACTATGCAATTATATTATCCTGAAAACTGCTTCCTCTTCAGCTGCAAAGATACAGTTACTCTGATGTTAACATTCTCTCTATAACTATTTTTTTTATTATTACCACTTGTAGTAACACACTGAAATGAAACCACAGTTGCAGTTCACATAAGTGTGAAGGTACGAATTGCATTCACCTTGCTTTACTGTGTCTGCATCCTTGGTAGGTACTGTATGTATTTATAACCAACATATTTATTTATTTATCTATCGATTTGTTTTTGTTTACCAGGGAAGTCTGACTGGGTAATACCCATTTTCAGAGGAGACCAAGGGAGAAAATCTCCATTTTCTTACACTACATTATACTAAGATCCATTTATACACAGAGTAGTTATTATACACAGACAGCAGTTACATCTATACATTCTAAGATTTCACAGAGGTGGAAGTTACTAAAGAGGAAGCCTATGTGCTTACTATTTTTTAAAACTGCGAAGTGCAATATACTCTGTCTGTGTCACATCATCATTAAATGTTTGCAACAGTGGAAAGATGTAAATCTATACTGTGTCAGCAGTCCATAGTGACGGGGCTCTGCTCCTAAACTTATTGTTAATTTTGGTCATCCTACACGTTCTTCTAATATGATTGATATTTGATTATTGGAAATTTATGTCTTTCTTTTAACTGGTTCATATTTTATTATTATCTGTAACGTGACTACCTACCTTACTCAGCAAAGCCACAAACTTACGGTAGGGTACTGACATTTTAGTCCCCCTCCGTTTCCATAAATTCCCATTGAAATACCATTTCTAAATAATAATATTAGCAAAGAAAATGTTTTGCATAACTATAATGAACATAATCTACACAGTGCTGTCTCAGCTCATCATTATGTACCAGAGGCTAAAAACCTGGTGGACCACATTTTAAACCAATTTCCAGGACTTGGTCAAAATAATCATAATCTATGCAAATTTGTGCTTGGTGAGTCATTATAATCAAATGTGCTGTTTTTCAACAGTAAAAGTCTTGTTTCCAGTTTAAGTCATTCTTTCCCACAACACTTTTCAAGAACTGCTCTGTATTTGCCAAGTCACTAGCCTCTAATATAGGATACGGTGCTAAAAGAATTAAAGTTGTATCACTCACAAGGGCCATACACTGATTTGATACAAATCTGAGAAGTTTGGTACAAGCTTAAATAAGTAAATATTATTAATATTATATAATATAATATTATAATAAATAAGGTAAATAAGTGTAAAAATAGCCTTCTTAAGTTTTGATGGTGTAAGATAAATAACAAATGTTGCTGTTGTTCCCGTGCCTGTCAGTAATGGACTCTGAATCTGGTTCACGCATCAAATGATGTCAAGCAGATTTTACCTCATATCATGTACTGACAACGACAAGAAATATAAATGTTCCTGTTCTACACAAAAGTGAATTCTGAATTACTTCTTAGCACAAGGCCACCATGGTTCTAGACTTCAGGTTCTTGCAATCCCAAGTTGTTTTTCTTGTTTTTTTTATCCCCCACCCCCACACACATGCACACGTGCACACACACACACACACACACACACACGCACACACACACACACACGCACACACACACACACACACACACACACACACACGCACGCACACACACACACACACACACACACACACACACACACACACACACACACACACACACACACACACACAATCTCTCCTACACTCTGTTCATCTGCTGGCCCTCTCCACAAGTCCTGTTGACTACCTAAAAATGTCCCCTGAAGCTAAAGCAAACTGAGTTATATGAACCTGTCGATGTGGAAGCTGTACCCACTGCTTTTGTCCTCTCGTATCTAAATTATGTCTGCAGGTATTTTTGTTTACTGCCATTGCTGGCCATATTGTAAGTCATATCCTGTATGTGACCTGATCCCAGATTTCTCAAAGGCTCTGCTACATGGTATCACTTGCAAATTAAATCAAGTTTAGCCAAGTCTGAAAGTATTGTTTCTGTAAAAACAGTTGAATGTTTAGAAAGTTTCTCTCCCTGAAGTGAGCATACAGTCTCTTCTTCTTCTCAAAGATATTTAATATTGATATAATACGTATTAGAACTTGTTTGTTTCACTTTATATAGCACGCAGTAAGTGCTACAGTAGCTGGAATTTACTAAGAGCTTCTGTAAGCACTGTTGAAAATGTCCTTGTAATCTTGCACAGACCTCAGAAGTACCTAATACATCACTAGTCACTGATAATGTGTGTTGACTTGATTTTATTCTTAACAATTCCCTACTCAGGTGGCTCTACCTCTAATAATTTCCAGTAAGATTTTTTTCTTCTGTTTCCAGTGCAGGATGCTTTGTACACCAAGAGGATAAGTAACCAAGATAATTTTTTCTTGATAATCAGTCTTTGGATAAACAAATGCAGGATCACCATGGAAAACTCAGCACTTTTGATATTCTTAAATTCTCACTAAACATCTCTACGTCACTGCTCACATCCCTTTATGATATGCATCTGTCTTTCAGATTTGATAGGTCTAGCCTAAGAAGAGGAAGAGGTATGTTGTTTTTAAAATAGGAATATACAAGCAGAATAACTTAAACTTAATCTATGTATATATGAAGGTAACCAAAACTAATTAGTTATGCAGTGACTCAGATTGTAATAGGATGTATAAACTTGTTCTAAGTTGGTGAGCTGTGTATTATGCCTCCTTCCTCTGCCTACTCCTTCATAATGAAATCCTAAATTACCTCTCTGCATGGTACTCAGTGACTGATTTCTTCTTTTTAAGTGACTAAATCTGTATTTTTTTAATGGAGTTTAATAAAGAACTTGAGCAGTTTACTAGCTGGTTAGGATTTACATTAGGACCAGCATGAACATAGGTTGTAACCAACATGACTGATAGATACATTGCAGTTGTCTTCCTCCATAACAGCCTTTTCACCATTGTAGACTGGTTACAGAATGTTTCTTGAAAAGAATAAAGCTGAGGGGTATACTAGTCACTGGTAGATCTATATCAAATGTTAAGAAGCTGGAAGTGTTTACTCATCCCTCCCTAACTGACAACTGTTTACTCTTGTATTCATTTTTTGACACCTTTTACAACTGTACCTTTATTTTAATTTTCTTCTACTATGAAGTCATTTCTGTTACTGATAGAAGTGGGTATCGGACCATCTGCCCTTGACTTAATGGGTGTAGACAGGCTTTTTAGGACCTGTGCGACAGCTTTGAGAATGCAGTGTCCCCTGGATAAGAAGTATAGGCTCTGCACTCAGTGCTAGACTTTCACTACACCTTACTTACACTGCTGAATTTACCGCATTTAGTGCCACAATTAAGCAACCTAAAAAAAGGATGATGTACTTGTAAGAAAGATAGTTATACATATGTACATAGTTCCACAAGGTTAAAAAGCTGTTAATCCCATGGTACATTCTTCAAACTGAATGAACCGTTAGGCTTCTACTTATTAGTGAAGAACATGCCTGCAATTCAGAATGTTACCAAATGACTGAATAGGTCATAAGTGGTTTTTAGTGTCAAGTTCAAGAAAATATCACTGTGTCTTTAGAGCCAAATGACTCCTTGCCTGTGGTCTCACCTTCGATAACCACATTGCCAGAACAGTCAGAAAATCCTTCTATGTGGCACACCTCGTCATTAAGGGCTTTTCATCCAGAAAAAAGAGGTCATTGTCCCACTGTACTCATCCCTCATTAGACCCATTATAGAGTACAACACCTCATTTGGTATGCATCTCACAAGACATCTGCAACAGCTGGAAAGGCTGTAGAAATACCTCACTAAAAGAATCACAGGCCTAAAGTAGATGCCCTATGCTGACCGTCTAAAAAACTCCAGCTATATGTAGCATATCATCTCCTCAGAGGTGATCGCTGCTTAACATACAAGGCCATGTCAAACCCTGAGCTGTTGGACATGCTCCACTTAAAGAAATCCCAATCCCTCAGAGCCACATGCTCCCGGGATCTAAACCTTATCATCACAATGAACAAAACATGCTGCAGGGATAGGTTCCTGACCCCAAGACTCCCAATATTCTGGAATAGACTGCCCATACATGTCAAGCAGAGTGCCTCCTTGGCCCTCTTCAAAAGGAACCTTGACGATTGGATGGTAGATAGGAAATTCACCCTGGGGATCACGTCAGTCACCCTGCTAGACAGGGGTCCAGGGAAGTAAATATTGTGGGAAGAAATATCCAGATAATTGTTATGGCTAGGCTTGTATAGGCCCTAGGGCTGATAGCCTAGTACCAACCTATGAACCTATGAACCTATGAACATAAAGCCATTTTATAGGCACTGCTGCTCCTACTTACACAAAACTGCATACCTTCTGCCTCACAGTAGTCACATGACTCTCAGACATATATTGCTATATTATTGTCATGCTCATAGTTCACAATAAATACAAATGACTTATTGATTAGCACAATATACCATCGAAACTCAACAACACTGGTGATCAGTTAGCATTTAACACAGTGATTCTTGTCTACCTTAATTCTGTGACATTTGTAAATTCTTCAGAGATGCTGGATATAGTCCCAAATCACTTCATTCACCTTGGCTTCCTGCTCCACAGTGTTGTATATTCCTCAGTCTTCACACCTTCTGCATGGCCATCATCATCATCATCATCACCCTCCCCTTTTGTCCATTTTTCTTCATGGGGTCAGAGTGTTGTGTCAACTCTCACCATCACTCTAGATTCAATGTCACACTTTTACTTTTTTCAACAGCCATGCCTGATTATTGTAGGTCTTCACTCACACAATCCATCCTTCTCTTTGCCGGACACCCTTGTTTTCTCTTGCCTACTTCTTGTCAGTCCCAAAACTTCCTCACTAGATTGTCTTCTGCTTTTCTGCACATGTGCCCAAAGCACTATAATCTATTCTCTTTCACCTTGTCTGCAATTGGAGCTACTTTGCTGTCTGCTCTGATGTCCTCATTTCTTCATATGCCACACAGTGTGTATCCTGCCACCTGTCCAAGACACTTCATCTCCATCACCTCAAGCTTCCTCGACAGCTCTGCCTTTGTTGCACAGGTTTCTGTACCATACAGTAGTACTGGTCGCACCACTGTTTTGTACACCTTACTTTTCAGCATTCTTCTGTCATATACTACCTCTGATACTCAGTGCCAGTTGGCTGCAGTGAGTCTGATTCTAGTTTTGACCTCCCCATTCATACTTCCCTTGTCCTTAATGGCCACTGCCAGATACTTGAAGCTGTTAACTATCTTCCATTCTATCTCAGTTTTCAGCTTCTTCTAATTTCACCCATTTGCTGTCATTATAACTATATTACCTGTACTCAGTTTCATTCCATGTGCCTTCTGTTTTGCATTCCATTCATCTATCTTTGCTGAAGTTCTTTCTCAGACTCTGCCTGCAATACTACATTGTCTGCGTACATCAGCTTTGTTGATCTGTCCCTTCCGACCTATTTGTTAACATAGTCCATCACCAGTATGAGCAGCAGTGGGCTCAGGGTTGAACCCTGATGCACACCTACTCTCACTGGAACCCCTCTGTGAGACCAAACACTGTTCGGACTTGAGTCATTGGGTCCTTGTACATAACCTGCACTAACTCTACCAATGTTTCTCAGACATCAACCCACCACAAGACTGCCCAAATTAGCTTTATTAGGACCCTGTTGTCTTTTTTTCATGTTTAAAAATGCCCTGTTGGGCTCTTCCCTTACCTCTAACTTCTTCTCAACTATCTGTGCTCACTGTAAACAGCCGGTAATTTGTGCTGCATCCTGATGTGAATTCGAACTGCTCATCTCTCATCTTACATCCTACTGCTTTGCATATTCATTTATCAATCACCCTCTCCAGATCTTTTTTGCAGTGTAACAGGAGTTTGAACCCTTATACTGCCCACAGTTGTGGATGTTCCTTTTGTGCTTGTGTACTGGCACTAGTATGCTTACTGTCCAGTAATCTGGGATACATCTTTCTCTCCATTGTGTTATGCTTACCCTCAGAAGGCATTTCTCCCCTATCTCACACATCTTGATCATATCTGGTGTGACCTCATCTGAGCCTGCTGCTTTCCATGACTTCATTTTCCTCAGTATTGTACTTACTTCTTCTAGCGTCAGCTCCTCCTCTTCTTTCTTCGTAGAATGTGTCTGGGGCAGTACAAATTCTGCAGGGTTTTCTTCATTCAGAAGCTTCTGGAAGTACTCCTTCCATTTGCTTTTGATGTCCTTTGAACTGGTAAACAAGTTGTTGCTGGCATCCATTATGATGGGTGTGATGACCCACCACTGTCAACCAGTAATCAGTGTATCTCAATCTTCACCACTGGCAACAGTGGGGGAAATTTACTGAGAGGATAACAGGTACACACACAGTATTCCCAGATGCTGCTCTCTGCATCAAATGCAATTTCCCTTAAGAGCACACAGAGACCACAGTCAGTCCGGGGCTGGATTCTTCCTCTTCTTCCAGAGCCCCAATAAGACTCCCCACTGGCACAGCTATAGAGTGGAGATCTCAGGTGAGTGACCAAGCCAAGACCTCCAACACCCTCTCTGTCCAGCCAGTGCTTTGTGCCCCTGCCCAAGTAGCTGACACACTCACTCTTTGAGGTTTGATGTGCACACATACACCTGAGAAATGTTGGCACAGGTTTAATAGCTATGCCCCCTTCTTCTCAGACTATAAAGTAGTTACCACTGCCACCAATCACTCCTTATCAGCTACTTTAGGGCCCTTAACAAAGGGTGTCCAATTTTACTGTGAAATACTAATACTAATACAAATGGTAGTTTGACCAAGAGGAAGGCTGTTCGGAGTGGCCCACACAGTGTCTCCGAATAAATATGCAAATACTCTCAAAACTTAAATATCTCTACACACATCAGCCACAATGAAAGGTTTAAATATATTTAATAATAAATGAAAGAACAAGACAATACTAAATATATATTCACAGTGACATCACAGTTCAAAACCACAGGAAATATTTAAAATAACATTGCAGTACAGGTTCACACAAATAAAGAAAAACATTTAAACTAAGATTCACTATATTCCTGACCAAATCTAAGAGAATTATACTGTCCCCTAGAAACTTACTTACTTCAAAATAAGGCTGATGTGGTGAATGGTTCTTGTTGTTGTTGTCAGGTCCAAGGCAGAATGCAGAATGCTCTGTCTCACTCAGAGACTTCTCAAAATAATATAATAAAACACTCGAAACAAGAATACACTGAAAAACACCACAGGAGCAGGAAATGGGTTGCAAAATCCTTTACTTCAAAGTTCGTAACTGGTACCTCAGCTTTTCACCTTCAACGGATACTTCTCAAAATAATATCTAAAATATTACTGCTGGGATAGTTTGCAGAATGACATCACTTCTTGTCAATCATCTGACTTCTATTTCCCAGGCAAAAGCCCCACTGCTGGAAGCTGGCAGTATTTAGCATCTACCTGTAAAAATACCCAGACAAGGGGTTTTGCTCAGAACTTTGGCAGGTGCTGAATGTCATAAAACAATTGGATTCCTTCATGCTTCTCAAGTAGCAATTAATTCACCCCAAAGACAATACAGAAAGCTTCATAATGCAGACTTTGTGTCTCTAGCTGCATTGAAACATCTTTATGGCCTAGCCTATAAAGTAATTTAATTTCATATATTTTTCTAAAGTTTTCTGGACTGAGATTAACCTCCTGCATTCCAGTTTCCACTGTTAAAATATATGCATTAGCGCATGTACATTTCTGTTCTCTTCCAGTAGGGAACACTGTGGATACATTTCAAACACAGCACTTTACAAATACCGTTTCAACACAAACATCTGTGCAGAGCAGTTTGATATACACATGACATACAGTTCTAATACATTTGTAACACAAGCATCTTATATAAATCACTTTGATATTCACCGATGACCTATAATTATTTACAAAATTCCAGCTAGCTGTGCTGGCAATATGTCCATTCTTCACATAGGGTATCTGACTGTCTTCTTTAACTGTGAATTTTTGTCTTGCATCCTGATAGAGTTTCATTATGCTATCTACTGAGTCACTTTCTAGAAGATGGTAGAGTGTTTCTGATGCCTTGTTTTTTGTTATTGATACTTTTCTCTTAAACTTTTTGTTAGCCAACTAGTGTTTCTTACTAACTTGGTCTGTCTTTTCTGTGTTCTGCTACCAACTTCCTTATGTACTTTATTTCCATACCTGACTCAGCATATCTGTTCTATAGCCCTCACACATGCTGTTTTGAGGTGGTTCCATTCTTCTTCATCTCCACATATTTCCTTTTCTTCCTGAGGTGCTACAGCCCTGATTATTTTCTTGAACTCTTGTGATTTCTTTTCAGTGCTCTGGATATTTCCTTCAGTACTTGTGACTTCTTTTCAGTCAACTTCCACATCTTCATCCTAGTTTCTGTTGACTTTAGAGCCTTTTCTGATCACTGGTCACAGATGACTATGGCAACCAAACATTTATGCTGTGAGTCAACTGTTTCACTGGGGATGAGTTAGCAATCACTGATTATACCTGAGTGCTCTTTTCTTATTAGGATGAAGTACCTGAGTGGCATGTTGGCCACTCTTGTACATGATCTTGTGACTCTCTCTTGCTGAACCATGTGTTGGCCACTATCAAGCCATTTGTCAGACAGAAGTCTACAATGGTCTCACCTTCTTTATTCATGTTACCCCACCCATGTGGACCCATGCACTCTTCATATCTTGTTCTGTCTGCCATAATATGTGCATTCAGTTCCCCATTGGCTTTGCTGCACTGCCCTTCTATTTTTGTCTCTTGGATACATAGGATGTCCATCCTCCTCCTTACCATAATGTCCTCCACTTCTAAGCTGCATCTTGTCAGTGAACTTACCCTGAGTGCAGTGATTCCTAGTTTGGCAGGTGAATTGATTTTAAATCCAGCTATTGCTCAACAGTAATGTTCCCAGGTAACCCAAGCTGGTGTAGGTCAAGTCCTCAAACCCACTTATCACCTGCAAATACTAATTTAGTGGCAAGTCCTGATATGGCTTGCAGTCCATAATTTCTGCTCTCCTATCTAGATGATACTGCAGTTGATGCCCGAAGTGGTTCGTCTATACAACATTTCCTCCTTTAAACACCATCCAGAGTCTGTGTTGCTATCCTCAGATTCCTGGGCGAGTTTGAGGTGGAAACATTCAGCATGTTTTTGGGAGGTGAGAGGAACCTCACAGAGAGACAAGGAGAACATGCAAGCTACATATAGGTATACGCATTGGGCGGAGGTCAGGGTCAAACCCTGTACTCTGTGCATGGAAGGCAAAGACCTTAACCATTATGGCAACTGGCCATTAGTAGTTAATCTCTATTTCAGAATAGTGTATTGTATCATTTCCTTGTACTTCCCACATCTTCTTGCATCTTGTTCTCTTGTGTCTTCTTAACTCCTTTTCCCTGCATTCTAGTCTAACCCAACCCTGATATTCTGCTCTATTGTAGTCATGGGTGGTGCCAGATATATTCCATGCATGCCACAATGTACATATGTTTTATTTATTTCTTTATTTTGTGCAATGCAATGTGTGGAATTAAAAAAGCATGCTTCATTTTTATACATTTTGTTAAATCATTTGGGGCAGGCTGCTACATTCTGGGCACTGATGCATCAGTCCTGGCTACATCCTTCTTGTAGCTTCAGATCTTTCTTCCTCCATTGCAACTTAATCCATCCCAAAAGTTGCACCATTCCATAAACATCTTTTAAGTAATGTTGGCTTTACATCATAATATAAGGCACTGGTTCCTAGATTTCCTTATGTTTTATTTGAGCTCTAAATTGATCCCCATCTGTATTCAATGGTCCACATTATGACATTGCTCTATACACTTGTAATGTGTACTGTTGCAAAACACTGTTGTGGATTTTAATTGTGATTTATACACTATATATTGTATAATTGTGTCTAAAAATATTTGCATACAAACTGAACTATATCCAGCTTTTCTGCCTCTAGTCTGAGTTATGCCTATACATATGATTAGAAAATATTAAATAAATACGTCTAAACACACACACACACACACACACACACACACACACACACACACACACACACACACACACACACACACACACACACTACTCCTGGACATTTCAGCTCTGAGACAAACAGTTTTCCTCTGATGTTATTAATATACTGCTGATCAACAGCAAACTTGCATGTACAACTTATATCCACACCTTGTTGCGTGAACTGCAGGTTGTAGAGTTACAGAGTATTAGATATAGACATTGCTGAAAATGTGTTTTTCGGACCCATTGGGTTGAACTGTCAGATCTTTTTTTTGCATATACATGGTATGTGCTTCATATACAAAGATTGCACTAGCTGTTTGAAAAAGATGATGTTCATCATATTCATCACTCCTGTAGTAACCTTAGCTATATGGGTTATACCCTGCTTAGGATATTACAGATGGTCAGCTTCCAAAGCTTCAGGACACCTTCCATGCTCCTAAACCATCAGTCAGCTTGAGCTGAGCTGACTAAAAGACTGCTTTGGGTGCCAAGCCCTTCAGAGCTTTCCTGGATTGATGGTTGATGTGTGCTGTTTCCTTGCTGAACAGATTAGTTCCCTTTGGGGGAAAAACTTCCATTAATAAAAATGTTTATTTTCTAACACTTTCCTGTTCAGGGAAGTTATTTTAAAGCTAGGAGTTTTTGTTTTAATGGACTGTCACAAGACATTTTAAAAATTGTTTAACATAATTGAAAACCATTTTTTTTCCTGTGGAGAAATTGTGTTTATTTTACTTTGTTTGGGGTGACAACATGTTTATAGTGCTTTTTACTATATTTTTGTGTGAAAAAGTGACTTTTAAAGACTTTAAGTTTTACTATCTTTTGCTGCTTTCCCCAGGAAAGAAGCACTATTCTCATCTTGACTGTGGAACAAACTGTTGGTCCCACAGTCACATCTTCTTCCAGCCATAAAAAGAAAAAGTTAAATAGCCTTTGCCACCACAGCAGGCTAGCAATTTGTCTCAGCTGCAGGTGGATGACTCTGCTGTGGCCATTAGCTGCACCTCAGGCTACTCATCTTTTACCCTGGATCCCTCTAGTGTAGCACCAATGGCCACCATGGACCAAGGTTTAGCCATGTCTTCTGTGGCTGTTGGGTTCTCCTCAGGGGGCAAGGGAGACCCACTTTTGTTGGTCCTGGAAGAGGGCACAGAGAAAACTATCCTGTTTTGTCAGAATGTTGTGCCCATCCCTGGGAAAGCTGCTGCTGTCATTAATAACACTGTTGGCCACATTTTTTCTGTCAAAAAGAAACAGAAAACTAAACATGTATTTACACCTCCTCAAATTTCCCTAGACAAGGATAGTTTACTGGAAATGGCTCACTGTTTAATTCAGGCTATTGATCCTTATTATAAAGTAGTTTCTGGTAATAGAAAGAGGGATACCTCTTTTCCTGAAGGTATTCAAGATTTTGAATCTAGACAGGAAGATGAAGGGACAGATACAGGGTTTTCTTCTTAAATCTCTGATTCAGACTCAGAGGAGGACTTAGTTTATTAATTTCCCTTTGGGGGTTTCTTTTTCTGTGAGACTATTTCTAGAATCTGCAAATGTTTTCATTGGGAGAACACTCAAGTTTTTTCAGTTCCTCAGAAAATACTATGAGCTATTATGGAAGGAGTTTCCAGAACCTTCACCCATTCCTCTAGTTCTGACAACTTTTGAGGATATGCATGCATGTGCGTGTGTGTGTGGGTGTTACTGCCTGCAATTTTCCTGGTATGCAGCCAGCTGCCCCTAAAAAGGTAGATAGGATGCATAAAGTTCCTCAGTTTTTTAAGTTTTTATACACTCTTCCCAAACCTGAGCCAACCGCTATAGCTTTAGTCACTCCTACTACTGTTAAATATTTAGTCAGTTCCAGTCCTACTCTTCCTAATAAAGATTGGAAGATTATAAAAAAGTGTATGTTTCTGCACCTTTGATTTTCAAGATTTTGAATTGTCATGCTCATATGTTAAGGTTGTTTTTTTCTGGCTAATTGTGAAAGCATGAGGAATGTTTTGCCTCCAGTTTCTTCTGTGAGGAAAAAATATGCTCTAAATAGTTTAGTTACTTCTATTGTACAAGTCGCTACATTGTGTACAGTATGTATGACTCAGCTGATACTTCTTCTAGGACTATGGCTACTGGTACTCTTTTTGGGAGGTTTGTTGGGCTGTATTATCTGATCCTCACAGATGATGTTAAAAATGAGATTTTAAATTCTCCTTGAGACAGATATTTAGTTTTAGTTGCTGCATAGGTGATCAAAAAGTATGATGAGAGGGGTAAATTGATACAGGGAATCTCGAAGATTTTTCAGCCCTACTCTTCCAAATGTTCTATGGGATCCTCAAACCCCTCATCCAATTTTGGCAAAAAATCAAAATAAACAGTCTCAATAAAATCCAGGTAAAATGTCATTTAAGAAGAAATGGCAAGGGGGTTCCAAAAAGATTTCTGTAACCTCCCAAAACCAAGGACAGTCCATCAAGTCAGAATGACTACTTCAGGGACACCCCCCCCCCAACCGTAGCAGTCCTTTTTCCCTTGAAGAAACTCTGAATCTCCACTTTTCTCTTCAGTAACGGATAGTTTCAAGCAAACAGGTTCTAAAGATAATTCATCAAGGGTATAGATGGCAGTGGGAGGGCATTTTTCCTTTCTAGAAGGTAATCCCTCATCCACCAGACCAGACTCTTTTATTTCTACCTGTCCTTCATCACATGTTGTCCCAGGGTGTGATAGAACCAGTTCCTATTTCCCACCTGGGGAAAAGTTTTTATTGAAGGATGTTTTTAGGGCCAGAGAAAGAAAGAAAATGCCTGGAGACCAGTTATGGGTCTTTCTTTCCAAAACCTGTTTACAATAGTGCCTTATTTCAAAATGGTGTCACTTCACAACCTATTACTTCTTCTTCCCCATTCAAGTTTCCTGATAACTATAGAGTTAAAAAGATGTTTATCACCACATCCCTAATCTTACAGACTTCAAGTGTCTCTTAAGGTGTTCAGTGTCTGGATCACATTATCAGTTCTCTGCCTTACCCTTTAGACTGTCCACTGCACCAAGAGTGTTCACAAAGTGTCTAGCTCTGGTTATAATTCACTGTAGGAAATAGGGGGCTCACATTTTTACATATTTAGACAGCTTGCTTACCCCTACAGTCTTTTTCACAGTGTCAGAAATCTCTCATTTGGGTGACAGATCTCTTACACAAGACTGCATTTCAAGAGAAAATTCCAAAGTATTTTTTGATTCTTTCACACAGGATTGTGTTTCTGGGGTGTCAGCTACACACCTCAGTTCAAAGAGCTTTTCTTCTACAGGGAAAAAATAGATCTTTATCTAGATCTGTTTCTAATGTTTCCCACTCAGACTTATGTCACTGTGAGAGAATACCTCCAATTTTTGCTATCCTGGCATCTATGATTCTTATCATACCCATGACAAGACTCCACACAAAAAAGATATAGCAGTTTCTGAAGTCTCTTTGGTCCCACCATCAAGATCCTTTGTTTTTTAAATTCCCAGTTCTGGAGTTTGACAGAAGAGAAATCACATGGTAGAGACAGCAAATATCCTAAAATCTGGGTCTGCCCCTTTTCCCTCCTTGTTCCAAAGCAGTCAGTCACCACAGACAACTCAGACTTTGCTTGGGGAGCAGTATCAGGGGGGATAACAGAGCAAGGTGTGTGGGATGCAAGCACATAAATATAAAATAGATGTTTATCCTGATCAAGGAACTCCACTCTCAGAATCATCTTTGGTCCCCAGGACCTCTTCAAGTTATTATAGACAATACCACAGTCGTGCGGTACATCAACAAGTAAGGTGGGAACCAGGTTTATCCACTTTGTAGACTAGCTTTGTTAGCTTGGGATGTAGATTCACAGCATAATCTGACTCTACAGGCATCCTACATACTGTCATAGCAAAACTACATGGCAGATGAGCTGAGCAGGGCAAGGACAGACCCTCATAAATGGAAACTAGATTGGGGGTCTTCCAAGATTTGAGCCTTCTGTAGGAAGCTCTTCAAGTAGACCTATTTGCCTCCTCTCTAAGCAATCAGTTGGCAAGATTCTGCACCAGGACTCATAGGTTCATAGGAGGTTAATAGGCTAATGGCCCTAGAGCCTTTACAAGCCTAGCCATATTTATCCCTAGTTGCCCAGTTTTGGTGGTTAGATGACTAAAGATCATAGAGATAAGGTCTACGATAATTAATACCAACTGCCTCTGTCCAGGATGGACATGGGCACCACCACAAGAGTGAATCTGCAGTCACCCATCAATTGATCTAGGATGTGTTCAAAGAGGGTCAGGGAGGGGCTCTGTTTCACTTGAATTGGAAGCTTGTTCCACAGAAGTGTCAGTCTCTGGGAGATGTATCTATCCCTCCAGCATGGCCTGTTCATGTCAGGGACTAGGTTAAGATTTCTTGAGTGAGTGATCCTCCTGCAGTTTGCTTTACAAATGTGTAGAATTTCCAACAGGGCCAAGTCGGAGACTGCCCTGTAAGTCAGGCACAGGTCATCCCTTAGCAACCTGTAGGAGACAGAATACAGTGTCACAGCTTTCAGTATTTCCACATAATACTTGTTTTGTGTACCCTGTAATATCTTGGTGAAAAACCTCTGTGGTGTCTCCAGTTGCTGCAGGTGTCTGGTGAGGTACATGCAAAAGGGAGCATTATACTCAATTACTGGACTGATTAGGGCAGAGTATAATGGAATTCTAACATCCTTAAATTTAGTTCTGATGCCTTTACTTATAAGATGTGTCACATAGAAAGATTTCTGTACTACTGTGGATACATGGTGGCCAACATTTAGATTGCTATCAACCTGAGTACCCAGATCATGTACCACTGGATCTACACTGGGCAAGGGGGGTAATGTCTAAAATGTAATTAGTAGGGGTGTTTGCTTTCCTAAAGGGAATAATAATTATGCATTTTTTTCATTTAGTTTTAATCTGTGGCTTTGGCACCAATCATTTGTCACTGTTAACCCTGTCTGCAGTATATTAACATCACTGGGGAAGCAATGATTGCTCCCAATGTGCAATCATGAGTGAACGTAGTCAGCCACATCCTATCCAAGTTTGCCTAGATTTCTGAAAAATAAATTCTGAACAATAAGGGGCCCAGCACAGAGTTCTGTGGTACGCCACTGGTGACTGTTTTTTTGCTAGAAATGAAGTCACCCAATTTGACAGTATGTGTCCTGTCAGTGAGTCAATTTGCTACCCATCTGGTAATGTAGGGGTTAATTCCCAATTGGGAGAGTTCTTCTATAATACCTGAGTGTAGGATTGTGTTTAATGGCTTAGCTAGGTCAGGATAGGTGGTATACACTGCCGTTCCCTCGTCCAGGGCCTTGGTGACATTCTCAAAGAAGTTAAACATGTTTAACAGGCATGATCTATCTTTAACGAATCAGAACTAGGTTGGGTACAGAGTTTAGAGATTACCTATGTCCTTGTTAATAAGGTCCATAATTATTCTTCCCATGGCCTTGCAGATGAGGCTAGTCAAGCTTTTGGACCTATAATTCTGAGTGTACTGTCGACTGATAGTCCCCCTTTGTGCATAGTACTGTTACAATCCTCCATTCTGCCAGAACAAAGCCAGTTCACAGGGTGTGGTTAAAGAGAGATCCAAGTGGATCTGCTAAGTCATGTTTTAAGTTGTTTAAAAGGCAACCTAGGATGTTGTCTGGTCCCACTGATGCTGTGTTTTTTGGCCTTGAAGAGCACTGAGATGACCTGCTGTCTTGAGATATTAGGCTGTGGAATGGTGCCAGGTATGGGGGATGACTGGAGGGGATGTGGGGTGAAGTGGGGTGAAATCTGTCAGAAGGTTGGCTATTCCCTCCAGTTAAGTATGGGTGGTACCATTCACAACCAGTTCAGTGCATAGCTGGGTATTCCCGTTTGGATTTTTGACATAGTTAAAGAATGCCTTATGATTATCCTTAGCTAGGGAGGCTATATCTGCTTTGTAATTATCTTTGGAGGACTTGAACATCTCTAATTTGTTTGTTTAAGCTAGAGTGGTCTTTCTTCATCTGCTGAGCCAGTTCCCTCTTGTTCTTGGACATTAGTTTCTTTCTCTATAGCCTGTTTATACTAAGGGTCTACCAGGGTGGCTTGTTTTTTCAATTAGACCTGGTTTTAATCTGGTCAGGTACAATGGATCTATACAACTGCTTAAGTGGGTATACAGAGCATTGGTGTACACCTCTTCTGCAAATAAGTCCATGTTATCTGTGTTTGAGGGGGCTATGAAACTTCTTATATCATCACTTAGTAGGAGGTGATTGTGTGAAAACTTCTTAAGCGTTTTTGAGCTTGATGCAGTATCTGGTCTTTTAATTATATTGAACAAGACTGATTTATGGTCCGAACTTACCAAGGAGGATATCACATGGGTGGGGGGGATGCAATACTCTCCCATGTTACTGAGTACTATGTCCAGGACATTTGAGGCTCTTGTGGGTGTGTTAACTGTCAGAACATTTGCACTGACAAAGTCCAAGAACCTCTGAGTCAGCATGTTTGTGGTCATGTATGTTTCCCAGTCGATGGTAGGATAATTAAAATCACCTATGGGTAAGGTGTTGGGCTGTATGTTAAGTGACTCCAGTAAGTCCATGTAGTTGGTATTCTTGTCCTGTTTCATGGTTGGGGATCTATTGCTAGCTATGATGTGGTAGGGGGATTTGGCTATAGTAATTTGGACATAGCTCAAGAGAGTCATACTGTTTGACCAGTCTCGAGGTATACTTTTCCTTAACCAAAATGGATGCACCTCCTCCTTTGGTTCTATCTCGCTCAGTTTTTTGATCTGAATGTATGGAAGGCATTGTAGCCCTGCATGGCCGGGGTGGTTTCCATGCATTAAAGCCATGTCTTGGTGACTGCACAGACAGCATCTTCCAAAATGAGGAGTGCTTCTAGGGAGTGCAGTTTCTTGTTTAGACTTCTAAAATTAAGCAGCAGTACCTTGAGTTTATCTAGAGAAGATTTTGTTATGTTGGGAGGTTAGTTATTTTGGCCCTGCCTAAAAAAGGCACAACACACTAGAGATGGCTAATGCCTTTGCCAGTATTCAAAAGCCTGGAGGAGGCAGATGTAGACCATCTCTGGCAAAACAACATGGCCTGTCGACCATGTCTTTCAAAGCTGACAGATATTGGATCCCTTGGAGTGACACCAGAAGCTAAGTCAATCATTTTTTGTTTGTATTGTGGCATCATCCTTGGAAAAGGTAAATGCTGCTATACATACCTGTGACACATAATCTGTGCACTCAGCCATGTCTCTCTTCATATAGTCCAGTGAGGTACATTTCAAGTTATTCACCTCCACATGGACTATGACAGAGTCATACTAGTACCTGTGGTTGAGAGACTTAAGTGCTTGAGTGATTTGACATATCCTGGCACCTGACAGTCAGCTAACCGTAACCTGTTCCTTATCAAACCTGGTGAGGGGAACATCTGTGTGTCTCATAATGTAGTCAACCATGACAAATACATTAGGTTTTGCGGTGTTATACCTTATGGGCTTATTTGCTGAGATACTGATGTGTGTATGTGTTATTATTTGTTGTGGTCATTTTTTGCATTGTTATTTATGTAAGTAGTTTCCATTTAGGAAGCGACTGATCTTTTGGTAAGTTACCAGTGAGTAACTCGGCATATGTGGGTTTATACATCATGCCTTTATTTAGTGTGGGAAGTATGTATGTGTGTTGACAAACTGTCTGGCATTTTATTTTTCCTTATATGAGAGTCTTGCCTCCAATTTCATAGTGTAACTTCATCTCTCACATAAAGTATGTGTTTGTTTCAGGAGTAAGTGGTTGTCAGTATACATGAGACAATTGTTACATTGCTTCAGGATGCCCATGTCTATCAGCCTGGCCAGCCAGATGATAGGAAACTGCCCATCCATGATATTAGGCTCTTCTGTATGTTTTATTAAGGAAGGGAATGGGTTAATTTGGCAGGACTGTGCTGGTAGCACCAAGGCTACAAGAAGGACTTATACTTTGTGTAGGCTAAGTTTGCTCAATAAAGCAATGCTGCTTAGTTGCTGAGTTGCTGAGTTGCTCCTAGAGCAGTAGAAAGGCTTGGAAGGGTTTCAATGACAGCTGTTTAAGGAAAAACTGAGCTTTTACAGTTTTGTGTTTATACAGGGTAATGCTAACTGCCACGCACAATAAGCCTTTTACCAGAAATCTCCATCTCAGACTGGTTAGATCAGCACACTTCTGACACAGGGATGCAGAAAAAGCCTTCTTGATGTATAATAGCTGGTTTGGATCCCAAGTGTAACAAGACCACATAAACTATCTACAACAGGCCTACAACTAACAGATACAATGTAATACAGTGCAATTAACTACTTAAAGCAGCAGTAAACACTACTGTTTTTTATTTTTTGCTATGTTGTTGTGTCTTTTGGCTTTTCCTGGTTAGGGGTCGCCACAGCGGAACTCCGGTCCACTAATGATTGGCAGTAGATTTTTACATGCCGAGTTGCCAGCTCTGACGCACAACCTTCAACGAAGGTATGCCCATTGACGCATGCATGTCTCCACAAATAAGACGCTCTAGCTGAGAATCGAACGGGACAACGTCTTGCTGTGAGGCGACAACGCTACCACAGCACCACCATCACAGTCCGTTTTTTATTTTTTGCTATAAAGTACAAAATAACAACAGCTTAAAAAACTGCTAAAGCACAGTTACAGTATATAAGAAAGTTGCAATAAAATACTTATTTTTGTCTGTTCAGCAGTGGATTGCTCCAGGTGAAAGCAGATTTTCAGTAATCAGTAGCAAAGTCGCCAAACGATGAGCAGTTCTGAGAAGCAAGTTTTAAGCTAACTACCAATTAGGAAAGCACACAATAAGCTTTCCACCAGCAATCCCCATCTCTGACAGGTTAGATCAGCACACTTCTGCCACAAGGATGTAGAAAAATAAACTTCTTGATGTAGAATACCTGGTTTGGAACCCAAGTGTAACAAGACTACACAAACTACCTACAACAGCCCTACAAATAACAGATACAATGTAATACAATGCAATTAACTACTTAAAGCAGCAGCAGACAGTACAGTTTTTTTGAAAGCACTGAAGTACAGTCACAGTCTATAAGAGAAGTGCAAAAAATACTTGAGACCTTTTGTGTGCTTCCTACCTCAGATAGACCAGGTAAACACCTACTGCCACTACATGAATAATCCCATTCCTCCTAATGTAAAAGCACATTAAAGCAGTGTCTGGAGTGAAATGCTACCACAAACAAACTTAAAAGATACAAAATGCTACCACAAACAAACTTAAAGATACGGATACAGCAGTGTACTTTAACCAGCTTATAAAACTGTGATTATTCAAGAAAAATACTTTGCTTTGACCTAAGAGCCATTCAATTGTTCAGAATTTATAAAGGCACTCAAAACAAGTTAAGCTGATTAATAAGCCCTCCAGCCAATAAAACTACATGCAGAAATCTCAAGTATTTCCCCAATCTAAACAGATCAGGCTACCTCCCAGTGCATTATATGGAAAATCCACTGAGGTCTTGATGTAAAAACAAATGCTTGGTAGTGTGTAAATGTACACTACTTTATCCAACAGCTAGCTTGATAATGAATTCAGAACAAGTTAATCAGTAGAACAGACAATGAGAGGCAAAATGCACTTTTTCAATGCAAGCACAAGGAAAGGCCAGATAATTTATTTATTTATTTATTTATTTGTTTGTTTATTTGTTTGTTTGTTTCCAGTTTATTTACCAGGATAGTCCATTGGGCCAAGGATCCTGTTTTCAATGGAGTCCTGGGAAGAAAAACTCCAACAATGATAAACAAGTGATACAGTAAATTACACAAACATACAGAGTTGTTTCAGAGTATATAAAATGCATAAGATGTGTAGAATACAATGGAAATGAAAAATGTACAAAACAAAAGACATCATGATTAAATGTTTCTACATAGCTATCAAGGAAGCATCTATTTGTATATATATATTAACATAGTCTACAGTAATAATCTAAGGATGTATCTATTTGTACATATATTTACATAGTCTACAATAGTGACTTCTCAAGTTTGATTATAAGAGAGAAAGTAAAAGAATCAGAGAATAGTGAAATTAAGGACTAATGCGTGAAGTGAAAGATATAGGCATGTAAGGAAGGAGTAAGGGTGAAAGATGTAGGAGGATGGCTGGTTAGTAGACTGGGAAGTGGGGATCAGTGTTGAGTAGTTTTGATAAAGATTCAAGATATCATCAACAGTGTAGAAAAGGAGGAGATTATTAAGCATAATTTATAGTAGGGGTGGGTAGCTTAAAATCACCAGGTTTAAAAAACAGGTCAATGAAGGGGAGAGAGGGTGAAAAAAACAGCAGGGAATCACCAACAGTGCAAAAAGACCTAGAAAACAGATGCCTCTTCTTTTCCTTGGGCAGGAATATTCCTGTATGCTTTTCCACCATTTCAAATGATACCAGCATACTTCTGAAGATTCAGAAGGAATCCCCCAGGATTATTGTAGTGACTCCCTTCTGGCCCAGATAACCATGGTTCTCCCTTCTTTTGGAAATGGCTATGGATAATGACCACAAGCTTTCTCACAGACTGGATCTACTCACACAAGGACAAGGGTGTTTGAGAAACTGCAAACCCAATCGACTTCACTAGACTGCCTGGATGGTGAGCTTTAATTCCTTTTAGGCACATGTTTACTGAGAATTTGCACCAGGAACTAATAGAGGCAAGAAGGCCTGCTACTACAAAATTATAAATTATTAAATGGAAGATGTCTTTTAGTTGGTGCCAGCAGCATTACCAAAACAGATTATTTCTGGTACTTTTCTGTTATCGGGGGAACACTTTAAACCCTGTTGCTGAGCTCTGAATCCAGTTACTTATCATGTTTTTTTGGTGTTAATATAACCAGATGTATATCAAAATTATTTTACTTAATATTTAAAAAAATATTAATATGTTAATATAACCAGATGTATGTAAAAATTATTTTACTTAATATTTAAAAAAAAAAGAAGTTATTTTTAAATGTTGCACACACCAGGTTAAAAGACATGTTAAGGCCCTGGATTTGAGCTGAACGATGTTTAAAGTGTTTCTTTCCTACGCACGAAACGGAGAAATGAAAAATAAGAAATGAAGCAAATCCGGAAAACATAGGGTTTTCTTTTTCCTTAACATTGTAATAATATGCTTAAATTTCACCTACAAGAAATTGCAATGAACTCTCTCCCTTTAAAGTGTGTTACTGTAAATCTCCTGCATGCAACTCTAATGTGTCCACAACTCATGAGCTGATTGGCTATCACAGGCAACACCTCTGTCACTCCCCTCCCCATTCATCTCACTGGCTTATTTTTTTTTTTGGTAAATAACAGTAAGATTCAGAAATAATGAAGGAAAATAAGTGACACTTACAAAAAAATATATATTAGTAGTGTAAACTTGAGCCATTGACACATTGAGAGAATGGAACTTCCTACAACACTTAATTCCATTGTCAGGGAAACCCTTTGAAAGCAGTAGCTGCTGCTTTAAAAAAAAAAAAAACGCTTAGTACAAAATAGCTTTTTCTATGATTGCAATGGCATCTTTGCAGCTAAAAGATGCCAAATAAGTGTAATTAAAGAATTTCTGTTTTCTGGAGCAAGTAAAAGTCTGCATACTCTTCACATTATAAAATAAATACTTCTTTCTTCTTCTCACTTTTCCATTATCGGGGCAACAATTTAAACTTGATTGCTGAGCTCCGAATGCAGTGTATTTTCATGTCTTTTAAGTGTTAATGTAAACATGTGTGTGTAACATAGTTAAATGAATAATAATTTAAAAAGGAGATGGAACTTCTACATTTTACACACACGTTTAGATTTACTTTAAATTCGGAGCTCAGCAACCGCATTTAAAGTGCTGCCCCAATAACAGAAAAGTACCTTATTTCCCAATGGTTGTCTAAGGGTATTACCTTTTGTTGTACTTACCACAACAAAACTATTCGGGCAGAGTCAAGGCCCATGGTCCCAGAGCCTTGGCTTTATCTATGTTTTTGGAAAGGGCTGGATTCTAGAAGTATTCTAGAAGCTGCTACTTGGTCCTCTGTACATACTTTTACAAAGCGCTATAAGCTTGATTTCTTTTCTAGGTCTAGACCATGATTTAATAGGACCATCCTCCAAGGGCTCCTGGACTCTTCTCCTTCAACCTCCCAAATGTAGTTAGCTAAGGTAATCTACCTATATAAATAAGGCTACTGCAGCAGTGATCAAGATGATGAACATAGTACAGCTTTGTAAGTTATATTTACGATAACAGTAGATGTTAGAATGATCACTGCTGCAGTAGTTGCTCCCTCAATCCCTCTTGTTGTTGGTGTGGTGTTTACGTCAGGGTGTGGACATTTATTTTTTGTTACTCATAGCATTGTCCTTTCTGGACTCAGCCTTTCTCTTGGCATGTAAGCTCCAAAGGACTTGGGACCCAAACCTGTCTTTTTAGTCAGTTCAGCTCAAGCTACCTGACCGTTTGGGTGCATGGAAGGTGTCCTGGAGCTTTGGAAGCTGGCTGACTATTATAACCTATGCAAAATATAACCCATATAGCTATGGCTACTGCAGCAGTGATCATTATTCGAACATCTGCTGTTATAGTAAGTTCTTAAGCGAACTTTGCCTATTTCTTCTCTTTTCTCTGCTTTAGTCAATAATGATGATAGACTAGATAATTATCCCAGTTTGTCTCCTAGGGTTACTTTCACTGAAGTACTCAATTCTCCTAGTGTGATTTTAAATGTGTCCAACTTCAGCTGAGGATGTGACACTGAAATGGGTGAATAAGGATTTTTTAATTATATTTAAAATTTTGTTGCAGAATTAGCACATAAAGTCACATTAGTTGTCTATAATGGCACCAAAGAAGAGGTTTCTATAATTCCTGTCTTCAGTTACCTCTGAAGTTATAGAACAGAGAGATAGATAATAGCAAGTATTCATCTGAATGTACTTTCCAAGCAAACAAAGAGTTCAGTTCAAGGACTGGTACAGTTCCAGATATCTTCTGTGTTTCAACACTGGCTCAGCATTTGTCTCAGTATAATTCCATCTGACAGGGATTTGTAGCATTGGAATGGTCAAAACACATTAGCCACTACAAATCACAACCTGCAGCGGTCTCCCCGCCTGCCTGTCATCATCAGTTTGTCTGTTGCTGCTGTCTCAGAATAAAAGCATTCCGTTGCTAAGCAGCCAAACACTAACAAAACAAAGAGGCAGTCAAACAGAACAAACATTCATGTAGCTGATGTTGTGCCATGCAATCAACCCCTTGGACAAGTTTCTATATACACTGTATTTTTTGATTATTTTTAAAGTATTTAGTAAAATTCTAATGTTTTTAGAAGTCTGCTATAGTGTAACAACCCATCTGTGTGTTCTGATTTAAATGACCCAATTACTTATCAAAAGGTGCCATTGTGCCTTATTTATGTATTTCAGAGGTGGCTTAGCATTGGACGGGGTATTCTTATTTACAAATAATTTTTTTCACAGCTTTACATCTCCAAAAAGTGTGTGTGACATAACCATGACACAGCAATTCTCACTACATTACATGAAATACTTTTATGTATTAGGTACTATTATTTTTAGGGATTAGCAATGAGCATTCTTAGGCATTGCTACTCACTACTGACATTTTACATGTTCCCTCACATTACTATTCTGTAACATTGACAAATATTCTAAGTGTAACACCTTGAAAGTACACGAGACATGACTGATATCAGTCACTTGGTGTACATCACAGTCACAGTCTCCTTGTAGCAAAGGGAGCTTCACTTCTGCAAGACTCCCATGTTGCAAAGAAATCCCAAGTTCAATAGTCCTTTGTGCCTTCTCTGCATGGTTGTAGTATGTTAGCTGATATGTACCAGTGCCTTTATAACCTTTATATCCCTACTCTTTATTTTAAAAACTGTTCAGACCCTCTATTGAAAAGCTATTTATCTGTTTCCTTTAGATCTGGTGTCCTCGGATGGAAGATTTTAAACCCGAAGTTCATTAAAACTGGTTCTGAGTTTCTACTGCCATCCTGGATTGTGTGTTTTTCATTTCAGTGCTCAGTTTCCTTCTACCTAATTGCATTAATCAAGCTCTGTTTGCAAAATATGGTGGGTACAAGCTGGGTTGGTGGCTATCAACTTGGTAATAATTATCAAACTTCTCATCTTCTTATTCAGACCACACAAACAGATAGAGAAAAAAATAGTTCTGGAAAAGTATGACAGAATGTAGCTACTGTCTACTGTCATCATATTACTAAGAGTTTGGAGCCTTTAAGACATCCTGCTTTAAAATGTGAGTTCCTTTCTGGTGCTTCATTTGTTGGTCTTACCAAGTCTATTAACTCTGTGAATTATGCCTTGATAAAAATTGTTATGTAAATTTTGGTATTTGCCCTTTGAAGTGGTTCCTCGGGTATTAAACTAGTAAATTCCTCCTTTGTCTCTACATTGCAGTGATAGTCAGTGTTCTTTATTTAATTCCATTTTATTTTCTCTCTTTATCAGTAATTTGATTTGAGATGCCAGTGATTTGAATGCATTATTTAATGCTGAAGATTTTCGTATTTGCACTTCCTGTAGCATTTCTAAATAGGGGTATTTGATTCAAATGACTTTAGTATTGCTTGGTCTTGGTCTGATACACATTGCCTGAAATCTAACTCCTTTAGAAACAAAGCTGATGGCCAGTCATTCCACTGTTTCTTGGAAAGGGTACATTTCTTCCACTTCTGGTTTACATCTGTAAATGGTCAATTTATAAAAATGCATTGACTCCATCTTGGTACCTCACTCAGCTTCAGTCCTTCCCTTCTTCTGCTGGTCCATTTCTTCTTTCCTTTCTGGAGTAGGAAGTTCCTGTCTTACCCTTAATTTTAGATGATTTTTCTCTCTCTAAAAGAAACACATCTTTAAAAGTGTTGTCTTCTGAGATCATCACTCTTTGGAAGGCAACAGATAAAAAACATCACACTGTGGCCAGTGTAGTGAAATTTATTTTTGTTTTTTTATTTTTTTTTAATTTTTTGCAGTGAACTTTGAACTTCGATGGGGGAAGAGCAAATTACTGTAAAATAGGTCTAACAAGCAATGACACTGTCTGAACATCACCCTATGCTCTAGCCTTCCAGTATGATTGACATCAGTGTCTTACATCATCTAAACCCCAAGCGGACCCCATGCCACCACCCCCTCTCTCAGGAGATTGGTTAACTGGTAATGGAATTCCAGGATCACCCGTAGAGACAATAATTCAAGTAAATCCAGTGATAAGCGTATAAAACCAAGCTTTATTCCTAGGACGGCTTCTGTTACAAGGATAAAAACAAATCAAGACAAGCGCTTTCGCCTGGACCATTCCAGGCTTTATCAAGTCAAATGAATGTAGATAAAAAAGACACCTTTTAAATAGGTTTTCCTGATTAATCACATGCTCAGGTGACTGTTGGTAATTAAATTCATGACACGCATTAAAGGTAGACAGCTTTTGCTTGTATACATGGTATATATAAAAATTATACAAATTATACAACTCTAAACATAATTTAGTTATGAACCAAAGTGTAAGTAACAATTGGTTAACTGCCCTTTCACTTGATCCCTCCCAGTATCCAGCCCTTTATCTAGCCAGGCACAGAGCTATCTTGCCCTCTTTCACACTAACTTCACCACCTGCAACCTGGAGAAAGGAAGACTCTGAACAGAAGAGCACTCAGTAACTCCTAGACTCAGGACAAAGTTGCACATTGAAGACCCCAGACTGGAGTACCATAAAACCTTGCTCTGAGACCAAGTTCATTCCACCTCTCACTACAGCTACCCCACAGCAACCAAATATAGATACTGTAGACACTGGGCCTGCATTTAACAAAATTTCTATATTCTGCAGTACAATGATAATTGTTCTTCCAGGGCACCATTCCATACTGCTATATTCTTTATACCTTAGGCACAATTTGCCTATGCTCAAAGAAGATTTGAGATTCTTATGTTTATTAAAAGTGTTTGTATACTCTGCAGTTCACCACTTATTGGATTTTTATTCCATGGGCATCGAACGCCTACACAAAAGGTTCTGAGGTCTCAAACTTACCTTTTACTTTTTTCTCCTACTTGTACACATCCATGAGCTCTGTAAAAAGTAAGCACTGTGACTTGTTTTCCACTGTATGCTATTTCTCTGGATGCATGTAATGTTCAAAAATGAGGAATCACCTAGTGTAGCTTTAAGTGACTACCTCTCCTGCATATAAAAGGTCTGTCTTCATCAAGAGGAAGAAGAATGGGGACTGGTCACCTTAATCATGTATATGAGTCTCTTTCATGCACTGTAAACTTTTTTTGTTATACCAGAGAATCTTAGCCTTTCATATTATGTGTCAGGAGATAATGATCCCCGTAAAAGTGGGCACGGCCTCTCCTATTACATGTGATAGACGGGAAAAAGTTCTGTAATAAAACTTTCACACTTGGCTCCAATGATAGGAGCCCCACTGATGCAGACACAGCCTTTCATTTTACATGTGTTACAAAACAAACTAATAATGTCTGGTGATAGCCCCGTAAAAGCAGGCATTTTCATTTATCAAAGTGTAAACCACTCTATTAGATGGACCTGATGAAGCTCAGGCGAAAGTGTTTTCCTAAATATAGTTCTATAGTTGTAGCTCATAGTGTGTTATCATGTTTTGTTTGCTAGAAGTTAAAAATAAAAATACAACCTTTATCTAAAACTGAGGTTGCACAAGTTGCTGAACTGGTAAACTGTCACAGGTCTTTCAGAAATATTCAAATAAGGGATTAATGTCTAAACTTTGGGATTGGCTCCTTATTTTTCCATCTCCCAGATTTTCTTCCAATCAGCTTCCATGGACCCTTCCACCATTGTCTGTAACTGCCTTTAAATAAGTGACCTGTTGAATGTAATGTATTAGAACAAGAACACTCTCCCATCTACCTGCTTAACTAATTAATCTATTGGAACTTCAACAAAGTGTATTTATTCCGCCCAGAGGGAGGGTATCAGAAAGAGAGAGTCACCTATATCTGATAGCTAAAGTGATTTTATCTGGACTAATCCTTTATATTCTGTTTCTTGTTAGTCCTGTCATGCTCTGGGTCATAGGTGGAATATCAGACTTCACCCAAGCCCTTTGGATTACCTCTGTTTGCTATGCTGATTGTATTTTTGCAGCTACATTTAGTTACATCATCAGTCATGGGAAACTCAGCCTCCAGTCTCCTCTGATAGGGGGGGGGGGCATGTGTAGAAAAATTATACATATCATTTCCCCTGTGGAAGGAGATCTAGCAGTGGTCACTGTATCCCTGTACCCTTAGATTAGCCATCAGGAAACTAAATCACTAGTCAGTGCACAGTCAGGGATCCTGCCACTGCACTAGCAGGCCAACATGTAAGATATTGAATTGTAAAGCTTATAAAACTACATAATATGATGTAATGTGTAAGCACATGGAGTATCCATTTGGTCAGTTAGAAATGCCTTTTCTCCCCATTGCATTTCTGGTTATTGAAGGGGCTCTTTAAGTATTGTTCATAGAAGCAAGATGAAATATATTACTATGAGTAATACTCCATGCCATTTGTTCAGTTGAAACAAGTCAACTGTTTTCAGTACCACTGAAGTAATCATGTTGAGAGATCACTGCCATTGTTTTTGGTGTTGTGTGTAACTGAACTGCATTACTATGGCTAGTACAGAGGTTTCTGCCATTATGTGTTCTTGCAAATAAGCTTAAGTGTATTACATTCAGTCAGTGCAATACTTTTCAGTCCATTGTGTCACTGGTTATATGGAGGGTAAGACAGGAGTTGCTACTTCCAGTCCTGCCTGTGTTTAGTTGAAGGGATGTTTTTCTTGCCTATGTCTGTTATTACTGGAAGTAAGATAGCTTCTTATCATATAGACTGGTATATAACCAGTTATTTAAAAATGTAAACATGAAAAAGTGCACCCTGTCTGATGTAGCCACACCCCCTTCCAGTTAGCCCCACCTCCACCAAGTTAGCTCAACCCAATCAGTTGCTTTTTGCAGCCCCACTTTGCTTTGGTCACCATCTGACATTAGCATTTAGTATTTAATACTGGTGCTTCCAGCAGAAATCCAAGCACTGAAGGCATCGGCATTGTGTGTGCAAAAACAAGAATCAAGGGAAGTTTATCATTTTTGTGTAGGAAGATCTTGCTTAGCAATTTTGCACTATATATTCATTCATGTTCTGTGTTTTGCTGTGACAGCCACAGGAACTGATGTAATAGTTGATTCACTGAAGGGAATGCATGCAGAGGCGTTTATGAAAAGGTTGAAAATTTACTTTCACAATGCATTATTGTTTAGTTCTTAGTACTGATCTGTTTTGTAAATGTTGCAGCAGTAAAACAGTAGCATTGAGTGTGGAGAAGGAGATTAAGTTTGAAGAAAACTTAGCTGTTCATGTAAGAAGTTGCATTTCCAGCAGACATCTCATTCCTAATCATGCTTCACATCCACTACATTTTACTTTTTTGAATGTTTTTGAAATGGAATCTATGGGTTGAGACTGTTATTTGCTCCTGCAATAAATTTAGTGTGTGTGTGTGTGTGTGTGTGTGTGTGTGTGTGTGTGTGTGTGTGTGTGTGTGTGTATGTGTGTGTGTATGTCTGTGTGTGTGTGTGTGTGTGTGTGTGTGTGTGTGTGTGTGTGTGTGTGTGTGTGTGTGTGTGTGTACACTCACACATGCGAGTGTATCTGTGTGTGTGTTTATGTTGGAATGTCATTGCCATCCTGAAGTTCAACATTTCTTCAACTGATGTAGAGTTCAAGACAGTATATGATTCCAAGTCACTTTTGGAAATGATGCTAGCTGAAATGATGCCTTCATTTGAAAGAAAGAGTTTAAACCAGAAACTCGGCTTTTATGTCAAGGCAAACCCAACTTGTAGAGTGCTTTATGCCCTGTACCTCTAACTTAATATAAGTTACTCTGAGTTTGAGTTTACTTCTAGGTAAGGAGAGTTTCCCCTGCAGCCACATCTTTCAAAAAAGTGCAATTTCACACCATCATTTTTCATACACAGTATATACTATTGCAACAATGAAAGAAATAGTTTAAACCAGAAACTCAGCTTTTATGTCAAGGCAAACCCAACTTGTAGAGTGCTTTATGCCCTGTACCTCTAACTTAATATAAGTTACTCTGAGTTTGAGTTTACTTCTAGGTAAGGAGAGTTTCCCCTGCAGCCACATCTTTCAAAAAAGTGCAATTTCACACCATCATTTTTCATACACAGTATATACTATTGCAACAAGCCTACTGCCTCGTATCATTAAGTAATGATGTGGCATAAAGGCTAGTGCAGAAATCATTTTCAAAGCAAAAACATAAATGCAATATAAAATGGTTTCAAAACATTAAATATGGTCTGCTGAATATAGCAAAATGTCTAGAAATCTTAATGTTGCATGATCTGAGCTCTAATCCTGAACTGTGCAGTCCTAGATGGCATTAAATATACTGAGCCCAAGGATATTGCCAATATCCTGGCAGATCAATTCAGTGCCAAATTCACCCCCTATAGGGCCCATCTCAATACCAAAAGATTGCCAAATTCCAGTAATAACAGCCACACACATAAAAACGCACTCTCCAAAGCTAAGAATACAGCATTCATGGGACCAGAGGACTTCTCAGGCTGTGTACTACATGAACTACAAAATGAACTGGCACCTCGCCTAAGTGTCATGTTTAATCATAGCATCACCTCAGGCTTCGTGCTCACTGAGTGGTGCACAGCTACAATTATCCCACTCCACAAGGGGAGGATCCACTTTGGATCCTGGGAACTACTGCCCCATCAGTCTGACGAGCCTGATATGCAAGGCCATGGAATGTATTATCATGGAACTTATAAACAAAGACATTGGCAGTCTTCAAACACTGGACCCCACCCATTTTGGGTTTGTGAAGGGCTGATCTTGTCTTCTGAACCTGACTGACTTCTTTGAATAAGTCTCCAGAGCTGTGGACAAGGGTAAGACAGTCCACATAGCCTATCTGGACCTCACCAAGGCCTTTGACACCATCCCCCACTCTGGAATCATAGATATCCTTTCTAAGCTGGGCATTAATCCCTATGTCACTCTATGGGTTGCCAACTGGCTTACTGACAGAACTAACACTGTAAAAGTAGCCGACTCCAAATCCAGCTCCAGACAAGTGACAAGTGGAGTACCTCAGGGTTCAGTCCTGGGACCGCTCTTGTTTGGCATCTACTTCTCTGAAGTACAGGCCAACACGAAGGGACTCTGGCTAACAAAGTTCGCAGATGACTGAAAACTGGGAGCCATTATTGAATCCTCAAATGATGTGGATATTCTACAAAAGGGCCTTACAGAAACAGATGCTTGATGCCAGAGCCATGGGCTCAAGCTCAATGCCAATAAATGTATAATTATCCCCTTGGGGAAAAAACATGTACCCGTGAATTACCACAAAGGTGGCAGTACACTAAACACTGAAAGTGTGATAAGAGGCTTAGGGACACGGGTGGACAGTGGTCTCACCTTTGATAACCACATCGCCACAACAGTCAGGAAATTCTTCTATGTGGCACACATCATCACTAAGGGCTTTTCATCCAGAAAAAAGGAGGCCATTGTCTCACTGTACTCATCCCTCATTAGACCCATTATAGAATATAACGCCCTGTTTGGTATGTACCTCTCAAGACATCTGCAACAACTGGAAAGGCCACAGAAATACCTCACTAAAAGAATTTTAGGCCTAAAGCAGATGCCTTATGCTGACCAACTAAAAAAACTCCAGTTATACTCTGTCACATATCGTCTACTCAGAGGTGACCTCTGCTTAATATACAAGGCCACGTCAAACCCTGAGCTGTTGGACATGTTGCACTTAAAGAAATCCCAATCCCTCAGAGCCACATGCCCCAGGGATCTAAACCTTGTCACCACAATGAACAAAACATGCTGGAGGGATAGGTTCCTGACTCAGAGACTCCCCAGACTCTGAAATAGACTGCCATTGATGTCAAGCAGAGTGCCTGTTTGGCACTCTTCAAAAGGAACTTTGACGATTTGATGGGTGACAGGAAATTCACCCCTGGGATTGTGTCAGTCGCCCTGCTAGACAGGAGTCCAGGGAAGTAAATATTGTGGGAAGAAATAGCCAGGGAATTGTTATGGCTAGGCTTGTATAGGCTCTAGGGTCGATAGCCTAGTACCAACCTATGAACCTATGAACCTAAAAAACTACCAGAATGGAAAGAAGAAACATATATTAATGCAAAATGTACCTCAAGGGAGCTCAAATGAAACACTATCCCTGGGAATCGTTAACAATCATGTAGGTTTTGCGCGAAGCCTACACAATGTAAGCTGGTTAGTGAGATGAGCAGCAGTGCTTATTGAATATGCATAGTGCTCAACATGCTTGTATGTTCATCAGCACCTTTTCATGGCCAGCAGAACTATTGCCAGCCATCAAAAGGTGCAGGAAAGCTCAAGCATACAATGTAAGCAAAACTGCTTGCCTCCAGGCAAACCTATTATGCGAGTATGCACGGACAGCTTATGCAAAGTAAGGGCAAGTTGATTAAAGGAATTAAGATGCAGGGGAAGTTAAATGAGGACAATGTGCACAGAAATGCAATGGTATAAGTGCAAAAAAAAGTAATGTGGGAAAAGGAGAAAATGTATTCAGATAATGCAGTCAATGTACTTATGTCACAATGAACATTTTAAACATAAATACTTCCATATTGATGTAATAATAATTAGTCCTGTTCACAATTCATGACCCATGCACATAAATAAAAATGGACATGCTAACAAAGAACGTGAGAGGGACACAAAGCAACACTGTAACAAAGATGTATAAATGTGATATTAATGTTAATAACATGCTGAGTTGAGATAACAGTTAGCAAGGACAGTGACTATATTAGGGCTATTCACATAGATTGCAGTTAGTAAATATGACATCTATATACAGGGAATGTGTTTGTGATAAATGACAGTACTGCTATGCTCTCCACTTCCTCACATACAAACAAGAGGAAATGAGCACTACAGTTGTTGTGTCATGCACATCAGAAAGGGACATGTTTTTGCCATTTGTTGTCATTTGTCAACCGTAGAAATGGGGTATATTACCTTGAAACATACATTAGACAAGCAGGTGTTGTATATTCATGTACAGCCTAAACAGTAATATAATAACATTCAAAATACACAAATGACAACACAGATCTGATTATGTTTGTTAAGTACTAGGTCATCAGTATCATCATCTCTCTCTTTAATTTCTCCAAATCTTTTGGGTTTCTAATACCATGACAGGAATGGATCCCATTCTCAATACCATGTTTTCACAATCCCCAGTGCAACAGTCTTTTCACATTATTATGCCTTTCAGTATACAGTCCTTCTGCCATTAGTATGTCATAACCAGCAACAAGGTGTGTGACTGTTTCCAATTCTGTTTTACAAAACCTAAATGTATCTGTTTCTTCCACATGTTCAATGGACTTTGTAAACCAACATGTACGTAGACCACTATCTTGGGCTGCCAATATTAACCTTTCATCTTTTGGTTTAAATCCGCCTCTCCTTATCCATCCCTGCATTCAGTCTTGATCAACATGAGGTTCTACCAGGAGTTTTCTATACTTGCAACTATATTTATGCATTTTCCACATTTCTTGCCTTCTCATCAGATCCTTGCCTTCTCATCTCATCCTTCACCTTATAGTCTTTCCTTTTTTTTTTTTTTTTTTGGCACATTCAGTTGCTGCCTGATTTTTATCTACTTCTGGTTTGACTTCCATTCCTTCTTGACGCCAATATGCTTTCACTAGAATAAGCAGGGAAGTCATCTTAGATTTATTCTCCTCATGTTTCAAAACTTTCAATACATTTGGGTCTTGTGAGGTCAGCAGACATGTGTGCAGTTCCACAATTGCAGATATATACATTTAATCAATTTCAAGGAGGCCCATACCTCCTTCTGAAGACGGAATATATAATCTTGGTATGCATTGATTTAAAATCATTTGATGAGCATGAATCATCTTTCTTGTTTTCCTATCTAATCTATCCAATACCTTTTGGGGCCGGTCAGTCACTCCAAAACTGTAAGTTAGGACAGGAAGAGCAAATTGGTGTATAGCTTGAATTTTGTTCCTAGATGTCAACGTTGTTTTCAGAATTAAATATTCTAAAATATTCCTCACTAAGTTTTATTAGCATTTGTTCATGTTTTTTTCTTGATCCTTCATCATTTTCCAAATATTTATACACTCCCTCTTGCTCAAGTTCTTTTATATCACATTGTTAACCCAAACTGATGTTTTCTTGGTGCTGCATCATTCCTGCTTTAAAGGTTGCTTTTTCACATTTATCAAGACCAAATGACATTCTTATATCGTCTGAAAAAGTTTGGACTCTTGCAATTGTGCTTTGAGTTCCTCATCTGATGAGCTATACAATTTTAAATCAGTGACAAAGAAAAGATGAGAAGTCTTTACACTTTGTTCTTTTCTAGGAGCCAAATTATAGCCATTGCCGAATCTGTTAAGTAGACAGCTTAATGGGTTAAGGGCAAGACAGAATAGCAGTGATGACAGGGAGTCACCCTGGAATATCCCTTATCATGGCTTAATTGCAAAGTGGTTTGCCACTAATTTCATCGTCAATATAATGTAATTGATCAGTGTAGGGTGTATCTTATACATTTTTAAGCACTGTTTTATCCATGAATGTGGGACACTGCAAAATGCTTTTTTGTAGTCAATCCATGCCACACTTAGATTCTTTCCCTTTTTACAATTCTCCACTATGACTTTATTTAACAACAAATGATCCTTTGTTCCATATGACTTTCTTTTATTGCCCTTTTGTTCTATTGCCATAATTGAGTTTTCTTCTAAATGGCTATAAACTCTGCCTGCATCAATTCCGGTGTATAGTTTATACATCATCGGAAGCCAAGGTACTGGTCTATAATTTTTAGGGTAGAATGCAGATTCACTCTTAAGTAGGAGCATTGTTTTTCCTGTTGTTAACCAGGCTGGCATCTGTTTGGGGTGCAGATATAAATAGTTCTTACTCATGGCTAAATCTTTGTGCAAAGATGTTAATACTTTTAACCAGAAATTAGGTACTGCATCTGGGCCTGGGGTTTTCCAATTAGAGGCTTTTCTTAGCTTTGTTTCAAGCTCTCTGGTTGTTACTTCATCCCATTTCATATCCTGTACCTTTAAACTTCTTATTCTTTCTTTTGCTTCTTCTATCCATTTAGCATCTTTGTTATGTTCCACAGGATCTTAATATATACTTCTCCAAAATGTATCTATTTCATCTTTATTTGGCAGTCTTTCAATTCCTTTTACCTTGTTTCCCAATTCTCTACAAAACTTTTTTGGGTCATCAATAAATTGTTTGTTTTGAACTTTTCCTTTATATTTATCTATGTATCTTCTAAGTTTTTCTGCCTGTGCTGATATTTTTAGTTTATTATTTGTGATAGTGCATGATAAATCCTGATCCGTTATAATATTGCATGTTGCTTTTATCACATCTATCTTTCTGAGTATTTATGTTATTCTATTCCCTCTTCTATACTCTTCTAACAGTGACACTTCTTGTCTTAATTGCTTTATAGTTTTCTCTATTCGAACATACCATACCATGATGGTATTCGATTTCTCCCCTTCCTTTCCCTTACTACCCTGTGTTCTTGATATAGAATTTTATCGGTTATTAATTTAGCTGCACATTAATATATCCTGTTTAGTTTTGTTATATCACATTGATCTCTATGGACAGTCCTAATTACTGTGTTCATTTGTTTTATAAAACGTTTAACTTTTTGGGTTTTATTGACCTTCTGCAGTCTATTTCTTTCATTGATCTTAATATGTCTATCTATCTCTGTTAAATCAAGCAACTCTTCTCTTAGCTCATTTTCTTCTGAAGTGAGGGCACCATTTGTGTTCTTCATTTCCTGTGGGCATTCTATAAAAGGTTCTATAGCATCTTCCTGTGGCACATTCTCTTCAATTTCATCCTGTGTCATCTGTTGTTCTGTCATATGGGAACTCACTGGCCTATCACTCCTCAACATTGACTGCATCAGAGTTGCCATAGTTTCCTGTTCCTTCCCTTGCTGTCCAGCTTCAAGTGAACGTTTATACTGGTTTCCTATGAAAGCCTCCAAAATATCTTCATATGGCAACTGGCCTGTTGCTTCCCATTTCACTGGTTTCTCCTTAATTTGGATGCCCATTGCCCCATCCTGCTATGGTGTTTTCTGAGTTAGATTTTCTACACTGAATCCTTCACTTCACTTCACAGGTCCTCCATAAACTCAGTTTCTATTTCTTTAACTTCTTCATTACTAATCTGCTATTCTACTTTCCCTCTTTATCTTCTTATTTCATCACCCTGATGATGATGATGATGATGAAGAAGTACTAGGTCTCTGTTCATAAATGGAATGCATCTACTGCATGATTATACTGGGCATGTTAACAATAAACTGCAGCAATTACAAGCACGCGAGAAAGTATCCTAACAACAGGTCTAATCACACCTTATGATGACCTTCCAACATGCCATCCTGTAAGAAATGCTATATAAGCCCTCATGTCCTACAAAGCTCTACACTGTGAAGAAAACAATTACAGTAATACATAAATGTTTTGATGAAGACATGCAATACAGAACATTATTATTTGGAAATTAAGTAATGCCTGTGATCAATTAATGACATGCTCAACATCTTGCCAGACTTTTAACACATGCCAGGATAGATATCAGAAAGCTATGTATCAACCTTTGATGCCAGAGAAATAGACATATTGTATGTCATGATGAGCATACTCATAGGGGTTACAGCACTTTCCTGTTGTGATGGGTATGGATCCCCTACCTTAGTAGGTGATGCCTTAAAAGTATGGCCGTCTGACTGTGCCATAAATACTTTCTTTGCCTAAGCCACTCCTGTCTGACACAGTTATCTAACAGACAGATGTTACCAGATTCAAATCCCCTGCCTATCATACTAGATATAAATATATCTGCTTTACTACACACTCTGACCTAGCAATGGATCTTGTCACAAATAAGAGAAATTAATGTGTGAGGTAAGAAAGGACATTTGATGATAATTTGTGCAATGTTATTTTGTCAGTCAGAATGATGACAAGGAGGTAACTAAGTTAATGTTCCCACAAGTGTGAGCAGTACAATATCAATGTTTCTTGTCCAAGGAAGCTGTTCCTGTTGTTTTGTACAACAACATTGTCCCAGAATTAAAACACGCTGTATCTGTTTTGATATGCTATTTATTTAATGCATGTGCCGCAGGAGCACTCACACCATTACATTCACAGATCAACTGTTTCACTGGCAGGATATTGCAAAATGAGTTTACATTTCTTTCTCGAAAGTTAAAATTGATAATAATTTGATGCAGTGTTGTTCGTGCAGTGTTAGTACATTCACATAATGTTGCCTTTTGCTGGAATTGAACAGCAAGCTATGTATGTCTACCTACTAATGGCATTTGTATGAATCACATGTACCACAGTGGAAGTCATAACAAAAGTTGTGAGACTTCACCATGTGAAGTCAATACATCATATGATTGTGTTGCAAACCAATTGCATGTGATAAAAGAGATGAGGAGGCCTCAGACATTGTAACTGTACACATTATACCTAGTGGATGTCATTCATGCTAACAGCATACAGACACAATGCTTATAGTCACTCAATGTGGATTTTGAACACCTGACTGTAGGACGTCAGAAGCTACATGATATTCTGAATAATTAACATGCCTCAGTGCAATTGTTGCTAAAATTGTAAGATATTTGAGTATTTGAAACTATGACATCATGTTATTGCTGCAAGGGATATGTGTGTCTGTAATTTCTTTATAAGATGGTTGCTAGATGTTTATTTGTCACTCAGTATTGCCTGATGCTAGGTATACCCAAACACATGTGATGTGTAATGCAATTGTCACTGTGACTGGAAAATGGCAACCATGCACAATGTGTGGATAATCTTGGATTTGCTGTGCTAACAGTATGTTCTCTCACCCCCCTCCCAACTAGAGAAGCCTTAGTAGGTCCTTTGTAAAGCCACATTTCATTCAGTGGCATCATCATTACCAAATAAAGCATTTCTGTGTGAAAAAAAATGAATACAATTATTGTAATAGTAGTCCCCAGCTGTGCATGTACACACCTGATAGCTGGCTGACGATATTGTTACCTACCTGCACATCCACAGTCATACTGACACAAGTGAGTCTAAGGAGTAATGGCTGTATTTGGACAAGCTACCTAAAAATCACAAGATACAGAACACTGCCTGAATTGCACTCACCACATGAGATGTTGGTTTACAATTATAACAGTGCTCATTTGAATGGATGATATCACCATTGTTTCACACAGTGATGTACTTCTAAAAAGAAAAGCAGGTGGTTGAAGAACACAGTAATAATACACAACTACACATCCTATATGCCTTAGGTGTCTGCTCTACACAGCATGACAGACTCACACTCACAGTAGTTAATCATTGCTGGATTCAAAAAATGATGTATTTACTTACACAGTCTAGAAAGTACAGTATTAACAGCCAGCACCACAGGATACTGTAAGTCATACTACAACTGTGATGTAGTTCATTTTTGAAAGCATGATGTAATCATTGTGCTTCCAAAACTGAGTACTGGTTAGTGATAACAGACATTTATAGTGTATCCATCTGCCAGTGAAAATATGTCTCCTAAGTGGAAGTTTACATAAGGGGTGTTGTCACAGAACCAATTGTACATGACTGTACACTCAGTCACACTATTTAAGAAATTATGGATTTGAATACCCTACTTATCTAGTTACACAATTTAAAAAACACAGTATTAACTGAAAATGCCACAGGAAAAGAATGACTTTAATAGTGAGAGAGTACACTTATGCAAGGATGATGTCATCAGTGTGTTGAAGAGAAGATGTCTGTGGGAAAAGTGGGATAATGTGGTGGTGGAGTTTTCTCCCAGTTTAAATTCTTTCCATGAGTGGAAGTAGATACAGCATGCATGTTGAGGAACCTGTAAGCACCTGGCATTTAAGCCGCACACATAAGGTTACTACTGTGAGATTTGAATCTCCCACCTATCTAGTTACACAATCTAGTATTAACTGCAAGCACCACAGGAGAAGTCTGACTTTTTTAGTGAGATTGCACATTTATGACAGCATGACCTCATCAGTATGTTGCAGAGAGGATATATGTGATAAAAGTGAGACAAAGTGCTGAGATAGCTGTGTCCAAAGTTAAAGTTATCTTCTGAATGAAAGTGGGTGCAGCACGTGTGCTTGAAGTTTTACTTACCTTACCCTAGCACCACACACACACACACACACACACACACACACACACACACACACACCACTGTCAGATCTGAACTACCTGTGTAACTAGTTACACAATATAAAGTACACAGTATTAATAGCAAGCAGAACAGGAAAATCCTGATTCTCAAGGGGACAGAATGCACTTTTGATGGGATGATCTCATCATTGTATTGCAGAAAAGATGTCTGTGCTAAAAGTGGAATAAAGCACAGAGGCAGCTGAGTTTAAAGTTAAAGTTTTCTCCTGAGTGGAAGTGGTCACAGCACATCTGCTATTAAAGTTTTTCTTACCTAACACTAGCACCAAACACACACAAGTTCATCACTGTCGATTTGAACCACCTACCTTACTAGTTACACAGTCTGGAGAACACTGTATGAATTGCAAGTGCCACAGGAGACATCTGACTTTAGTGATGTGAAATACACATTTGTAAGTATTAAAACACCAGTGTTTGGAACATTGGCTACTGTGCATCACAGGTTTTGGGATAAATGCATGTGTCTGGACAGGCCAACATAACAGCGCTGTGCTTTTCCCATATAATTACATACGTCTCTAACATCTATATTCTGTCATTCATGCACATTGCATTACTGTGGGGTGTCAAAAACAGTATGTGATTGTCATTGGCACCCCATAATGACAATCACAGTTGTAAAGCAGTGGATTGTCAAGCAAGCATTCATGATGGTTCATCCCGGCATGATTGTATACAAATAGTAACAATTTATTGTGTCACTGTCAGTTGACTTGCCTCATACTTGCACAATGTGCATTAATAGTACAAACAGACACTTCTTAAATATGACAGCGCACTGCAGAATAGCAGTGATGGATTGTGTGAAAAGGTTACATACCAGTGTAACAAAGTCAGTCCATTGAAATACACACATACATTAACAGAATGAATTAGTTGAGTCAACATTATTCTGAAATGCAGATAGATTTGTTTCATAATTCCATTAACAGATAACAGAAGTTGTACAACCTACTAACATAATTTTTTCATGTAGATTTTTTTAACTCTCTCCATGAAGCACATCGTTGACAAGCTCATTTGCACGGCTGGTGGCAAAGTATTAGCACATAAGTAATCATATCTTGAGATGTTGAACTTAGAATGGGAATTAGCAGTAACCTGTGGTGCTCTCTGCTGACCTTTGTACAAATAATCAGTATGTACATACAACCATGTCTGAATCTGAAGTAATACAGAAGAAATATGTGTGATGGTCATGTTTCAGGTACCATGATTTACACGTTTCTCATGACAGTTGCAGTTCTTCAATCATTATATGTATGCTATAGGTATATTATGATACACATGAAGGACAAAGCATGTTATTGCTGGTAGAAACACGGCTTAAGGAAACAATATTGTATTAAGGAGGCTTATTTGATGTTAAAGAAGGGGTGAGAAGAGGTGGACATTTGGAGACAGGAGTATAGATACAGATATACTAACAGATTAGTTCATGGTTCATTTCTGCAGTTATTTCTGTTGTGTTGTGTTACCCTGCATTTCCTGGCATATACATTTACAAAATCAAATCTATGGATTTTCCTAATACCTCCAATTGTCAATGATTCTCAAGATATTCTTGAGGGTGGGGATGATAACAACAAACAATATGCAGAAATGTGTACATCCTTTGCAACTCTGCACGCTTGAGATATATTTCTGTTTGCAATAAAGTGTTTACAGTATGGATGAAGATGGCATAGGGCAATGGAAATATGATAAGGACATAAGGATAAAACTGTTGCTTGACAATGTATGCAGCACACTTACACACATAATAAGATGTGAAAACATTAAATAAGTGTATGACACATCTGGATTCAAACCCCTTCACAGTATAAAATAAAAGTGCACGTACAGGAGGATTATAGCAGCTTGCCATGTTGGAATCCAAGAATGCTTAAGTTTAACTGTCACATTTGAAAGAACACTGACAAGAGATTCAAGCAAGGGAAAATATAGGCATCAGCCTTCATGACATTGAGGACAGGTGTAACATCCCATAATATGTATATGACATCTATCAGCCTAATACCTGTACTCCACAAATTGTCTCACAGAGGTGTTATCAGTCTGTATTTGTATAGCACAGAAATCTAAGCACATTTGTATGATGTGACCCATGCTAGTGCAGTTGAAATTAAAATTTTCAGCTTTAGCCATAAGACATGACACAACATTTACCGTCACTCACCACTGGAATGTGTTGTGAAGTCCCATGCAAAAGTTGAGGACACTAGCTGTGGAAGAAAGATTGGGAGACAGGGACAGGGACATAGGAATAGATTTGCTTATGGTTTATTTCTATACATCTTTGTATTGTGTTACTCTTCAATTTGTCATCATAATTATTCAGGCAAGATCTGTACAAGACCTTGTTCTCAACAGGGAGCAAGCACATTAATACAGCAGCAGGGTAATGGGGTGTTAATAAAATATGTAGCCAACAGTTACACACAAAGGAGTCACACAACACATTCAGTAACACTTTGACATGCATATGGATTCAAAACTTGACAGTATTCCATAACAAATTTACAAAACTGAATATTACCTGAACATAGCACATAGGAACTCCTACGCCATAAAGTTCAAGTATAAGAACAGATTTAACCAAAGGAAAATGTGTGGATTAGTCTTCACTGCACTCGTGACAATTGTAAAATCCCATAATGTGTACATTACATCCAGTAGTATAATAAATATAAAAACGGTAAAAAGTGATGATATAGAAGGGGGAACAGACAGGGACATGAAGATAGGGATTATGAGAAAAAAAAATTTATTTTTCCTGGGCCATTTATAAATCTTTGTGGTATGTTACTATTATATTTTTCCTGATAAGTAATCTGTCATGCTATGTACAATCAAGTGTTTCCAACAGGGAGGAGCAGAGGTCAAAAAGTAGAAACATAATTAAAACATAAGCAGTATAATGGTGGGTTAATAAGATATCTACACAATACTTACACACATAATAGAAATATACATAAAACTTTAAATATGACTTTCACATATTTCTGGATTTGAACCCTTGACACTACAGCAAAAGCATTTTACAGACATGTGAATTATGTCAACATACCACACAGGAAATGTTAATTCACAACCTTAATTTTACTGTTTTGAAGTGGCAGTCATAAAATAACAAAACAAAGGAAAATGTAGGCATCAGGCTTCATCACAGTAATGACATGTTTAACATTACTTAAGGTCTACATTACAGCCAGCAGCATAACAACTATCCAATACAGAACACAGAGGTGTTATGTTAAGGTGTTATGTGTCATGATTCACACATTTGTCATGAAGCCAGGCATTTTGGGGCAACATGCCTCTTAACAATATTTGCAACTGGAACATGCTACAAGGTGTACATTCAACTCTTCAGCTTGTTCAAGAAAAGATTAGCCTGACTGTACATAGTGCAGCAAGGCTGAATACCGTAACATGAAGGGTAACAAAGTAATGCAGCCGAAGGCAAAACTCACAAGATTTTGGCACTAGCTGTGTGCTTCCATTTTCCCTAAGTTACAGACATTGCTCTGTGTCAGACATCATGCAAATACAGAGGAGAAAGACTGATGACACAGAAGGGGGTATATATATATAGACAGGTGGAGAGGGTAGCAGGGATCAAATACATTCTGAGAGAAGCAGAATAATGTTGGTTCAAAACAATATCAAAAGCTACACTTAAAATAGTCTAATAAAAACAGTTAATAACAGTTTAACATATTTCTGGATTACAACTCTTGAAAGTATGCAAAATGCAGTCTATTGATCTGAGCATTATCTCAGCATACCACAAAGGACATATTAATTTACACAGGTTAAAATAACACAACTGAGGGGACAGTGACAACTGCTTGAGATAGAAGGGGTGAAGTGAGAGAGAGATGGAAAGAGAGAAATACCAAGAGTTTTGTTTATGAGACGCTAAGGATCATCTTTACCATGTGTTACTCATAGGTGTTTCATCATTATCAATATGATACGCTCTGTACAATAAAGTGTGTGTTATAAAGTGTTTGTTATAGGGACCAAGAAGGGGAAGGAGAGTAGAGCTAAGACTAAGACATAAGCAGGATGAGGGTGGTTTAATAAGTCTATCTGTTGGGATGGAATGTTTTTGCAAATGCTTTCTTTCTGCATTATTCAAATGATATGTTACTGGAACACTGGCAAGGAAGATAAACACAGACATTTGCAGTTAAGCATATTATATATATAATATAAAATGACATGAAATAATAATTTGATATGCAGCTGTATTTGAACCCTTGTCACTATACAAAAACTATAGACGGGAATTATCTTTTAGCTCATTACAACAGCCTGTGCACTATTAGAGTAACCATTTCAAAGTAGTATCTTTACTTTGCTTTTACTCTGCATTCTTATAGCACACCAGGTTGGGTCTATATCAGATAATCGAACTTTTAAAAGTTTGAATACTATACGGCTGAGACCATATGTTCAAACACTTAAAAGTTCGAAAACCAAAATAAAAAAAAAAAAAAACAGAAAAAACCTATCTGAAAGCTTAAGCAGGGGGGCAAGCCACCCTGCACTCCCCACACCCTGCGCTCTTTAAATATACCAACTCCGAGATCGCATTACAGTGCAGACAGTGGAAAACCTCCATTGCCGCACTGTACGGGATTTCTGTTGAAACATTTGAACTTTTAAAATTTCAATCATATGGTGTCGACCATATGACGTTCGAACTTTTGAAAGTTCGACAACGTGATAGGAATCCCACCAGGTTTAAGCATATTTATGCAAGATAACCAGCCTAGTGTGGGTGATGGCAAAATCTCACCAGTTTTTGCCATAAGACATGAGATGCCATTTAATGCTGCACAGCATTTGTACATGATGACAAGCTCCACACAAATGTTGAGGACAAAAAGGTGAAGGGTTTTGATCAGCCATTTCTGGCTATGTATGTTGCATGTGAATCTATTTTTTGACCAGATTAAACATGTGAAAAAGAGGATGAAAGGACAGTGATGAAAAAAGGGGGGCAAGCAGAGGAGAGGACACAGGACAGAATACAGGAATATGCAGGATGCTGGTGGGAGAGCACCATAGCTATCCACATTTGTACAACATAAATGTAGAATTCTACACAGAATTTCATGACTTTGGAAGAGTCACTCTGCTTGAGATGTATAGAGCCAATTGGACCAAATCAAGTGTGTCAAGATGGCACAAAGGCAAAGTGGAAAGATATGCATGGGCAGCAATTTTTTTTTGTTTTGTAGGACAGGTGCCCATTTTTTCTTTCTTTTTTTTTTGGGAGAGAGGAAAGATATGGAAGATGCTTAGGAATGTGAGGTGGAATTTATTCACTGAGTACTATCCAGGGTGCTGATGGCCATGCACCAGTGGCAGGCTTGTTTGTACTACAAAAGGTGGCCCAAATTAAATTTTTCCTTTTTTACCTTAGGATGTGAGCTCTTGTTCACTGCAAGGACTGCTGCCAGCCAAGACTGCACAATGCCAAATGGCAAGCAAAGGGTAAAGAGAAGGAAAAAAATTAAAAAAACATATTTAAATAAAGGAAACATTATGAAATAACTAGTTAAAATGTGCATTCCTGATGGTTCTTTAACTTTGCTCTCTTGCTACATAAACATAGGGTCCTTAAACATCAGTATGATCACACAGAGAGCACCCTTATTATTGTTAAATAAAGTCAAAATGGAAAACTGTAAAAAGGGGAAGAATCTTAATATGGCATGGATAGACTATAAAAAGCATTTGACAGTATCCCACATTCATGGATAAAAGAGTGCTAAAAATGTATAAGATACACCCCATACTGATTAATTACATTACAGCAACCATGAAACAGTGGCAAACCACTTTGCAGTTAAGCCGTGATAAAGGATGAATTATTATTCCAGGGATAAAAATTCAAAGGGGGATATTCCAGGGTGACTGTTTGTCACCGCTGCTCTTTTGTCTTGCCCTTAACCTGTTAAGCTGTCTACGATTTGACTCCCAGAAAATAACAAAGTGTAAAGACTTCTCATCTTCTTTTTGTCGATGATTTAAAAATGTATAGCTCATCAGATAAGGAACTGAAAGCACAACTGCAAGTGGTCAAAACTTTTTCAGATGATATAAGAATGTCATATTGGTCTTGATAATTGTGCAAAAGCAACCTTTAAAACAAGAAAGCTGCAGCACTAAAAAAACATCAGTTTGGGACAGAAATGTGATATAAAAGAACTTGAGCAAGATGGACTGTATAAATATTTGGGAACTGATGAAGGCTCAACAATAAAACATGAACAAATGCAAATAAAACTTAGTAAGGAATATTTTAGAAGATTAAAATTAATACTGAAAACAGCGTAGATGTCTAGAAGCAAAGTTCAAGCTATAAACCAATTTGCTCTTACAGTTACAGTTTTGGAATAATTGACTAGCCACAAAAGGTGTTGGATAGGTTAGACAGGAAAAAAAGAAGGAAGCTTCATGTTCATCAAAGGATTTATAAAAATCAGGTATACCAAGACTATATATTCTGAAGGAGGGATGGGCCTCCTTGAAATTGATTACATGTATAGATCTGCAATCATGGGATTGCATACATTTTTGTTGACCTCACAAGACCCAGGTGTAGTGAAAGTATTCAAAAATTAGGAGAATAAATCTAAGATGACTTCCCTGCTTAGTTTTAGCAGAAGCATATTGGCATCAAGCAGGAATGGAAACCAAACCAGAAGTAGATAAAAATCAGGCAGCAACTGAGTGTGCCAAAAAAAAAAAAAAGAAATAATATAAGGTAAAGGATCAGATGAGAAAACAAGAAATATGGACAATGCATAAATACAGTTGCAAGTATAGAAAACTCTTGGACCACTCTTGGATCAATAAGAGCTTTTCATCCAGAAAAAAGGATGTCATTGTCCCACTCTACTCATTCCTCATTAGACCCATTATAGAATACAACACTCCATTTGGTATGTACCTCTCAAGACATCTGCAACAACAGGAAAGGCCACAGAAATACCTCACTAAAAGAATCACAGGTCTAAAGCAGATGCCCTATGCTGACCGCCTTAAAAAACACCAGCTATACTCTGTTGCATATTGTCTACTCAGAGGCGATCTCTGCTTAACATACAAGGCCATGTCAAACCCAGAGTTGTTGGACATGCTACACTTAAAGAAATCCCAATCCCTCAGAGCCACACGCTCCAGGGATCTAAACCTTGTCATCACAATAAACAAAACATGGTGGAGGGATAGGTTCCTGACCCAGAGACTCCCCAGACTCTGGAATAGACTGCCCATACACGTCAAGCAGAGCACCTCTTTGGCCCTCTTCAAAAGGAACCTTGATGACTGGATGGGAGAAAGAAAATTCACCCCAGGGATCACATCAGTCACCCTGCTAGACAGGGGTCCGGGGAAGTAAATAGTGTGGGAAGAAATAGCCAGGGAATTGTTATGGCTAGGCTTGTATAGGTCCTAGGGCCGATAGCCTAGTACCAACCTATGAACCTATGAACCCATGAACCAACCTCATGATAATCGGGATCAAATGAAGAAATTTAAATCAAAAGACAAAAGGTTAATATCACCAGCCCAAAATAGTGGACTACCTACGTGTTGGTTTACAAAGTCCATTGAACATGTGAGAGAAAGAGACAAATGTAGGTTTTGTAAAACAGAATTGGAAACAGTCACACATCTTGTTACTGGTTGTAATATACTAATGCAGAATAACTGTACACCGAAAGGCATAATAATGTAGCAAGACTGCTACATTGAGAATTGTGCAAACATTATTATATTAAAGCAGCTGACAAACACTGGAAACATGAGCCAGAAAGCATTATAGAAAATTTTGTTTATATCACATGGGATCACCAGTTAACAATAGCTCAAAACACAGATGTGAGAAAACCAGATATAGTAGTCCAGGAAAAGAAGACAAAAGTAGCTTTGATCATTGAAATTGCTACACCCACTGATTACAGTGTCTTACATAGAGAGAGAAAGAGACACAAAGTTATAAAATACCATGATTTTCAGCCAGAAACATGGCAATGTGGAAGAAGGATTCCCAGACAGTTCCAATAAGAGTAGGAGCAATAAATCTTATAAAATAATTTACAACTGTACTTAGATATGCTACCAGTACGTGTAACTCCATCCAGATTGCAGAAGGAGTCATTACTGGGCATATTGTGGATGCTGCAAATAGCACTTCTGGCTACCATCAAAGATTGAAACAATACTAATTTCATGAACTTTAATCATACATTGATTTAGGAATGGGGTCCATTCTCATCATGGCATTAGAAACCCAAAAGACTTGCAGAAATAAAAAATACATCACCTTAACATTAGCATGAGCCACAAAGCATCACAGAAAATGATGAAGTTTATATCACATGAGATCACCCATTACCAACAGTTCAGAAAATAGATGCAAGAAAACCAGATATAGCAGTTCATGAAAAGAAGACAAATGTAACATTGGTTATTGAAATTGCTACACCTAGTGATTACAGTGTCTTAGTTACAGAGAGACTGAAAATCATAAAATACCAGGATTTACAGGTAGAAATGACAGTAGTGTGGAAAGGATACCCAGACAGTTCTGACAGTAGTAGTAGTAGAAGCAATGGGTCTCATAAAAAGGACTTTACGGTCATATTTAAATATGCTATCAAGACATGTAATTCCATATGAATTAAATAAGGAGTCATTTCTGGGCACATTGTGGGTGCTGCAAAGAGCAGTTTTGACTAACATCTAAGACTGACTTTGGGTTGCATGTATGTCTGATGAACAGCATGGCTAGCTAATGCTTGCTTTTCTCAGAAGCTAGCTTTAATGTAAATGTATTGCCGAATAAAAGTTTTTGTTGATTGTTAATACTTAATTGTGAATGACTGGTTATGTAAGTGTTGATCCTCATTGTATTTCTGTTAGTATTCTTAGTAATACAGTCAAAGTAAATATTTAAGTATTGCCTATTGGTATACTTATGCAAATGATGCTACCATTGACCTGCTCACTGGTTTATATACAGTGGTCAACTGAAATGCTTGATGCAGAGTATTAGGCAAAATCCACAGCAGTACATCGCAAACAACAGTCATAAGTTATGACTTACATCACTGTACACCTGGGACATGTTCCAGCTTAAGGATGTATAATCAGTAATATAACCCTTTATTTTTCCTTACAGATTCCAGATTTTTCTTGTTAATACTGCAGCTACAAGATGTATCCATGGGGGTTATCTCTGTCTGATGGTAACAGAACACAACCACTGCATGATTAAGTAAAGGTTGTGCAGTTTTGTAGGCATCAGTTTTAATATTTGTATGTACTTAGGCTTGTAGGTTTTCTCTAAGGTAGTCAGTGTGTGTGTGTGTGTGTGTGTGTGTGTGTGTGTGTGTGTGTGTGTGTGTGTGTGTGTGTGTGTGTGTGTGTGTGTGTGTGTGTGTGTGTGTGTGTGTGTGTGTGTGTGTGTTATTCTTTTGTCCTGCTTCTAGTTGTCCTTGTTGAAACTGTTTCCTGAGAATTATGCTGAGCAACATAGCAGAGACTGTGAGTATTTGGGCAGAGGTTGCTGCGCCATACCGCAGGGCACCTCCTGATGAATCTAGGCAATTGAATCTTCATTTGAGCTAGCCAAATAAAAGTTCTATGATATTCCTTGTTTGAACGTGGGTATTGTTGTATCCTTGCTCAGTGTGGTTTGTAGGTTTCTCATGGGTGTCATGAGCCAGGGCTCTAGTGCATAACCTGCATCCCCTACTAGATGCTCTTGTGGAAAGTTATCCCATAACAAACTCTGTGTACAGTGTGCCATATGTGTGAGTCATGAAAACTGCCTGGGTTACCTGCACAGACATTGTAGATAATCCTTTGAGCATTACAGACAACCTGACAGTTTATAGAGTGGTATCTTTTCCTGTTAATGTACCTCCTTTCCTGTTCACTGCTTGGGGCTTTTATTTCTATGTATGTGTAATCTATGGTTCCCAAAACTTCAGGGAAGTGTGCTATTGCATAAAATTCCTGTATGGTTCTTGGTCTCTCCTCTGGGGTGAGGTGGAAATAGATATGCTCCCTTGCATGTTATAGCACTGCATTTAGAAACTGATGTAATATTCTAGAAGCTGAGGAATGTGACATCCCTAATATGTCCCCTGTGGGTCTCTGGAAAGTCCCTGTAGCTAGTGTATATAATGCTACACATACCTTGTTTTCCACTGGGATGGGTTCTCCACAATTTCCCTGGGACTTCAGGTGATGGAAGCAGAGGTGCATATTTCTTCTAGTGTTTCCCAGTCCAGCTGGTATCAGTCTACAATTTTTTGTCATGCAGTCCATGGTAAATCATATGGGGTCTAAACGCCCTTCCTCTTGAATGAGGCCTTGCCGTAACAGCAGCAGCAGCACATATAGATTAATGATGGTAACAGCACCCCCTAGATGGTAACAGCACCCCCTAACATTTTTTTCTTAATTCTTAGTGCAATCATGGCTGCATTCCAAAGAGTTTTAGATTTCTGGGCAAATGGCTGTACTGAGTGTACTTGATTACTTTACATGTTCCAAAATAGCTCTGCCATGTTGGATTGTGCAATTAGCATTTAATTCAGCCACTTATGCTTGCATTAGCATATTCTGCCATTTACCCTTGTTTTGAGGCTCTAAACTAACTTTAGAGCTGTTTAATAAATACAAAATAGTATGCTATATGTGTGCAGCATGCCTTAATGTGTACATAATAGCAGCACTTAGTGAAGGCATTCAAAAATCTGCCCCTATATGTTACTCTAATATCACAATTAATTCAAACTTCAGGTATAATTCCATTAACGTAAATATGAATCTAAGCACAGATCTCATTAAAGCTCAGCCTGAAAACACAAGACCATGTATAATATTTAGCTATAACCTCATGTATTACCCATTGTTTTATTCAAGATGTGCCGTGCTAATCTGAATCTAAGCCAAATCTTAAATCTAATCTGTTTAACTTCACTCAGACTGCAAATAAAACATCAGGCACCTAGCTGAAACCAAACGTTTAAGCCCAACACATAGTATAGCATAACATATCAAAATGTTACCCTCAATGGAATTCTAACCTTAACCTAAAATGTCAGTTTAAGGTTGTGCCCAAACCTGACATTTATCCATAAACTTAACTCTGTTCCCAAACCTAATAAATGTAACTCCTGAATGTGTCTTAAATTTATAGCCAAATCTAACTTCCTCCTAAATTGTGATATATAAGAGGTATAAAAAAGCTGTTTCTTAAGTGTTCAGACTGTAGAAGCAGGAATTATTGCTAAGGCTGGACATACAGTGCAAAGGGCTAGGTTTGGGGGTTAAGGTTAGAAATAACATTAAACAGAAGGTAATATTTAGCTACAGTTTTGCTTATGGTTTGCATAGTCTAGCTTATATTTAAGGTTCCATTCACAGCTTGCACTGAGATTTGAGACTTCATCTGTGGTGAGTCTGTGAGTGCATGTGTATGCATGCATGTGCTGTGTGTGTGTGTGTGTGTGTGTGTGTGTGTGTGTGTGTGTGTGTGTGTGTGTGTGTGTGTGCTCGCGCGCACACTCGTGCAAACTTGCATATGTCCATCTGTGTGTGTGTGTGTGTGTGTGTGTCTTCCTATATTAGTATCACTATGTTCTGTAAAAATAGATTTAAAAATAGAAATCATCATGTCAGGCAGTAACACTGGTTGCAGTGAATGGTTAGCAGCTGTAGCCAGTATTAGTTTCTTAATATTCATATTCATTCATTCACTTTCTGAAACCTTCTGTATCATTTTCAGGGTCACAGAGGTGACAGCATCCATTCTGGCAGCCAAGTGGTACAGTCTGTCTCATAATTCACCTGTATTGATATTATTTTATTATTTTTTGAAACCAGAATTGATATATACATCTGTGTTAACTTTTTATTAAATCTGTTCTGAGATCATGTTACGTTTGCTGTCTTTAGAAAAGCACTCTAGTAAGCCATAATGGATAGCTGATCTGTGATATCTAATATCCCTTCTATAGCACTGTTCCCTGTATTGTGGTTAAGTTTTTGTTGGTGCAGAAACTGAGCCTTGTTAGTCTGGTTCAGGCAGCCGGTGCTATGCTCTGTTCTCCAGTGAATACTTCCTGAAACAAAATGCACCCTGCCAGTAAATTTTCAACACTCCAAGACAAGTCAATGCTCCCTTTATGTGGAAACACTATATACTTTACTATTCAAAGCATATCAGATGGACACATCACATCTTTTCTAACAATAACTATCCAAATGGATCATAGCAACCACAACACATAAATGTATAAAAGCAATTTGCCTTATGTAGCATCCATCAAGTAGACAGTAGTGGTAGTTGCTTGTCCAAGGAATTCTTACAAACTAAATGTAATGTCAGATATGATAAATAGGTAAACTTTGGGTAGAAAGCAGCCACATGTGTCTTTAATAGAATAAACTAATGGCTTCCAAGTGGAAATTGTGTTGCTCTTGTTTGCTGAAAATGTAAGGGTGGTAGTTCGAAAAGAGTTGCTATGGTTACAAGTGCAAACAAACAAATGTGATTCCATGGAATGCTGCAAAATATTTGTAGTCTGATTAACTCATATTTGCCACATGTGAAAACAGCAGCATTCCGATTTTACCCATCTGTATAAAGTATAACATTCTCAGTTGGTTGTGGGATGGAGTGCAGCAGTTCAGAATGCTTCCCAATACGTTTGTACTACATCCCAAAGCACAATAAAGTGTACAATTTGAAATGTCGCATATTAGGTATTATATATATTCTGCAGCTGGAATCTCTACTCCTCCCAAGGAGTCTTCTTGTAGGAAAACATAATATTCCTTGTATTGCCATGGAAACAATGGAAATAAACATCTTCCTTTTGCAAAAAAAAGAAAATGTTCTTTCCTTTTGTTTGTCACAGACTGTGGAAATTACTGAACTAGTCAACACATATTTTATGTACATAATAGAAAGATTTTGTCCAGCAAATTAATGCTATGGGGAGGGGGGTAAGGGGGGTATTGAACTGCAGGATTTGGGAGAAGCCTCATGAGATTAAATTAGATTAGATACTTTTTGTTTCTGGTATTATGAGCCTTTCCTGTGCTACTCTGTAGTGGTGGATAAAGTTTACTGTTCAATGAGCAAATCTTAAAACTAGAATACCTCCATAACATTATAATTATTATTATTAGTAGTATTTGTGTTTTCTAGAATATTATTTTTATAAATGTAGACTGTGAATAACTAAGTAATTATGCTACATCTGAGCTGTGTGCTTTGGCTATGACAGACTGTGTTATTATGGGGCACATTATACACTAATATCCTGCCCGTATGTCCTGACTGATACTGTTTGACATTGTGTAGCATGCAATGAGACCTGTACAGATATAAAGGCACCATCTGGAGTTGTTTTCTTTCACCATATCTTTGGAAAGGCTGTAGATCAATATGAAATAGTCAGCATGTAGGAAGGAATGTAGGAGACAAAAAGTTGTAACACGTCTCCATGCAGTGTGTCTCCCTAGTAGCAGCAGCAACAACACTTAGAAAGTGAGTTAAGATCAAAGACAGAGAGGCAGAGAATTCACCTCTACTGCTGCTGTCCAAATCTGGTGATCATCCCAGACATCAGAGAACCATCTGAGGGTAGCACAGACTGAGTTACAAAATACATGCACTTTGTTGCTACAAAGAAGTTGTTAGGTCTAAATGCTGCTATGATTAGACCAACAATGGAGAAGAGGTAGACGAGGAGAACTACTGGTCTCAGACCTCCATCTATATGGAAGTGTATCTGTCTGATGGACTGGTATAATATCCTCTGAAACTGCACTTAATGCATACCTGGGCATAGGTCTTATCAGTGGCACATTAATAAACAAGGGTCAAGGGTCAGAAGCTGAAACGTAATATTTACATAATATCTAAAAGTTACTGCCATCTTTAAGATGAAGGACATTTAAAATTAGTGATGCGATATAGCAGTATGAACAGTTTATGCATCATACTCTACAAGTCAGGCTGGGAGATTTTCTGTAGAAATTTACTGATTTTGCTAAACATCTGTGTTTGTGGCACAGAATAATTGAATTAAGGTGAAGAGATCTGGCTGCCAAGACCACAAAAGCTAAAGGCCCTGCATAGTCTGTGCTATATGTCAGAGCATTTTTCTAACCTTTGATCTGTATATGGGAAGCAGTCTCAATGAACTTCTGAGGAATAGTTTATTCTTCTAATCCAAATACCTTGTCTCCCAGTACTCTCTGTGCCCCTAATTTCACTATCTATATCAACTACAAGGCCACAGATGTGAGATGAATGCCCTTTAAGGCCTCCTTCCACATTTGAAAGTATGATCTTGCTCAGGTATGATAGGATGTTGATCTAAAATACAATTTGTCAGTCTAGTTACACTGAACTCTCTTCACACCCCAAATATGTATTTTAGCCCCTAACAATAAACAAGTATATTTGGGTTACCATAAAAAAGATATGGTACATTGTACAGAAGCAGAGTGACCACCTCACCTCATGTCAGACACAGTTACAGACACTGACAGACACAAGCACACACACACACACACACACACACACACACACACACACACACACACACACACACACACACACACACACACACACACACACACACACACACACACACACACACACACACACACACATAGACACAGACAGACAGATACACACACTCACATAAAATACCCAATATTTAGCACAGTATACTGCCAATCATTAGCGGATCAGAGTTCTGCTGGGGCAACCCCTAACTGGGAAAAGCCGAAAGAAGAACAAACTATTATTTTGCTATTGATTTGCAATGCACTATACATATTCCCTGATTATTATCCTTCTTTATTTGGCCTGGTTATACATAAAAATATTATTGAATAATTAACATTAAAATATTGTTCATATCTAAGAGTATTTAGAATAGCCAACATTCGTTATTTATTTAAAGTCACAAATCTCACTCAAGCAAAATTACTGCAAAATGGCTTTCGTCTTTTAGTGTAGCTGCAACAGATCGGCTTACATCATTGCTATAGCACACATATTGCAATAGAATGGTACTTGCAGTGATGTGCAGTTCTTGATGTAGCATGTTATCTTCATTAACATTAGCATTAACAGCTCAAGCTTAATATTTTTCTACAGCTGTGCAAATAGTCTGAAAAGTGAATCTTTCTTGCCTAGATAATCAGCTATGTAGAAAGAAGCAATCCAGAGTATATACCTTCATGAGTATAATGGTTTTGTCTGTTCCCTGAGAAAATCCAGCTATCCTTCCTTCACTCCTACAGTTACATTATGAGAGGCTCTTCAGTGTGCCAAGACTCATGTATGCAGTGGTACCATCCTTTTCCTTATCAGTGTGTGAGTGGTTTGAAGAGAAAGCCATGTTTTCTAAAGCAGCATATACAGCCCAATTTACAAGAATTATAAAAGGGAAAGTTAAAGCAAACCCTATGTAAGAGCAAGGTAACTGTCCTTTAAAAGATATTAGCAATATATGGCAGGAAGGAACTTGAACACCCTAGACAAATTCCTGCAAGGTGTCTAAATTTGTATAAAGGAGAGTAATGGAGGAAACGGTAGCATCAGAGGTAGATGATGCAGGACGTCGGGTGTAACATGGAGGGAGATGCTGAAGATTCATTTCTTCAGACAGCAGCAGGGCCTATTCAGATACAGATGTCTATAGCAACAGCGTCATCAGTAGTTGCATTACTCTGGGCCTGGGTCTTACAGTAAATCTCTGTCTTGCTGATGGTATGGAGGCTTCATTAGACCCTGATGTGCTCCATGCATGACTGTATATCCAAAAGGCATTTACATGCTTCCAGGAGGGACTAACCCAGAGATGGGTTTAAAGAACAGATATGCAAGATTAGGCCAGCTTTGGTGACAGTGGCTAGATAAAAAAGGACAATTAGAAACAGAGAACTCAGAGGAGCCAAGCAGAAAAATGCGTAACAGAAGACATAGCTGCTCAAAAATTGAAATGGAGTGTTGTGTGTAAGGGAATGCAAGGGCAATGCAGGTAAATGAAATTATATTTATGCAATGGAAACTACCAGAATCACATAGAGTTATCTACCGTGGTCTTTCAGTCAGCGAATGCTCTTTGTCATGAGATGAAAATGTAATACTCTACTGTCTTTGTTTTTAACCTTGATTAATTAATGGTTCTTTTACATTTTTAGTATGGTACAACGTCTGATTTGTATGTTGCATGCTGCAGAAAGTAGTCTTTGGGAAAACCTAAGAATACTTCCCTTATGTTTAAATGGAACACTACACTACAAGGCAAGTATCATTGATAGACGAATATCAGCAAAATGTTGCTTAAAAAGAAAATAAACAAAATAAGCATTCCTCTGTACTCCATATGGAATTTTTCACACACCCCACATCCCCAAATGTAGCGTCATACAATAGTAAAGGCAAGGAGGAATACCAAGATAAAGTACAGAGTTGCTCCTGCTGTACTTACAAAAATGAATCGTATCACATAACGAGAGGATTACCTTAAAACAGCCAAAACAGAAGTGATGAAAACATAAACTACTATACCAAAATAAGTGTAACAAATAATACAAAACCCCAAATTCAGTCAAAAGCTCAACAAAATTGTGCATAAACCTCAGATAAATACCACTTATAAAGTAATCAATAAAAGCAACCATCAAATACTCTGAAACAAGGTCTCACAAGTTACTACATGAGAAACATGCACACAGAAACACTTTCCCTTCAAGAAAAGCAAACATCATTGAAACAATCTGCAAAAAATATGCACTCAATGTATAAAATTCAAAGAAGCAACGTATGACAAATTTAACCTCAATGAAATGACTCTACTTTAATATGTACCACCTCCTCCTCAACTGAGATTATGACCCTAACCCAGAAGACTTTCAGTGATGTAGAAAAATGGTTCTCAAACCGTCAGCTTCTGTTAAACCCCAACAAAACTAAGCTGCTCATTTTTCCCCCACCTGCAAATCCTCCTCACCATTCTTTACTGTAAGTTCCAACAATGGCACTATTATATCCCCAGATACTCACACAAAACTCCTGGGCATCACAGTCGATAACCGCCTAAAATATGATATCCATGTCAATAAAACCATCAAATCCATCAACAAAAAACTGGGCTCCCTACACAGGATCAAACCCTTCCTCCCTTCTTTTGCAAGAACCACTAACGCTCTGTCCCACATAATTTTTGCCCTCCTCTATGCCTCCCCCCTCTTCACTAACCTGAATCAAGCCACTATTACCAAACTTGCTAGTTGTTACAACTATATTGCTAGATTTGCTACAGCTGCTACCTCTAGGACCCACCATTGTATCAACCTAACACACCTAGGATGGCTGGAGTGGCCCAGTCTTCACCGATACAACCAACTTGTAATAACCCACAAAATACTATATCAACCCAAAAAACACCAGCACTAAATAAGATCATCAAACCATACAGCAACTGAGGTCACTACGCTCTACTGACAAAGTGCTGGAACAAACAACTAAGAGCATAAATGTGGCTGGGGGCTCTCTATTTGCCAACTCAGTAGGCAAACTTGGAATATGTTACCTGCCAAACTTACTCACCAGTCCTCCTTAATCCAGTTCAAAAAAAGCCTCAAACTACACTTCCAACAGCATTGGCAATGTCCCTGCTTAAACCCTGACTAATCACCACCCACTGTTCCTGCAAACTCTCCCTAAGCATTTCAATCATATACTCTATAATAAGTGTATGAATTCTTGATGGGACTTAGCCCATAACAGCGTGTATTATTGTCTGAAACTGAAGCCGCATGATTTTGATGTTGTCTACTATGTTTTATCTAAGTTTGTAACCCTACTGAAAGCTGCATATTATACTTATCTCTAAATGTTTCTATTGTTCCTAATGTATTTCTACTCTGCTTTCTGAAGCTTTTCTCCCAGGGCCTCCACTGAAAATGGACATATATCCAGTCGGACTTTCCCAGTAAACAAATGAAAAATAAAAATAAATAAATAAATAAATAAAAATATAGGGAAACCTCTGGGGGAATTATAAACAGTTCATGTGTGCTGTCTGTTGTCAGATGTAGAAATAGGTAGACGCTTACTTTAGTCTCAGATAATGCCTTATGCTGGCCACTGATGCAGTGAAGCTGCATAAAACTGTGTCAAGCATCTGACTGATAAATGTGTACTAAAAGACAAAAAATAACTTGATATGATATAGTGACAGGCTGACTGCTGTCACATGTTTTGACTTTAAATGGAAAGAATGATAAACAAAATGAAATAACCCACATTTTAATACTATACCCTAGGCAAAGAAACAATACAGTGAAACCTTAGCATGCTGATGGTTCATTGGTGAGAATCACTGATAACCATTTCATTGTCTGAAGACATCAGAATGAGTATAACATATATATATATATATATATATATATATATATATATATATATATATATATATATATATATATATATACTAAAAATACTGCCATTCATTTCATCTGGCTGACAGCCATTTAACATTTAGCAATATCCTCTCAAGGCAAGGAAAAACTAAAACAGTGCTGTCATATCTTCCTTTCCCAGGCAACAGACACTAAGTAAATTGTAAACATGTAGATGTGAAGGAGGTAGCCTAGAAGATAGACTTCTGTAAACTCCATATACAGGAGCTGCCCTTGGATGTGAGTACTAAATAACATTACTAGCTGCTGCAGAATGTACAGAAATGTTAAAGTCATGTAGTGAATAGTCACCTTCTAAACACCTACCATTTATACAAAGCTAATGCTATTGGTAAAAGAGTGAGAGGTGTTCATTATCCATTTCTTTTTCATTGATTTCTGTTTGTTATTCAAACAAGATGAAGTAAACTTATCTGCTGCAAAAACTAGACTGTGGTGTGCACAATTTTTCACTAACATTATTTTTCTGATGTTTCTCTGACTCTGACCTGTCATGGAAGCATTAACTAACACACACACACACACACACACACACACACACACACACACACACACACACACACACACACTTTAGATATATAGATATATAAATAGATAGATAAAGATATAGATATACAGGTATAGATAGAAAGAAAGCGCTATTCGTATAGATAGACAGATGGATAGATATACAATGAAAGTGAATAGAATAAACTAACAAACTGATGGAACATAAGGTAGCTATTAAAAGATTTGATTTTTTTAAAGATTTAGGAATCGGCATTAGAAGAGCTTCACCTCTGAAACTACTTCACATAAAACTTCCACCTGAGAATGCTAGTAATGTTTATATTCATTCATCATTATTCAGTTTAGAATCCATGTGGATTACAGCTTCAGGAATGGTTTATATTATGTTGGCTGAAATCTTTGGAACTGAAGTTAGATAGTCATCATAACAGAAGTTATACCTAAAAGCATCCAAAAAGAGATAATTCATGCGAAAATAAAGTATACAAGTGTGAGTGCGTGTATGTGTGTGTTTCTGCATGTGTGTGTATGCGTGCGCATCTGCGGGTATTTGTGCATGCATGTGAGCATTTGTGCGTGTGTGTGTGTGTGTGTGTGTGTGTGTGTGTGTGTGTGTGAGAGCATGTGTGTGTGTTTGTGCAGGTATTTCTGCATGCATGATTGTCTGTCTCTGGGCATTTGCGAGCCTCTATGTACAGGTATAGTATTCACCTGAATTCTTTGCACTTGTTTTCAGCTGAATTATATATGCAGTATTTATAGTGCTCTTTCTCTAATTTTCCTGATATTTTTAAGCTTCATTTAATCCCCTTACTCAAGCTCCTGTGTAAGAAACTTTGATTATATATCTGCATACAAACTGATGGTAGCATAGTTATGTTCCTGTAGTGCAGAATGCTGCGCCTTACTGCTGTCAGTTCTTTTCACAGCACAGCTCTGCCTAGCATAACATATACTCTTGTCAGTTACCTAGGACCAATGTCCTTGGATGATCATCCAGGTTGCTTGAGTTGGTGGATCAGTATTAAGTCACAAAAAAAGCTAAAGGTGTTTTTTTTTTTTTTTTTATTTAATTTACTGCAAATAATATCAAAGGACACAAAATGACAAGAGTGGCAAAAGAAGGAAAAGATAATACAATGTAAAGGAATGAGAGCTATCAGTTAGACTTATAGACCACAAATACATCATAACATACATCACTTTTTAGTTCATCTGTATATCTCTCCTTAGGCTATAATGTGCAGTGAAATCCAAAAATCAGTATGCACTCTACTGCATGGAGAAATTATAACAGCTTGAAGAAGCTTCATAATGCTTGCTTTCCTCTGTGAGGACTTGCTCACATGACAGAGTTTGATCCAAGCTACTAGCTCTAAATGAGGGCATCTGGTCAAGCAATGTTGAGTCTCTCCATGTGGACCAATATGCTATGCTGCAGATTTACTCCCAAACTTGAAATTCAAATTATAGATAGAAACCTTTGTTTTTAATTTATTTTCAGTTTGAGTGAGTTAGTCAAAGGACCCTTTTCATTTACTACCTGGTTCAAAGGTAAAAACAAACATAAAAATGTTCATACATGCATAACAGCAGTACAAGTTCAACTGTATGTTAGCAATGTTATGCATGACAATTAAAAATTATACTCACAACAAAATGCTCAGTAGTAATGCATCTAGTATAAATACCTGCATGTCATCTATTTTTCCTGACTGTAAATAGTGATGGTTAAATGCGCTTTGTGTGTTTGGGTTACTCTGGTTGATTTGAGTCTGACTAGTAAGTGTATTTAATTTGGAACCATTCCATCATACATTCAGACAATTGCAATACAAAGCACAAATGGATATCTGCTGTTGTTTTATATGGGGGAGACAAGTCCACCTAACTCTAACATGGGTTCTGCACCCCACACTTCCTATTATTTATTACAATCAACTCCAAGTGTCTAATTAATTGGAAAGAGTATATTCTTGGATTTTCCATAACAAGTTAACTATTTGTCCTTCTCTTTCCTTTATGAACTTAGAGAAAAATACATTCTGAAACAATATACTTAAGTTATCTGAACTAAGAATTTGTATTTTTCAGACTGAAATTCATCTGAACTGAGAATGTATATTTTTCAGATAGAAACATTTCCAGACAACAGCATCACAGTTCAGGAGGTCAGATATTTATTTATTTATTTATTTCCAGTTTGATAACCGGGGAGGGCCCGTTTTCAGTGGAGGCCCGGGGAGAAAAGCTCCGTATTACATACAATTAAAACAAGCATACATTTATGCAATTATACATACAATTATAAATGTTTTAGAAAACAAATGTAAAATTATTCATGGAGTTGTATCAAATTGAAAGGGTGTACAAAGAAAGGAAGAAAAAGGGGAACACAATTAACAGAGAGAAGGGATAGAGAGCTATGTACAATATTTACATGGTAACCATTCGTTAGATTCACAGCAAGGCAGTTGTAGGAAAAAAAAACAGCATGTGCATGAGGGACTACATGTATAAGCGACATTAGGAGGAGTTAGGAAGAATGCAATTACATTTCCAATTTTGGGAGAGGTGGGAGTGGAGCTGGGATTTGAAGAGTTCGAAGCTTGTAGTGATTCTTAGCAGGGGTGGGAGGGAGTTCCATTTTTTGGCTAATGAATAGGATAGGAGAAACTGGCTAGGGGGACGTTTTGGTTTATATACAGAAAGTAGATTTTGTTGGGCAGATCTAAGGGGTCTGTGCGGAGTGTAGAATGGTAAGATATTAGTAAGAGCAGGGCATGCAGTAGGTTTAAATATTATTTTGCGGGCTGTAGTAAGTTGAAGGTAGACAAGGTGGTTAGGAAGCTCTAGCCACTTTAGCATGTGGAGAGAGGTGCAATGATGGGAGGAGTGTTTAGATTTAGTAGTGAATTTAGCAATTTTGTTGTAGCAGATTTCTAGTTTTGAGGTGATGGTAATAGAAAGATTGGTTAGAAGTGGAGCACCGTACAATAGTGATGGTAGTAAATAGGTAGAAGCTAGAGTTTGCCTTGTAGATGGAGAGAGAAAGTGAGCATTTCTATATAACATACCTAGCTTCTGATGGGTGTTTTTGATATTAAGTTGGACATGTGTATCGAATTTCAGGTGCTCATCAATAGTGACCCCAAGAAGTTTAGCAAAGGGGACAACTTCTGTAGTGGAGTTGGCATGGCTGATGATATTGAAGGATTGTTTGTCAAGTGTGGCAGTTTTTGAGGGAGAGAAAAGAAGGATTTTGGATTTATTGGCATTAAGTGAGAGATGGTTTTGAAGCATCCAGTGCTCAGAAGTTGTAAAGGCCAATTGGGTTTTTGCCTGGAGCTCAGTGAGACTAGGAGCAGAACAGACTAAAGTGGAGTCATCTGCATATTGCACTATTTTAGTGTTAGGAATGGCAGTGTGAAAATCATTGATAAATACATTAAAGAGCATTGGTCCCCTGGGGAACCCTGGTAGGGGTAGGAAGGAAGGTTGAGGTACCACTTTGCCATTTCACAGCCTGGGATCTGTTAGAGAGATAACTGTGGAACCAGGTATGGCAGTTCTGAGAGAGATTGAGGTTAGAGAGATGATTCAGAAGGTGGGTATGGGAGATGGTATCAAATGCCTTGGATAGATCTAGGGCGATGGTGGAAACAATTTCTCCAGAGTCACGAGCAATGTTTATTATGTCTAAAAAAGAGAGGCGAGCTGTTATTGTACTATGGCCAGGATGGAAGCCATGTTGGGTAGGGGTAAGGAGTTGATTATTGATGAGGAAGGGCATGAGTTGGAGATGGATGCAATTTTCAAGGATTTTTGAGATTGGTGAAAGAATGGCTATGGGTCGGAAGTTAGAGATGTTATTATTTTTGCCTCCTTTGAGGAGGGGCAGGATAAAGGCTGCACACCACAATTTGGGGACATATGATTCCTGTATGGATCTATTGATGAGAATGCTGATGGGGATGGCGATACCATCTGCGGCAAGCTTTAGAAAGAGTGAGGGAATATTGTCAGGGGCATTGGAGCATGGCTTAAGTTTAGAGAGAAGCTTTTTGATGTAGGAGGTTGAGATGGGTTTTAGATAAAAAGTGGGGGGGAGGATTGGGAGTGGGGGTTTGAGGAGAGGAAGCGGCAGTTGGATTGAGTGGAGGGGAGGAGATGTGGTTCGGGAAGGTCTTAGTGAGTTCAGCTATAGAGTTAGTAAAAAAAGGAGGTGAACAGGGTAGCAATTTCTGTATCAGTGTTTTTGTTGTCAGGACAGGGATTAGTTTTGGTACCTGGATGCAAAAGAGAGTTAATGGAGTTCCAGAATTGTTTGGGATGTTTGGAGTGGGTAGACTGAAGTTTAATATAATATGATTTTTTGTCTTTTGTAACATGCTTTTTGGTTAGGTTGCAGAGTTGTTTATATTTTTGGAGGGTAACAGGGTGTTTATTTTTGTCGTAAAGATTCTAGGTTTCGTCTCTTTGTAGCATAAGTGTTTTGGTGTCTTTAGTTAGTCATGGCATGGAGTTGGGTTTTATTTGTTTTGTTCTAGGTGGGGCTTGAGTGTTTAGGATGCTGAGGAAGGTCGTATTGAAGAAATCTATGGCTTTATCTAGTGATAGAGTTTTTAGGTTGTCCCAATTCATTAGTTTAAGGGTTTCGGAGAATATAGAAGGGTTCAAATTTGTAAGATTATGAGTATGGGTATATTGATGTTGGTGAGGGGAGGAGTGGGTAGCTCGGTGAATGATGGCTGGGAGATGGTCACTCATGGTGTCTGGTAATAAACCAGATTATGAGATTTTATTAGGGTGGGAGACTAAGATCCCTTCCAGAGTGGACCCTGGGGGTTGTTTCTATTAGGTCTGGTAATACCATTTATAATTGAGTGAAATTAAGAAGATTGATAGACAGGGAGGGATTGTTGTTATTGATTCTATTCCAGTCAATGTTCACATCACCTAATATGTATGTCTCAAGCTTAATGTTAGTTGAGGCCCATAGAGGAATGTTTTCTAGAGTGGTAGTATTATTTCCAGGGGGGATATAGATGGCCATAACACAAATACTTTTATAGTTATTCAGTTTGAGAATTCATATGACTAGTTCAGCGTTGCTAAACTGAGGAATATGGTTTTGGTAAGGAGAGAAATTCACTAGGCTAGTATAGATTAAGGCTACTCCTCCTCCTTTTTTATTTTGGTGGTCACATCTGAGTGCTTGAAAGCCAGGGGGTAAAATCTCAGAGTCAGTAATGTGGGGTTGTAGCCATGTCTCTGAGACTGCTACTATATCTGGTGTAGTATGATTTAGCCAAGCATGGAAGAGTGCTATTTTGTTTTTTACACTCTGGATGTTATGGTAATTAGCTTGAGGTATTTGTGGTTGGTAGTATTTGGAGAGATAGGGGGAGAGTGATATCTATTAGTCTTTGGTCCAGGGTTGGAGTGAATGTCTACCACTAGGACAAGCCAGTTAGAGGAAGCGATAAGCAGGATCTTTGGTTTGCAACTTATTATTTGTGGGAAGAAAAACATCACTTTTGGTGTAAGATGCTTTGTTGAGTAGGCTAGACGTTTTAGCTTAAAATAGTGAAGTGGGTTAGGTTGTACTAGTGAGGGGGGTATGTTGTGAAAGTGGGACATGATGAGGTTGGGATGGAGAGAGTAGTAGAGGTAGGGGTGGAAAAAAATGGAGTAATTTGAAAGAGGAATAGGAGGTGGCATTGAAGACAGTTGTTAGGAGAAGAACGCTTATAGAAGAGATAAGAAATGTATGTGGAAGTGGAGGAGTCATTCTTAACTAAGGTAGAGTAAGTTAGGAGGAGGCAGCAGGATGATAGGTGAGTGATTAAGTGAAAGGGAATAGGACTATAGCTGAGAGTACAGGAAGGAGAAGGATACAGATAGAGGAGGGACTAGTTAATTGATGAATGCTGGGAGGGGGAGGAGTAGAGATAGGATTGGCTTAGGAGAAGGGGAGTTGATATAGGGTTAGAATAAATGTGAGTGTACTGGGGTGGGTGGGATTTGGGGGTAGGGTAGGGGAGCGGAGCGGGGCAGACCCAAAGGACAGACACAGCAGGATGGTGAGAAAAACAATCAGTAAAGTCGAGAGTAAGTATAGAGGAAGGTAAGCAGGGTGGTAGAGGAAGAGTTGTGTAGATGTTAGTAAAGAAAATAGAGAGGCTGTAGGATGAATACGGACTGGGATATGAGTGAAGAAGAAGAGGAGAGTGACAGACTAAGGGTTATAATTCTATAAGTGGAAAATAGTGAGAGAAAGTGTTAGAGACAGGTAAAGACTGCCATCTAGTGGTCAAGAACTGACATAGCACAGAGTGGTGACCACAGCAGAAGGCTGGAGGTAATAAGAAAATCAGAAAGGCTTGAAGAAAAATTTGCTACAAAAAGACTAGGATAACGTGGGTAGGGGGGTTCAGAGTAGAAGAAAGCAAAATAGAGGGGGGTATGGCTGCTGGCTATTCTGGTGGGTTAACACTACAGACCTAGCAAGTTAGTCAACAATATCATATGTATGTTGAGGGAGGTAGAACCTCGTTTGACATACTTTCTTTAGTTATCTTGGAGTACAGTTCAAGGAATACTTTGATTTCCCAGGATGGATTAGGACAAACAGGGTATGGTAGTTGAATGTTGTTGGTCTTGGATGTCCAGCAGGGCATGACCAGTAGCAGAAAAGATTAGGTAAAAGTAGTGAGAACAGCTGGGGAAAACAAAATAAAGGGAGAATATTGTAATAAAGAATGCACAGTGAATAACTGGAAAAGATGTATCTGTTTTTAGATATCCACAGCACACTTCTGAATCTCATCATAGAAACCAAAAGACTACACATTTGTCAGCTTTCTCATGAAAGGCAGGGGGAAAAAATTTCCAAAAATGCAATAATCGATGTTTACACTCTGAATTCACTGTGCAGTGATTATATATTGATTTCAGGAGTCCAAAAAAAAACATACTTTGGACAAGACAGTGCAATAAAATTGCTGGTATTCAAACAACAGGGGTGATTTAACAAAGAATTTTGCCTTCAGAGTGGAATACATACAGGGGTGCATGGGGTATTATAAATCTGATTGGTACTATAAGTTTAAAAAAAAAGTTTGTCTAAAGGAAAAGTATTTACACATATGTTATTTGCATAATTATGCAGTTATTACATAAACATTACTAATAAACTATTATGGAGAATAAAAAAACAACCTGTGGTGTAAGCTTTTGACAAGACCTGGTAGGGCAAACAAAGTTTAGTGTTGAAATATAATCTGATAAAAGTTAGATGCAGATTAGATGCAGAACACTACTAAAGTTAGATATTGGGGGTACAAACACAGAACACTACTAAAGTTAGATATTGGGGGTACAAACACAGAACACTACTAAAGTTAGATACCGGGTGGTACAAATACTTTGTAAACAGGAGATATCATGTATTGTGAAATGTAGGGAATAGAATGAAAATGTAAGTAATTGGAAAATGAATAGCAAACAAAAGCCAGGATAATAAAAGATAGCAAAGAGACTGAGTAATAGAAGTACCATAATGGGATTTGAGAGTACAGTGGGTGCAGAGAAGGGGGAAAGGAGAGAATGACAGAACAAGGAAAGAAGTATACAACTATATAAGGTAAAGACAGAGGTGGGGGTCTGGAGAGCAGATACCTGAGGCCGGGAAGGCATGGTGACTTGGAGGGTATTAGCATAGGAACCTTGGTTATCATTTTATGGATGTAGGGTGGTATGAGGTTAATGGGAATATTTATAGCAATGTATCATATACAATGGCTGTAATTCTCCTAGGACCTCTCTAGACCTCATATATGTTATACCAAGAATTTCATATCTTTCAAGCTCAGTTCTGTTTCAAGCTCAAGTCTAATTATAAAACAGTAGATGGTTAGGAAAGGGCCCAAGGCACATTATATAATTCAAACCTAAAGTGCCTTTTTGTATACTTCCATTTCTTACCCATAGCTCTTTATGGCATCCAGAACTTTTTTAGGTCTGGCTTTATTTATTAAGTGACTTACCAGCTAATAATAGGCAATATTAAAAAGTGGAAGGGCTTATTAATAAAACAGGACTAAGATTGTTAACCTAGGACATACTGCAATAGAAACATTAAACAATGTTCATCCCTTATTATTCATATTTTCATATCCATGATCATATTTTCATAACTGAGTGCCCTCCATGTTATTGAGGGGTATGGTGTGATATGCCATGGTGGGGGACAGAAAAATGCATCAGCAATGTCCTTTTATATCACCATATACCTGACATATTGCTAGTTGTTACTTAGCAATTATGAAAGTATACAATATTTCCATATGTACTTAATACTTCAAAACAAAAAAAAAGTGGTGTACAGACTGTTGCATGACATCAGGTGAAACCTTAGATGTTGTCAAAGAAAACTGTCTTTCAAATTTGCACTGTAAGTTGCACATTTTGAGAAATATTCAATGTTATTTATTCTGCTAAAAGTACAATTAAGCATATATATTTTTATATTTCTGTAAATATTTCAATATACATGCACTCATAGAGGAATTTAATGTTCTGCTAATATACGTCTAGGTTATACAGTTTCCTAGACATGATAAATTGTTTGTGAAAGTTTAGCAAAAAATATAATTTTGTGTTTGTGTGCATTATAATATACTATAGTATTTATAGAAAGGCTATGAATGCACTGACTGTTATCACTGTAAAGACCACTTCAGATAACATTGCAATCTGTGCAGTTTTAATAGCTTTTATTGTTCACAGAGTATTTACTTTTGTTTATGTTATCCTTTCTAAGTGTATTTTTCAGAAAATGCTGTGGAATGCAAGATGTGTGTAGGCTGCTAGAGGTGTGACATTTCACATTACACATTGTTAATGAAGTAACTAAAAAGAGTGAACTGTTGGAATCTTCGTACAGGCAGTTCACAGTATTCACTGATTCTATCAGCCAGTGTCCATTACTCAGGAATATGAAAAAATAAACAAGAAAAAAAAGCAAGGCAAATAAAATAAAATTCCTCTCTGAAGTTTGTTGAGGGGCAGTTTTTTTCTTCCTTGCAGCCTGTCCAGTTCATACTAACACATAAGAGATTATTTTCTTTCCGGAAAGCAATGAACTGGCTGCATCACTGAAATCTGATCTGTTATGGCATACATAGTTACCACAAAGGCAAGATTAAGTTGTAACTGCTTTGTTTCTTATCCTTCCTCCTCTTCCTTTATACAATATTGGGTTTGACTTATTCTCACTGCCTATAAATGCATGTTATCAGATGATACTCTGGTATCTTGAAGCTCACAGCATATATCATTTGCAGTATGTCCAATATCAACATAGGTGATGGTAGAGGAAGTCACGCTGGGGCACGAGATCCCCCCCATGAAAGTGTGTGCCTCCCTGAGTGCCTTAGTCCCTGGAATATTAAAAGTCTCACTAGCATACCTTTGCCTGCGTACAAGCACAGTTAACACTTTCTTCCAGGGTATGCAAACACATTTGACTCTTTCTGCAAGTGTTCTTCCATCATGAAAGTGAGCGGGTCTTTTGAAAAAACTCCAAGATGTTTTTTTACTGTATTTTTAAGTAGCAGTTAGAAAAACTACTCTGAGATGTCTTTTATTACATTTTTAAGCATCAGTCAGGAGATGGTTTACTAAATTTTTAAGCAGTCAGAGGAGATGCCTTTTACCAGTAGCAAGTAAGAGTGTTTGTGCAATACCCCTCCCCTCCGGGTTAGAGGTTTCTGGTTTAGTGACTTGCTCAGAGTGACACAGTTGAAGGTAGAAAGAATCAAACCCTTAACCACTGAAGTAGGTCATTAAGAGCTAAAACCTTTAATTCTTCACATGACTGCCAGACCTCCATTAACTTCTTTCTTTTTGATAACTCAGTCATTAGAGCTTTATAGTTCCCATTGTTCAGAAAACACGTGCCCATGCAACACCTATTGTACTACTATTAATGTTTTAAGTCAATTAGAGTTGTCTGGCACTTAAGGCTCTGAGTTGTTAATTATTTGCTCCCTATAGTCAAAGGTACATAATTTGAATCTTCCACCTCCATTTGCCTGTGATATCACTCAAACAGTACTCCTGAGTCACCCCTTAAAAGCTACCCTTTCTCTGGTGTCTTTACCTGGTTAACAAATAGATAAAAATCAGTATTTAAAATGTATTCTTCTTGGGTACCCAAATTATTTTTGGCTTTGTCTAGAATTCTTGAGCAAAGAAATTGAGAATTATTTTGGTCTGTCCCTTGCAAAATTTGTGGCTTTCTAGCAATTTGTTTTGAATTACAGTCACTAAATAATGTCAGGCATGTGTGTTTTAGGCTTTGCATCCTTCAGAAAATGCTTGATAATGAAAAGCTTATTATGCTATCAACTTTCTAAGCATATAAGATAAATATTTAAAATCTGTTCCTCACTTTATTCTTTGTTTCTGGTTGAGAGGGCAAAAAGGAGCTGCACTGTATGTTTCTGTCAGCAGTGAGCTGAAATGTATTTCTGGGCTATTATTTTATGACTTTATTCATCCACTTGATCCAAATATCCAAGGTATATAGTCATACAAGTGGCTGTAACTGATATATGTATATATATATATATATATATATATATATATATATATATATATATATATATATATATATACATATAGAGAGAGTATACCTTCGTATGTTCAAAATCACATTTCTGAATGTGCTTATACACGACCTACTTAGCAGAATTTTGTCATGCTGACTTCCCCGAATGTCATAAAAATATTGACTTTCAGCATTTCCAATCACTCCACCATCACCATGGGTCAAAAAGGGGGCGAGATTATGTAATTCGGCGCTAAAGTTATTTGTCATTAATAATTTGTAACTACAAATGCTAAGACAGAATTTTTAAATAAATTTTTTTTTTTTTATTTATTATTTTTTTTTTTTATTATTTATTTAATTCTTGGGGGAGTCCTACTACCACATTTCTTTTTTTCAGCAGAGGCCTGGGGAGAAAAGATCCACATACAAGATACAAATAGCAGATACAAATATGATTCAAATTATAGCTCAAAAATAGAATGTAAAATAACAACATATAATGAGTTGATGAAACAGGTTACAGGATATACATATACAGAAAATACATATATATTATATAATTTGTGGACCGCCCCCACCCATTTTTTAGGTAGCAACATAATACATAGGCTTATCTGTAAGGGATATGATAAAAGACATGCTGTAGTTTTACATACTAAATCTGCATTTGCGAAACATTATACACTGGAAATTCTTATTCTTGTTTATATATAGTATTGCAGGAAGAACAGTAGTTGAGTAATCAGCCTCAGAATACTAAGGTTAGTAGTTTGGTAGTTTAGTTGATGCATGGGGGCTAGATAGCTTCAGAAATTGAGGGTGAATTAGCCAGGGCTGGTACAGGAGCATAACCATGTATCTGCCAGATGAGTTTTTATCAGTTATTTAAACGTTGTTGAGGAAGAATGGAATACTACATTGTGGGACAGATTGTTCCAGTTTTTTAGATATGAAGTTGGAGAAGAAGGAATCACCAGCTGTGCTGTTGGCTTTTTTTTACCTGTAATAGTAATCTATTACTAGAGTGGTGTGATCTATTGTTTGAGTGTGGAAGTGTTACATTTTGGAGGGTGGGGGTTTTGTCAGGTTGGTGAAGGATTTTGTGGGCAAAAATCAGTTGGTTATAGAGTAGGAGTTGGGGAAGTTCAAGCCAATGAAGTTGTTTAAGAGCTGAACAATGTTGTGATCCGAAAGGTGAGTCTGTGGCAAACCCGGCTATTTTATTGTAGCAGAAATCGAGTTTGGCCATTGCAGTCTTTCTCAAGTTTGTGAGTACTGGGAGGCATAGAGGTGTGCAGATATTAGATGGGTATGTGCAATGGTAGATTTAGCCTGTTTAATAAAGAATTGTTTATTTCTGTAAAGAACACCCATTTTTTATGCACTTTCTTTATGGTATGGGAGATATGGATGTCCAATTTCATATTACAGTTGATTTTGACACGTAGAAGTTTAGTGTGAGTTACAAGAGAAATTATGGTTTTGTTCCTGGACATAATATTGATGGAGGGGCTAGATGTGGTGTTTCTTGTTGGGTTAAACAGAAGCTTTGTTTTGTTAGGGTTTAGAACTAGTTTGGAATTTGTGAGCCATGCTTCAACTGAGAGAACAGAATATTGTGTAAATAAATGGAGCTCCTGTAGGGAGGAGGCAGAACACATTGAGATTGACTTGTCCACATATTGGATAACAAAAGCATGAAGACAGGAAGTATGTAGATTGTTAATAAAAAGTTGCTGGCAACCTGATAAATAGCTTTGGAACCAAGAGATAGAGGGCTGACTGATATTAAACTCAGAATGAACTTGGATAACATTGCTTTTCTGTTGGTACATGAATAAACAAGCCTCTGTGCATTCTGTTTTAGCAGCTTTATTCAATACAAACACATCATTGTAAAGGCTTATTGACTATGGCTTAAGTAATTTATATACAAACTAACTACTGCGGTCATACATGCTCACTCATTGGATGCTTCTACAAAACGGCACTAGGGATTGCACTTGTCTGGAATTTATATGTGCATGCACAGCCTTGCATGCTTCTTAAAGACATAGTACACACACTTCACACTCTGAGCTGCAGATAAGTTTACTATGTGTGACCATGTCAAAGGCCTTGGAAAGGTCAGGAAAGATAGCAGATACAAATTTCCCATTGTTTTTGTGGTGGTTTATTGTATTGATGAAGGGCATTAATGCAGTAGTAGTGCTATAGAAGGGACGAAAGCCATGCTGGGTGTTTGTGTGTGTAAGTGATCCATAATTTTTTATGTACTCATCTTTCTAGGATTTTGGATAGAAGGGGTAGTATGGCTATTTGATGATAAATAGTTCTGTATAATCATTGCCTTTGTGTAGGGGTATTATGTGGGTGATTTTCAAAATCCAGGGTCTTTATTTTCGCACATGGATCTATTGACAAGGCTGGTTACAGGGTAGGCTATTGGACCTGCAGCAATTTGTAGAAATTCTGTTGGAAGTCTCTCTATGGCTAGGGTTGTGGGTTTTAGTATTTTAAGCAATTGTTTATGCTGTTGATGGAGACTGGTTGGAATGTAAAGGAGTTGTTGTTAATGTTTGTCTTGGGTGGTTCAGTGGATCGGGGGGAGTTTAGAAGATTAGATAAGGCCAGTATGGTTTCAGTGAAATATTTTTTTAATTGAGTAGCTATGTTTTCAGTGGTGTTATTGGTTGATGGGGAGGCTGTGATGGATTTTCCTGGAAGGACAATATTGCTAATGGCTGCCCAGAACTTTTGAGGATTTATTTTTTGGTGCTTCACTTGTATATTCTGGTAGTAATTAATTTTATCTTGCTTAATTGATTTTTGCTTTATTATGGAGCTATAAATGTGATTGTTTTGATGCTTGGGGCCTGGTAGAATGCCAACTGTTCCAGGCTTTTTCTCTAGTTATTAGTAGTGACCTAGCATTGGATTGGGTTCTAATGGTTCTAAGAGGGTCATGTGTGTTCAAGATATCTAAAAAAAGTAATGTTAAAGAATTAGACTATTTCTTCTAGGGGAATTGGTTTTAGAGGTGCCCAGTTACAGGTTTGTAATGATAAGAAATTGGTGGTGTTAAAATGTGTTTTGCTTCTTATTATATGGTAAGCTGATTGTTTGTTATGATGAAACAAATGCCTTAGTAGAAAGGTTGGTTGGTGCTCACTCATGCTGTCAGGGAGGCAACCAGACTGAAAGGAGATGGGAGGTCTATTTATTAGTATCCAATCATGGGTTGATTCCATTTTGGTTGTCTTACCTATTCTTGTGGGGAACTGGAGGATTTGAGAAAATCCATAAAGGTTGATAAAATCTGTGGGGTTTTGAGAGGAACAGGTCACCCAATCAATATTGAAATCACCCATGATGCTAATTTCATGCAATACTGAGGTCCAATGCAGTATGTTTTCCTTGGCAGTTATATTGTTTCCTGGAGGGATGTAGCATCCAATTATGTTAACAAGTTCTTTGGAGTTAATTTCTAGTTTGGAGAATAATATTTCTGCACTACCAAAGTTAGGAATCAACAGATCTACAGCCTTTACTTTCAGGTTGTTTTTTACATAGAACTGCTACCCCAACTCCATTTTTGGCTAGTCTGTCCTTGCAAAGGATATTGTATCCAGGAAGAAGAATCTCATCCCTACAGTTGATTGGTTTTAACCAGGTCTCAGTTAGTACCACAATATCAGGTGAGTGCAGTGAAAGATTGGGGCCTTATTTATTATGTTCCTAACATTAATGTTAAGAATTAGAAGGTTGGAGTTACTGTGATGGGTTAATAAGTTAGTAAAAGGTGGTAAAGGAATAGGGTTAGAACTGTGCTGATGCACACTGGGTTCTGGGTTGGGGAGAATGTCCCTGGAGAGTTGTAATTGAGTATTACTGTATAGCAGAAGTTTTTGCAGTGTAATTATGAGTTTGGTGAATTTGAGAGAAGCTTGAGATTTTGGATTCAGTGGGAAGAATTTAATAGGAAGATAACCTATGCAGGTAGTGTTGTAGAGGCTGAGAGTAATAGTGTTGTTATGTGGTATTGGTTTGTGGGAATGTAATGTTGTATGTAGTGGAGGGTAAGTCTGTGTAATTTAATATGATAGGAAGTAAGGTAAGAGCAGAATATTAGTAATGTAGTGGTGAGAGTGTGGAGGGTGAGTGTATGAATGAGTCTGGTAGTAAAGGGAAGCATTTTTAGGTGAGAAATATGATTTTAGTATAGGATCAAGTTACTGTGGAGTGTCAAAGAAGAAATACTAATGGGCTAAGAAGGAAAAGATGGGATGATGTGCATAGTGATGTGGTGGAAGCAAGTGTGAAAGAGAGTCAATAGTGCAGTGGGAGGAGAGGTAGTGATATGGGGTGTCTTGTGTTAAGGTAGAAATGTTGATTGTTTATTATGTTCGCTGTTTTCAAAAGGGAATGTGAGGTAGAAATGAGGGGTGATTATTATTTGGAGTATAATGTGTGTTGCATAGTAATGAAGGTAATAGTCTGTGGTTGTATGGATGGGACTTAATGTCGAAGAGGTACTGATATGTGATTGGTTGAGAGTGTACTGGGTGTGGCTGAGTGAGCATAAGTCTAGGCGATCTAGGGGTGGGTGGGAATGGGGGTAGGATAGATTAGTGGAGTGAGCCCCAGTATAGTGAGGGTGAACAGAGCAGGCAGGACCTGGTTGAGTGGTGCTCTAAAAAAAATCAGGTATGTCACCTAGAAGGTTGCAATAAGAGTAGCTGCAGGGAATACTTTAAATACTTTTCAGGCTAAGAGGTACTGAGTTTTAGGCTAGGGTGATATGGGTATGCAGGAAGAAGAAACATTGAGGTACAGGATAAGAGAAAGGGAGAAGGAAGGGCTGGAAGATCCAAAATACTTAACTGGAGGGAGGTGGAGAAGGGGTATAAACTGTATGAAGGAAACACAAAGTTCTAAGAAATAACAAGTAGTAATGAGTCTTCTACCTAGGCAGTATAAGTCAGAGGCTGAAAAATTGGGGTCAGAAACTAGAGTGGTGATGTTCAAAGAGCCGGTACAAATATACTGGGCAGGAAACAGTACAATATTTAACTGAAAATCATACATACAACAGGAATTAGAGATTTAGTTCTCCCCTTTGTAATTAGTCAGGACTCCAGAGAGCAATGAATTTCTGTGCTGTGCGACTCAGGAATATCTCTTACTAGTCCAAATTCAGCAGGTTAGAGAAAGGGCCAGCTGTAGGGCATGTAAAACAACAAGAATTACAGATGTTCCTTTACTCTTCCTTTTGTAATAAGTTAGGACTCCAGAAACCAAGGAATTTCCATGCCACACAACTCAGGAATAGGAATATCCCTTACTAGTCGGAGTTCAGCAGGTTAGAGAATGGGTCAGTAGCAGGGTGTGTAAAACAACAGGAATTAGTGATTTTCCTTTTTTCTTCCCTTTGTAATAAGTCAGGACTCCAGAGCAAGGAATGTTTGTGTGTGTATTTGTGTGGGAGGTCTTGGGCTTTTTCAATATACTCTCGAATCTCTGTTTGAAAAGCCAGGTATGTGGTAAAACACAATATTTTACAACTGTTGTATAACTTTTTGCCCTTTTAATGGTGCAAAAAGAACATTTTACATTCTAACCAAGTGACAGTTCTGGTAAGCAAAGAGATACTTGGGGTATCTAAGAATTATTTAGAAGTATAAAGTCCACAGTTTAGCAATGGTTTGAGTTTCCTTCCTAATTGTTAGTAAATGTACCATGTTTTGTCCATCTGTTCTTCATTGTGCATGATAGTGTAGCATTTCACATTTTGAAGATGGAAGGTTGACTATGGCTGTAATTTCTTTAATTCTTTAGCATGTTGGTGTTATGGATGGTATGGTATTTTTGATGTTGCTTGCTTGCTCTTACCTGTATATTTGATTGCTTGATACTGGGGCTGAGTGTATTTTTTGTGGAGGGCAGGGCTGCTGTGGCATTGGACTTTTAAAACTTGAGTTGTTCCTCATGAGAATCTTCATGGTTGAAAAACTCAGTATGTAGCTAAACAAGTATAAAGTAATATTTTCACCATGATATGAGCTCCTGCACTAGTTGTTCATAAATCTTTCACATTTTGCCCATTTGTTCCACCTTATGAGAGGAAGTATAGAGTTCTGTATTTTAAAGAGGGAGCATTCACTATGGCTGCAATTTCTTTAATTCCTTTGCTTGTTGGTACTGTGGCAATTTTAACAATATCAAAGTAAACTTTCAAAAAATGAAGAAACCTCAACTTAAGAATGTAAGGATATGTAGCTTTAGTTATCTCAGTCATTAAAAAAAGGAACACTTTCTTAATGTCTTTTTTAACAGACAATTATAATAACATTCAGAAAAGCATTTAAAATCCTGCACTTCCAAAAAATATTCATATCCTGGAATGGATTCTTTTGACCAGACAATCCCTTTAGAGTGCTACCCATGCCACTCAGCTGTTCCTATTTTTGCAGTCCCTGCTTTTGTTTAAAATGTTTGTCTTGTACCTCATAACATTTTAATTTTTCTGATAAATCACTCTTGATTGCAACCAGTCAGTAATACCAGTCATTAGAGTTTTATACTTCTTCTTCAAAAAATGCATATTGATGCAACCCCAGTAATAGAGTAAATGGCAGCTCATGATGCTGCGTTAGCTTTAGTACAGTTTTTGCCTTTATCAGTGATGTTTTCCTTGGATGATGATGGAAAACTAACATGTTTTACATGGGTTGAAACAGGAATTAGCATCACCACTGAACAAGCTTTTCAATCACAGCCTAAGCACTTGCTTCATCCCAGTGGAATGGAAAACAGCTACCATCATCCCTTTACACAAAGGGGGTGCATCTATGGACCCCAGGAACTATAGACTCATTAGCTTGGCCAGCCTTATCTGCAAGGCCATGGAGTGAATCATCATGGACCTTATTGACAAAGAAATAGGAAATCTCCAAATGCTCAACCCCACCCAGTTTGGCTTTGTCAAGGGTTGATTATGCCTGTTAAACTTGGTGGACTTATTCGAGACACTTACCAAAGCCCAAGATGAGGGCAAATCTGTGCAGACAGCATACCTAGACTTAGCCAAGGCCTTTGACACAATCCCCCACTCAGCCATCATTGATAAACTCACCCAGTCAGGTATCAACCCATATATTGTCAGGTGGGCTGCAGACTGGTTCACCGATAGAACTCATAGGTCAAAATAGGGGAATCCACCTCCTCAAGCAGACCTGTAACTAGTGGTGTTCCACAGGATCAATTCTGGGACATCTACAGTTCAGAATCAACTTCTCTGAAGTGCAGGATAAAACTAAAGGACTGTCACTGACAAAGTTTGCTGATGACTGTAAACTGGGAGCAATCATTGAAACCCCTAGCGATGTCAACATCCTGCAAGAAGATGTTATGTAGACTAATGACTGGTGCCAATGTCATGGTCTTAAACTTAATGTAAAAAATGCATTATCGTCCCTTCAGAAAGGGTGATGCTCCTGCAAACTACCACATCAATAGCAATACCTTAAGCATGCAGTCAGTGGTGAGAGATTCAGGCACACAGGTTGACAGCAACCTTAACTTCAATCACCATGTCTCCATACTGGTAAGAACTGCATTTTATATTATTCATCTCGTAAGTAAGGGCATTACTTCCAGAAAAAAAGAGGTTATAACTCCCCTGTATTCTTCCCTCATCAGGTCAATAACAGAGTACAACACTCCCTTTGGTATGTTCCTTTCCAAACACCTGCAGCAATTGCAGAGACCACAACGTTTCCTTATGAAGAAAAAGAAAATTCAGGGCCTTCAAGATCTGACTTATGCGAACAGACTGAAATCATTGTCACTTTACTCTGTGTCATACAGACTGCTCAGAGGCAACCTGGGCCTTGCATATAGAGCAATCTCTGGCCTAGCTTTGATGGAAATGCTGCACATTCACAAGTCAAATGGTACAGAGCTCACGTGCTTAAAGGACCTTAACCTGGTATGTGACATCAAGAGAACTTGCTGGAGAGACAAATTTGTCTCACAGAGGATGCCCCACTTTTGGAATGAGCTTCCTATTCATGTTAAACAAAGGCCCTCATTGGCCCTATTTAAGCGCAGTTTGGGCTATTGGATGGGTTATCGATAATTCATCCCGGGGTTCCACCTGTGTCCCTTGAACAGGGGCAGTAGGTGCTGATTTTAGTGTCTGCTTGAATCAGATACCTTTGGGAACATGGGTTGAACTTGGCTAGGCCTGTAAGTGCCCTGGGGCCGTTAGCCTAGTAACCTCCTGTGAGCCTATGATCCTATGATCGTATGTGTTTGCAGTCTCAGTAGCTCAACAGATTGTCCATTCATTTTTGGAATGCTGTGGATTCTATTTCAACATCAGGTACTAGGATTAATTTTCAAGCCTCCTATAAACTAGTCATGCTAGACATAAAACATGTTTTTTTTAAATTTCATGCAAACAGAATGACAGTAATCTGAGTTGCAGCATCTTGCACAGCTACTGGCTCCTATTCTCATTTTCATTTTTTTTTTGCTTGAATTACTCTGATTTGTGTTTTCAGAGCAACTCTCACCTCTTAACAGTAGCTGTAAATGCTCAACAAAATAAGTTCGCTGAAATGCATGTTTTAAGATTTCCAATTTTTAGTCCAAGTGCTGACAGACCCTCACACACAAACTTTTATTGTAACCCAGGACCTGTTAACTGACCACTCTTCTTTCTATTTCAAAGAACTTTTAACAGACATTTAAATTACTTTGCTATTCAGTAGTGCCTGCAGTGGAAAGATATGTGCTTCATCTTGAGTGTTGGCAAATGTGCTGTATTTGTTTAAAAATATTTCTTTACAATGCAGCACAGAACAAAACAAGTCCAACTTCCCATTCTTTATTTTGGGTTAATTATATGTTTCTCTTTGCAGTGAGACCTGAACGTATTTGTGCGCGATATTTTCCTACCCCTATTATATTTGTAGATACCCCATAAACTTGTTACACTATAGCATGCCAACACTTGATCCAAACCATAACCCTTGAGCATGACAAATCAGTAGTTTATCTGATTTGTGAACTTTGCCAGGATCTGTAAGATTATGACATTCACTGTTTTCTCAGAGGGAAATGCTCTTTCGTTTTTAACATGGGATTATGGGTGGGTTGTTGCCATGCATCATGTATTCTGTACTTTATTGGTTTGGTGTTTGGTATTTTTCACATGTCCTTCATAGCCCCACTAGCTAGCTATTGTCCCTCTACTGTGGCCTGGCAAGAAAAGGAGCCTGGGGCTGCCACTAGATATCAGATTTGTGTCTTATATGTAACTTAACATAAGTAGTTTTAATATGTCAAGAAAATGGCTCCATAGTCTGGATAGTTTCATAGCAGCAATCCTACAACCTAATGAAGTTTTATAATCTGAGATGTTTTGGACTGTAAAAATGAAGCACTTGTGAACACTGACATGCTAAAAAAAAGTTCATGCTTTAGTTTTTCCATTGTATTTATCTCCTAGTGTAAATGCTCTGTATACAATTTACTGGAAAGGAAAAGAAATCTGAGTATTGCTGAAATATAATTTTATAAAAGCAGGTCTGCCTTAAAATCAAATGTGTAGCCTCACATCCTGTTCTTTTAGCCATAGATTTCCAGTATTGTGTCTCTGTGTAGCTGTAACTTAATTTTATCTGAGCATCACACTTGATATTTAGCTACTGTTGAATTGTACTATTAAAATTCCCTACTGACTCACATGCAGTGTCCCTACAAACAGCTCAAAAACTAGCAACATTTTATTTAGTCTTTGTCAACTGAGTTAGTTGTACTAGGCTAGTGATGACACATGAGGTGATATTTATACTACTAGGGTGAATTTAACCAGGACATTTGGGACCATCCCATACTCTTTTCAGTAGGTACCATGGGATCGTTTACATCCACTTGAACTACCACCAGCTCGGGCAGATGGGGCCTCATTTTAACATGTCATCCATGAGATAGGAAGGAGTACAGCACCACCTTATCTTGCACCGCAATGTCAACTACTCCATGTACCAGTTGTAGGACTAGAACCCCACAGGCTTCTGATCTTTCAGCACCAAAGGGAAGTGTGTTACCTGTTGTATCACTGACACTGAAAGTAGTAATGGTTTAATGAAAAAAGATTTTTATTCAGTTTGATTTTCATTTGCAAAAAAATTTTAAAGCCATGATAGACTACTTATCAATATTGAGTCTCTTGACAGAGACCATCTGACATAGCCCCAACCATCAGATTCTGTTTTATTATAACTTAAAAATTACCCTTTTTTATGCCCTGATGGTTTGTTGAATGAAGTCTCCCTTTGTATCTGAAAATTTTCCTTTAGATCTTCATTATATCCTGCTCATTCCATTGTCTTTTCCTTCCTTTTTTGGAACTCGACTGGGTTTGAGGAGCTGCACCATCTGTAGCAAAATAAATGTCCTATCTAGAAGGACTTGTGAGGATCCCTGACCATTTAGTATACTTGGTATCTATGACTACTGCTTATTTGTATGTCATCCTTTGCTGTTTTTTATTGGTACCTATATATGTATCCCTCTTCTGTCTGAATTTACTTCCCCTGTGTACATTTTTGCCCACTTTGCTTATTCACACGCATCCATCTCCCCACCTTGGGGGAAGAAGGACCAGTTTTGGTTATCTAATTGCATATTTGTGGCTTATTCTTGACTGATCATTTTATTCTGTATTCAGTCCTTGGTGAGCATGTCCATTTCTTCAGACAGCAAACTTGTGTTATGCCCAGACTGAATACCTTAAAATTGCCACAGATTACCCTATTTGTTTTGTGACCACACAAATTCCTTTGCTACCAAAAGTTATCTTATGCATTGTCAGTGATTCAATAGTTAATGAAATTCCATCACTCGTACTTAACCTAAGGATGCTTGTATCTCCAAATCACATGGGTTTGATAATTTTCTACATATTTAATTAATCATACATAAATCCAAAACTTCAAGTCTTTCTGAGAAATGCTCCCACTTTGTTAAAAGTCAACTTTCTCTGACTTGGTATATGTTTTGCACAGAGACAGACTTTTGTCAGTAAATCCTGTTGCTGCACTTTTGGTTTTTGGTCCACTCTTCTCTCAACTAACAAGGTAAAACCATAGCATTTTTTTTAAAAAAAAGGGAATCATTGTTCCCTTTCCTATCTTTTGGCATACAAGTAAGCATATAAACATCTGCAAGAGTTTTAAATGATTTCTAATAAAAGGGACTGTCACAATATGCAGAACATAACCACATTTTAACACACAAATGAGCCCTTCACCTTATACTAATTCAGAAAGGCTTTCTGCTGTTCCCATTTTAATATGTAGTTGTAGTAAAACCATCAGTGGTACCTGGCTGCTACATTTCTTGTTATCTTGACCCTGAGATATTTAATTATTCTATGTAGTACAGTTCTCTCCAGTATGTTAGGCTGGTATCTGTGGGGAACAGACGCATATGTCCACTGTATATTGACTGTGCTGGTAATGTTTTCTCCTGATGTAGTTATTCTCTTGTTCGGTTTTCTTTTTCCTTTCTTAGCTAACACACTACAAAGACAAGCAGCTGTAAAACTTCTCATGTTTAGCCAAGGGGTCTCTTATATAACAAACCTATACAGCAGCCAACTTTTCTATGTCCATTTTTTTTTATTTACACTAGCATACATTGCATTTATTTTGTATATCAACATTTGATGTAATATACATATATGTTCATAGACAGCACGTATATATCTGATACTACTTGTCTCTGCACTCTTTGTTTGCTGCAAAGTCTGGGGCATGTCTGAAAATAGTTCCAGGGACAGTTTACTTAAGCAGTTATCAAATACATAAATAAACGTATATCTTTTTGTGCACTTATTGTACACTTATCCCTAGTTTTGAAGGTCTCCCATATGCTTCTAAAGCATTTGTTTCTCCCACCAGGGCAACAGGTGACCCCCCCTTCATTCCACAGATAGGGTGAGTCCTGTGGTCCATTCATTCCTTGATTGGAGCAAGTGCCTATCAGCCCATTTACTTCCTAGTATAGGCAAGAGTTGGATCTGGATGGTGGGGGTCTCCCTCTCTCCCAGGGCAGCTCTCTCCACATTGTGACCAGAGAGCACCACAAATTCCACTATGTCTAGGTAGGCTCTGTATGGATAGATCTTCATCTGCTCTCTGGACTGTATAGCTGAGGGCCTCCCATAGCTGCTTCCTGACATTCCACTACCCCTCTAGTAGGGGCTAACAGTGCAGCAGTGCTTACTGCCACTGTGCTAGTGGAATGGGCGAGTTGGCATTGGCCACTCACTCCCACCCACCTTGCCTTGCACCCCCAGAGCCTGACACACTGAGCAAACCTGAAACATCTGGAACACAGGAGGAAAGGCTTTATACCTCTATGCCACAGGGCTCGGCAAAAATGCCACATTTTAATACCCTCTAGTTATAAGGTCTTGTTCTGTCTCATTGATATAATTCTCGATTTTCACAGGGATTTATGAATAAAATGTTAGGGGAACTGGACGGCGCAATTAGTTCTACAGACTGTCATCCTCCCTATTTCTGTGTACATTATCCCATTTACTTTGTCAGCTCTGCAAGCATCTGAAATGATTAATAGTGAAATAGCTTCACTTGATTTTAGTCCTTGCACCAAAAGTTGCTCTGCAGAGATGAGGGATACGGAGGAAAATGAAACCAAAGGACCAAAGGAGGTTTCTATAGACTGTAATTTGGCCCAGAGTAAGTCTAGCCATGAAATCAGTAAAGTCATTTCTGACAATATGAGATACAACATCCAAGAAACCATCCAAGATAAACATTTAATCTACTTATTATGAAGTTGTCTGAACAATAGTTAGCTTTCTGTATGAGCAGTTCCCTGTTAGATACCATTGTGAGGGAATGGGAAACTGATAAAATCATACAAGGGCCTTGGAAAAACATATTCAGTCTTTAAATTCCTCTTGCAGAAAAAATGCAGCTAAAATTTCTACTTCACAGCACTCTTCAGAGAATCAGGAGAGCCATTCTGCCTTCCAGCATATAGTTTTTACGACTTATTACTTGCTCTGTAACATATTTTTCATACATTATTATGTAACCTACATATTAGGAACATTCTTCTATCTTCTATATAATGTATATTCAACTTTAATGCTCGCTTTATATTTGCTTATTTTCTTATTTTATTGTATCCACAAATTGTACTCCGGTGTGATTGCCTTAATCTTTGTAACCAATGCTGACTTGTAATTCTGTTTAAATTGTACTGTGGAGTTTTTCTCCCTGGACCTCCACTGAAAAGGATCTCATACGCAGTCGGACTTTCCCAGTAAACAAATGTCAAAATAAATAAAAATAAACAACAATCACCTGCTTTTCCAGACAAACACAATAAAAGCAAGAGGAATTTCTGAAGAAATATCAAGGAAAATGGTCTCACTTAAGGCAATATCATCTTCAGCAGCAGATGTGCTACTAATATCATTGCTATCTGACTAGGGGAAGCAATGCAAAAGTTAAGCATATGGTTATACAGCTTTACTTCATGCAGCCATAAAGGTAAATATATATATATAGGCTGTCTTCATATATGACTGTGAACCAGCAGCTGGGTCCCCAGCTATCATAATTATCAAGAAAAGCTGTGGATGGCAAAGCTGTGGCACACTAACATTAAGTCAGTAAGCATGCTAGTTAAACTTCAATTTAAAAGGAAATGCCTCTTTGGGGAAGGTCTCAAGGTATTCAGCAGAGAGAGTGCAATAATCTCGAAGATAATAATAGATCGAAATGCCCATGTCGTTTTATTTTAAAGTACGTTTAGGAAATGGTATCATTACAGCCAAATGCGCCTTCAGGCATTTCTGCAGTTACCTCCTGCTGCACCTGTAGGCATCACATATTGCTTGTTCATACTTGCATTAATAATTCAAAAAACACACTACATACAAGGTATCAGAATATTTTATCTTGAAGCATACATGATGGCAAATGCAATTGAACTGATATTTGACCTCTGCCAATGAGTATTTGTTAGAACTGTAAGGTGATATCTTCATCTTTTTAAAGGCTTAAGCCACACCCATTGGGAGTTAAAGATGCACACTCAAAAGAGCTGTATTGGAGGGGATGAGTTAAATAAAACAGGAGACCACTCATTATTCCCAAGGAACAAGGCTGAATATTCAACCCATCCCCTTTGATGATTCACCAAAGTACATGAATATCTAGAAAAGTCAGTGAAAGTCATGTCACTATGCTGTTCAACAGAGGAAACCTTCAAATGTTTACAGATTTTTTAACAAACAACTAAAAAAGACAGAAACAATTTTGAGAAATGATATGATGTTGCCATTCCATTCATTTCAACAAAATTCTAATTAGTGACATGGAACGCATCATCATGGACCTAATAAACAAGGATATAGGGAATCTCCAAACTCTGGATCCCAAACAGTTTGGTTTCGTGAAGGGTAGATCATGCCTGCTTAACTTGGTCAGCTTCTTTGAGTCAGTCACCAGAGCTGTGGATGAAGGCAAGGTGGTTCATACAGCCTACCTTGATCTGGCCAAGGCCTTTGATACCATTCCCCATATAGGAATCATAGAAAAACTCACTAAGCTGGGCATTAACCCCTATATCACTAGGTGAGTTGCAAACTGGCTCACAGGTAGAACCCAAGTTGAAAGTAGCTGACTCCAAGTCAGACTGCCGACCAGTCATGAGTGGAGTCCCACAGGGTTCGTTCCTGGGTCCTCTCCTGTTTGGTATCTACTTCTCTAAAGTCCAGGCCAACAAGAAGTGACTCTGGCTGACAAAGTTTGCAAACGATTGCAAGTTGGGAGCTATTATTAACTCCCTGAATGATGTTGACATCCTACAGAAAGGCCTCACTGAGACCAACGACTGGTATCAGAATGATGGCCTTAAGCTCAATGCCAAAAAATGTGTCATCATCCCCTTTGGGAAAAACCCGGTTCCCATGAATTACCACATCGATGGCAGTTTACTGAACACAGAAGGTGTTATAAGAGATCTGGGAATGCAGGTTGACAGCAACCTCTCTTTTGACCACCACATTGCCACTGTGGTCAGAAACTCCTTCTATGTGGCACATCTCATTACTAAGGGTTTTGCATCCAGGAAGAAAGAGGTCATTGTCTCCCTCTACTCTTCCCTCATTAGACCAATCATTGAGTACAATGCCCCATTTGGCATATACCTCACTAAACACCTGCAACAACTAGAGAGGCCTCAAAAGTACATCACAAAGAGGATCCTAGGCCTTAAACTTTTGCCCTATATGGACAGACTCAAAAAACTCCAACTATTCTCTGTCTCATATCACCTACTTAGAGGCGATCTCTGCTTGACTTACAAAGCCACATCTGACCCAGATGTTAGAAATGTTACAGCTAAAGAAATCCCATTCCATCCACACCACATTCTCCAGAGACCTCAACCTCGTTACCACAATCAACAGAACATGCTGGAGGGACAGGTTAATAACCCAGAGACTGCCCATGCTATGGAACAGACTTCCCATACATGTCAAGCAGATCACCTCATTGGCCCTCTTTGAGAGAAATCATGATGAGTGGATGGGAATAGAAAATTCACCCCAGGGATCACTCCAGTGGCTTTACTCGACAGAGGCACTGGGAACTAAGATTGTGTGGCACGATGCCAGGGTAATCCTATGGGCTAGGCTTGTAAAGGCTCCAAGGCAATTAGCTGAGTATACACCTATGAAGCCATGAACCTATGACAGTTCCTGACAATTCTTCCATTAACAAGGCCACTGAATGTGACCTGTGAAAAGATAAACAAAGTTGAAGTGTGTGAGATTGGCATAACATCATGTGAGGTTGGCATAATGGTTAAGATATTTACCTTACAATTACAAGGTACAGATTTGATTCTCACATAGAGTAATTGGCTAGGTTTAAAATGTCCCAAAAGGGTAGTTAACTTAGTACTAATCTATGAGTCATTGCAACAAGACATTGCAACTACTCAAGCTACACTAAAGTCAAGGCAAGTACTCCAGAGCATAGCACTCAACTGGCCCTGATTTTTGCAGAATGTCCCTACTTTTGTTCTGTATATTTGATTTTCTATAAAGTCATTGAGGATTGCATCTCTAAATAATGACATACATTTGACTTTCAGACTTCATATCCTTCAGAAAAAAAAAAAAACACATTAATGCGAATTTATTATTTTAGAATTCTTCTATTTATAAAACTCTTTCCCTGGTTTTGGGCTTCTGCCTTAGTATTTCAAAAGACAAACCATATAGAAAGTAGTTTTAGAAAGTTATCTCAGGTCTGTTAACCACATTGGGCGTGTAATAATTTAAATCCCAGATGTAATGGTTTTCCTGTAGACCTTATATCTTCCTGATGACATGAATGACATGATGCCTTAGGGTCCAGTCAATCAGAGAGGGAGCGAGCACTACAGACATTCACATATATAACAGCAGTCATCAACATCTATAAGTCTTTGCAGTAACGTTCCATTTACCTGCTGGTGACTCAGGTAGTACTGAACTACCAGTTGTGAGAATCTAAGCCTGGTTTGTCTTGATCTGTTCTTCAGACTGACTGTGTTTAACTTATTGTCCCTGAAAATATATGACATTTATGCTATCATTTTCTGTAAGCTATTGAATGAAGCACAGAGATTTAAAACGAGCATCTGCATTTCTGCTTACCACAATCCTTGTTATATATTTTTTGACTGACTGATTTGTCTCCTAGGTCATGACTGGTCACTGCTTGACATTTGCTTTTTTACATGTCATTGGGTAGCCATTTAAGATCACAACACTTTGCCATATCCCTTTACCCACCTATCTTGGACTGACCTGTTTCAGTGTTGCATGGATTTCTAGACCTCACCATTTGTTATATCTCCATCTCACTTGGATTATGTCATGTATTACCTTAGCCTATATTTTCAATTAAGTTATTTTATTTTGGTTTCAGTGTAGAATATCATTAAGACCACATACAAACTTCTTTCTGGGATCACATTAACTTTTACAACTTAATGACTCTTTTTGTTCCAGTCATTTTTTTCTAGATCATATACTAATCCTGCTTTTTTCTTAGGTGGAATACCGATTGCCTAGTCTTTATCACTGGATTAAAAACCAGATTCAGATTTGAATCTATTAATAGTTTACTATTAGATCTTCAACCATTACAATGTCAAATTCAACAATAATGTGGTCAGACAATTGCAAACCGAGAATGCTGAGGACCACAAGAGTGAAGTCTGCCAAACATGGGATCTATGCACTTGCACAGACACAGGAGGAAGTGCTAACATGGTTCTAGAAGGGTGGTCAAGTCCAGGTGTTCACTCTTGCAGTCCTCAGGAGTCCCGGCTTGCAATCTTCTGGTTGCATTACTTTTGGATTCAACATTGTTGCAATCGAACATTCGATAGTAAACCCTATTAACTAACATTTCTGTACGATCGTTATATTAATCTGCATTTTCTATTAAGCAGACTAGTTGCCGCCCTTCACTCACGTTCATGACAAACCCGTTTTTCTTAATGTTTGATCTTATTATTTTCCTTGCATCTTATTTGCAGTTATTAAGCTAACTTACGTCATTATTTGGTCAGTTTTAGATTTTAGTTTGGTTTATTTATTCACCTGTCATTGGGACTTATTGAGTACAGCATTTTCCAGCTAGCTGCTACTGGTATTTTTCTATTTTATTTATTTATTTATTCTATACAAGGTTCTTTGTTTAATGTACATATTATTTACTGGTCATCTGTCTATTTTATCCCTGAAGTTGCCTAGGTCACCATTTCAGTTATGTCATAAATAGTTTATTCTAAAAACAAAAGCTATGGGTGGGTTTGTATACAGAGGAAACCTGGTACCAGGATTTTGGCCAATGTCAGTTCTTTGCATAGTCGCTTTGGGTACATCCTGCATATAGGCCTTTGTTATCTTTGTGTGATGTACCCAAGGATCTTTCATTCAAATAGTGCCAGTTAGATATAACCTACTCCCTTGGGGCTTTGACTTGGGTGCTTGTGCTCAATGTCGGGTCTGCCTGTAAAAAGACTGGTGTCTTACAAGATTTCCTGTGACAGTCTGACCTTACATTTATCATGGAAACCTGGTTCAATGGTAGCTCTGGTCTTTGTCTTATGACTCTAGCACCCTCAGTGTTTTCTGGAATTCAGCATCTGAGACCAAATTAGTGAACATGTAGCATCTCTATTGTTTGCCATTTGATCATTGTACTGAAAAAAGATAAAAAATGGATGTACCTGCTCTTTTAAGTATGTAATGGGTACCACGATACAGTATGGGTGTCTCATCATCTGGCATCCAGCCTATAACATGAAGACGTTCCTTCAAGAGTCCATTGATTCTTCTAGTCTCTTTGGTGCTTATGTTCACTAGATGTTTAATGCTGACAGTGTTTAATATCAGAGTTGATGAGGGAGATGGTTCCTGTAATATAATCCTTTGCATTATGAAGGAATTCAGCTTCACTCAGTTATTTGTCCACTGTTATCCATATACTTGGACATAGATTAGACTCAGTCTTCCAACTTGATATTGTCATCAGTGATTTTGGCTGTTGATTGACTGACTCCAGGTTGAACCTTCAGCTAAGGGCTTATTTCAGTGTAGGAAACTTGGTCTGTTCATAATAATCTTGTTATCCTTTCTAGCTGCAGGGTTGTAGTTCTGCTTGTCTGTATGAGTTGGTTGGGCCTACAATCAAGTCCTAACCTTCTTGCTTGATATGTTGTAGCCCCAAGCTGTCTACAGTGGGTCCAAATATTTTCTCATAAGCATTGGCTTGACTTTAAGTTCAAACCAGTGAGAAAACTAAATACAAGTGGTGATGGTCTAGTCTATCTGAGAATAAGCCTGTCCTGAATAACCATTGTACTGTTTACTAGGAACTGATTAGCTGAATAAGTCTATACTTTCATGCTGGGAGATCTCTGTGTGAAATAAATGGCTACATTTCTCTACATGGTTGGAAAACTGTGTTTGGCTTACCATACAGAAGACTTATCTGCTGAAGAATATAACTTGTTTGCTCAGTCTTTTACTCTAATTTGATCGGTGATCACACAAAGCATTAATTAGGATTATGGCAGTAGTCATCCAGAGCTGATCCTGCCTCTTGGTTGGTGTGAGTTTTGATTCCTAATTATGATGATTTTTATCTCCAGTGGTTACAGTATGCATACTACTGCATAGGCACTGGGCCTATGTTGTCCCAGGCTTGTTTTGGCTTGGAGACCTTGGGCACAGTCCTTTAGCAAATCATCCTAACCTCTCATAAGGATGGAGTTTTTCATCCCACCTGAATGAGGCCTTAATTACTCCACTCGCAAAAAAGGCAGGTTTGGATCAGGATTACCTGGATTATAATTGTCCCATCAAAAACCTTTCATTTCTTGTGACAGTTCTCAAGAAAGTGATATACATTCATCTGTAATCATGTTTGCACTATACTGTTATCAAGGATCCATTCCAGTCTGGCTGTTGTACTAAGACACTACATTGGGATGGTCCTCACCAGGGTTTTGAATGAGCTACTTCTGTTGAGACATCAGTGTTATTACTCCATCCTGCCCCGACCATCTCACTCTCATTGATGTTTGATATGATGGACCGTGCCATCTTACTTAACCAAAGGAAGCATTGCTGTGCCATCCACAGTATAGTTCTTGACTGGTTTGCCTCTTACCTCGCCAAAGGAATCCATAGATGGCTTTCTGGGTTAATTATTCATCATGCTTCTCTTTGACCTGTGCTGTTCCACATGGTTCCATTCTTGGTCTTCTTTTGTTCATTAAGTATAATGCAGCTTTTAAGAGATGTTATTTGATTCAAATATTGCAATATCACTGCTATGCTGGTCACATGCTGCTCTATCTTTCATTCTATCAGGAATCTCTGTTTCAAGTTATATAATTTAGCTACAGAATGCATCTACCTACAGAAGGTTAATAACCACCAAAAGCACAATTCTTCTAAAACAGTGGCCATGATTATACGTGCCTCTCTAAAGGACTCCATAAGATCAGTCTTGTCTCCTAATGTAATCTGTAGTGAAGACAAGTTACAATTCATAAACAAGATATGTGATTTAGGAATTATTTTTTTATTGTTTTATTTTCTTTATCCACTGCTGCCTGCTGACACCAGCTCTCCATAATGAATCAGCCCATTCATTCTCCTTAGAGAAAATTATGAGAGCCAATTATGGATGCTCATACCGTTCAACCTCTAAATTAAAGAAATCTAGACAAAGCCAAAAATACTGGGGAGACAGGGGCCTAAAATCATAAACAGATTTTAAATATTCCTCTTATAAACTTGAATTGCATTAGGATGTATTTTATGAAGGATATGAAGTCTGAATCTCAAATGTATGCATTATTCAGTGGCTTCAAACCTCTATGATTTGTCAGAAAATCACAAATTTTATGTGAAACAGACCAAAATATGAGGTAAAACGTTGAACATTCTAAGAAAATCTGGAGAGTTGAGAGATATGAAAGGAGGCTGCCATATAGGTAGCTGACTGGGGGTTTCATTGCTCTATCCCCACTCCTTGATGTCTAATTTAAGTACATCACCTTGAATGCCTACTATTCCCTCCTTCTGCATGTGAAACTGCCAACATCAGCTTGGTAGGCCAGTCACACATATCTAATTATGGCTGCTTCACCTGCATCCATCATACCCCCCACCCCCGCCCTCCATTTAGGATAGCCAGTGCTTGCTGCTCACTCCTCCAATCCCCTACAACTTTCCTTCAGTGCCCAAGCTACTAGTCAGACTCTAGTTGTCTGGGTCAGACTTTTGGCTTTCTTCCTCTATGTCACAGAGATAGACTATTTAGAGATGATTGCAGATAACAAGCTGACATTAAAGAATCAAATCTCAGCTACTATTAAATCTGCCTTTCCTTATTAACAAAATTAATTGCAAAAATAATGCACAATTTGTATTAAACACTGTAAAATTTGATATTGTATAGGATAAGGAAATTACTCGCAACACTAAGAGTTTATTTCATTTTCTATGGAAAGTGTGATAGTACATGTATTGTTTTAAATATGATTCTTTTTTAGCTTGATTAGGCCTTCCCCAAAAAGCCAAAGCATCTGAGAAGTTATAGGTCAGAATGGAACAAAGATGACTTCATTTCCCTTGAAACTGCACTAATGATATTGGTATAATACATCTGGATTATAATAAGCATATAAATTGGCCAGAATGAGAGCGATATGTCCATTATAACATTTTAAAAAATGTCTTAATGAACTTGTCTAACTAAAACTATGTGTGTATGCATGCATGTGTGTGTGTGTGTGTGTGTGTGTGTGTGTGTGTGTGTGTGTGTGTGTGTGTGTGTGTGTGTATGCGTGTGTCTAAGGTGAAGACTGCATTTCTGACAGATATATAGGATCACGATTTCATATTTGTAGAATATTTTACATCTTAGTAAATGATCTTCAGTATATGTTCAAAATAAATGAACTCATTTTTCTATGACATTTATGCACATTCCTTGATGAAATCCCTTGATTATGATATTTGAGATCATTTTCTCATGTTATACATCATTGCAAGTATCACATGCTTTGAGATTCAACTGTTGCATTTAAAGAATTGTCCTAAATGCAATTCGAACAAGTCAGAATGAGACAAATTCTTTTTTTTTTTTTTGCGCAATTAAATTCCAATATGTTTTTAATTATGTGATTTTTCAGTTGTGTTTTTTATTAAAATGGTGTTGTACTCTGTACTTTGTAATCTGTTGCTCTGTACAAATACATATCTTCAAATTCACAAAGGGTTGATGGATGTTTATTTATTTTATTTGGCACTTCTTTGCCAGCAAAGTCTGAGTGGGATAATATCCCATTTTCAGTGGAGGCCTAGGAAGACAAGCTCCACATTGACATAATGTGGTTAAATATAGTTCAAACACATCTGATTTTTTTTCCACATTTGTTAGACTTACTTAAATAATTAAAACTATATTCTAAATGCAGCTTTGTTTGCCACCCTGTTTCATCAGGATAGTGGCTTGCATTTTCTTGTGAACCATAACTACTGAATTTGGAATCAGTAATGAACGCAGATATAAGCAATAGGTGAAGCTGGGAGCCAATGTTCATATATATTGCTTGTACTACAATGTTACTCTTCTAGTAAAAGAAATGTCTATTCAGACTTTGTCTGCAGTTGTTTTATTACTTTGTTATGAACTTACACCTAATGATCACAAAATGGTATACTGCCAAACACAGAATATATTTTGTCTCCAATTCCCAACAGCAGGGCAGGTGAAACAAAACAATCTGGGAAACCAGTATAGAGTCACTTAAATGTAGACGAAAAAGGTATTATCTGCAGATATTCAACAACAGAAAGTATAAATGATTTGTAAGAACGGCTTCCAAAAACGTATGCATTGCAGATTATGTCTATAATACATCATCCAAATTATTAAAAGATGTAAGCAACGCTATGTAATTAAAAATGGCAAAGCTGAGTATGAATCATAGGATGAAACCTTGCAAGTGAATGCTAGTCTGAAAACTGAACAACTTACATCAGGCTACTTTAATGAAAAAGAATGCTTTCACAGTACCATCAATTCTGATTTCATGTATTATTCCTGAGAACTATGAATACAGTGCTTATCTGAAGACATTCATTGCATTTAACAAAATCTATTTCTGCCTCTTGTGTAGGTGTGGGGGTTGATATAGTGTGAGAACATGTCACTGCACTGTACTATAGTCGCTGCCATTTGCTCAAAAATGTGTGCTGAAAAAGGATTGGCCATGGTCTGAATAAAGAAAGATAAACCCCAGGATTCAATAAAATCCATGTAGGCTCCACGTAGAGCCTATACAGAATATATCTGTTTACACAACCACGGTTCCTCCTTGGCAGCTCTCCATACATATTAATTATGACATGCTGCCGAGTGAGATCACAGTAAAATGGATATTGAATCCATGTAAGCAACACTTTACAGGCTGTCCCGTAATTGTGAACTGTCCAGAAAAATTCTGGACAGTAAGTAAGCACATCACAATACCTTTATGCCTGTTAACCTGGACCAAAAGGTGTACAACAGATTTAACTTCATTAAATTGCAATTTAATTTTTTTTTACATTTATGTGCTTGTTTGCACAGCATCACATGTTGCTTAGCTATGCTTAGCTTTGCTTATATATGCAGTACACATCCTCTAGATATCTAAAAATAAAAACTGGATATATTCAATTTTAATTAATATCTTTTATATTTTTTTTCATGTGCTTGCTTGCACAGTGTGGCACGTTGCTTAGCTATGCTTAGCTTTGCTTACAGATATAGCAGACATCTGCTAGACATCTAAAAATAGAAACCAGATGTATTTAATTGCTGTAGTTCTGTGGTGCTTAGCAATGCGCAAACCCATGCAGCAAAGCTGTGCTACGCTTACTGGCACCTTTGCTGTATATGTGAAGATATATGAGCTCCCTTCACTATCTCAGTAGCTTGATAGGTTGAGTCATGACCTACAGTGTACTAGGTCCCGGGTTCGAGTCCTGAGAAGTTATACTTTTTACATATATTGCTTGGAAAATGTGTCCAGTGACTGAAACATCAGTTTAATTTAAATTAAAAAATTGTTACATTTGGAAAAGCTGCTCAATGCTAATCAGTGCTTAAACATGGTCAATGTTCTTTTCCAGTCTGAGCATTGCTAAGCTTTGCTTAAACAATGGTTGTACAAGTTTGCGTGATGTTAAGTGACACAGCACATTTTTGAAAGTTACAGTATGACATGCAAGGTCGGGAATGCAGCCTATATAAAGGCCAACAGGTGGGAATTTAACATCATTCTTTGGAGTCAGATATGGCTGCTGCTGGAGGTGAGGGAGTGTGCTTTTATGTGCAGAAGTGGGTAGTGCAGGAGACCAGAGTTTTTGTTGGACTCCTGGTAGAGCAATATGGACCCTGGTTGCTGCAGGGCAACTACCAGGGGTCATAGTGTAAGTCTGAGGTCTGGGATTGTGTGGCCAAGGAGCTAACCAACGCTACTGGTATACCCCCACAGTGGTGAGCAGTGTCATCACCACAATGACAACCTGAGGCATAGGAAGAGGGGAACCTTGGACACCTGGGTGCAAGATGCTAGGGCTGTGCACACCCCACAGATATGTAAGTATGTTTTCCAGTAATTTATAAATATACAAGCTGAATCTGTGCAAATCTGGTATATATAATGGTTTGCATCTCTTACTACAGCTGGAAAGAGAGAGCTCACAATGTCCATTCCCATGCAGGGCACTTGGCCAGGATAAGGCAATAGTGTGGTAAGTAGGAAAATCATCAAAGTAATAACTTAATACATGACTTAATAATACAAAAAAGTAAATACAGATACTGCCTAACAATAATACAATAAAGTAAATACAGATACTGCATAACAATAATACAATAAAGTAAATACAGATACTGCATGACAATAATACAATAAAGTAAATACAGATACTGCATGACAATAATACAATAAAGTAAATACAGATACTGCATAACAATAATACAATAAAGTAAATACAGATACTGCATGACAATAATACAATAAAGTAAATACAGATACTGCATAATAATAATACAATAAAGTAAATACAGATACTGCATGACAATAATACAATAAAGTAAATACAGATACTGCATAACAATAATACAATAAAGTAAATACAGATGTTGCAGTCCTAACAGTCAGGTATGACATAGCTGAAACATCCTACATCTTTATTAATGTGTCAGTACATATCTGAAGTGGTAGAGCAAGTAAGCATGCAGTACTGTGTAGCATAGGTTCCAAACATCAGCTAATGTTGGAGTCTACCCAGATTAAGAGTCACTGTTAAGGACAGCTCATTGTCTGAAATATGCTGTAGGTTGCACTCAATAAATAAACAAGATATAGGGGTTAGTGAACAGAAATCCTAGACAGCTATCTATGGACTACGTGCCAGAGTTGAAGCAACATTAATCAATACATTCAAAAGGTGATGGTGCTTTGATAATTAATGTGTTCAAATAAAGTGTTCATTATTCCTGTATTCACTGCATGTGTGTTCTAATCTGACACCAGTCGAATGTTACATGTAAGTGAATAAAGAATGCACCAGCAAAAGTCAAAACTAAATGTAGTGCAATACCCAGAGTAAGGTTCAAACTTGCGTTCTGCTCATTTTGTCTGAAATAATGCTGTATATTGCACTCAGTAAATGAACATGGTATATGGGCAAGTTAAATGAAGTCCTTGACATCTATCCATGTGTCTAAATGCCAGATTTTAAGCAACATTATCAATAAAGTTTAAAAGGAGATGGTGCATTGATAAGTAATCTTTTCAAAAAAGTGTTAATTATTCCTGTATTTACTGAATGTGTGTTCTAATCTGCACCAGTCACTTGTTACATTTGTATGAATAAATAATGCACCGACAAATGTCAGAAATAAATGTAGTGCAATACCTAGATTAAGGGTCAAGCTTAAGTTCTGATAATTTTTTCTGACATATGCTATAGTAACAGAAGTCCTAGACAGATGATACATGTTTGTAAATTCTAGATTTGAAGTGGCATTAACCAATAAAGTGTAAGAGGAGATGGTGCTTTGATAAGTAATGTTTTCAAATAAAGTGGTCATTATTCTTGTGGTCACTGCTTTTGATTTCCAGTCTGATACCAGACACAGCTATGCATGTGTGTAAATGTACAATTTCACACAAACTGTTGCAATAAAAGTCTTAACGGAGTCAGTGCTTTGAGAATTCATTATATTCAAATAAAGTGCACATTATTCCTGTAGTCACCACTTGTGGGTTCTAATCCCATGGAGCCAACTGAGAAATGACCAGCTATCTAGTGTAATTAGTGTACAAGAACATACCTCTCAACTGTCAAGATTTTTGCAGAATGTAATGACTACTGCCCCATATGTCTGGCCCTTGATTTGCAGATATATGACATTACATTACTTGGAATGTGATTTAACAGTAAATCTGTTATCAGAATGCCTTGCTATTAATGTATGAGCACACTATGTAAAAATGTTCCCTGTAGTTGTGCCTTTCTACCACTATTTGGTAGGGCCTGAGCCATAATGTCCCATGTTAACAGTTTGAGAACTATGTATGTGCAACATAATATGTACAATATTAGCAGTCACTATTCTCACAACTGAAATCTGACATAAGTTGAAGTATGTAGTAGTAGTCTGTGTAGTTATATTATCTGCAAAGTTACTAATGTTTTTTTTCTCTCTCTCATCCCACCCCTTCTCTTCTTTAATGTATTAATTGTATTTATTATTATGATTTGATATTAATATATTATTTGTAATTACCTCTAATGTTGGCCTTATGTATAATTTTATATTGCTCTACTGTTAAAATACTTTGATTTACATTATTTATTGTTGTGTTCCTCAGTATATTCCTTTCTATTCCTTTCCATTACTGATTATTATTTTCTATTATGTTATTAATTACATTTGTTTGGTTATGTTTATGTTTACCTTATGTTTATATTTAATTTCCTACAGTGTGACAAGGTAGACCAGTTACAGGTGGCACCACCGGCCATGGCACCGGGGCCCAGCACATCTGGGCCACAGCCTGCTGGTGCCCCCTTTGCTGCCCCTGCACTACCTGCTCTATTGGGTAGTTCCTCACCACAGGCTGGGGGTGCCCCCACCCAGGAGTGGAAGTGGAGGGGGTGATTATGTCACCTGTGAGGAACTGCCAGGCATGGTGTGTGGGCTGCTGCACCAGACTGTTGGTGCATGCCTACACCAGATGGCGAGCATGCTGTCCATCCTGGTGGGGCAGCCTTTCCCCAGGCACCAGCATCAACCACTGCCTCCACAGGAGCAGTGAAGATACAGTACTGACATTCTCATGGGTGCGGACTTGAGTCACACTGCTAGAGTGTCTGACGGCCATGGGACAGGGATTCCACAACACCCACCCCAGCCAAGGTGTTCAACTCCCCCCCTCTTTTGTCACACACCAACCCTGTCTGCTGTCTTGTCTATGTTGTCTGTCTGCAAAAGCTTCCTCACCTTCCCAACTTACCTCATCCACACATACCTATGTACCTTCCCCAACATTCCACTTCTTCTTTTTCTTTCGGCTTTTCCTGGTTAGGGGTCGCCACAGCATATCACCTTGCCTGCTCATGATTGACAGTGGAGTTTTATGGTGTCAAGTTGCCAGCCTGGCACCCAACCTTCCACAGAAGGCACACACTCATACCTAGGGCCAATTTAGAGTGTCCAATCCACCTACAGCATGTCTTTGGGATGTTGGAGGAAACCAGAGCACCCAAAGAAAACCCACGCAACCACAGGGAGTTCATAGGTTCATAGGTTCATACTAGGCTATCTGCCCGAGGGCATTTACAAGCCTAGCCCATGCAGACTCTGCACAGAAGACACCCCAGCTGAGAATCGAACTGGAGAACCTCTTGCTGTGAGGTGGCAATGCTAACCACTGCACCACTGTGGCCACATTCACTCTTATTTTAAAATGAAGAAAATGGGCACCTGTCTCAAAAAAAATATTGTCCCATACATAGTTCTCCATTTCACACATGTCCACTGGACACACTTAATTTGGTCCAATTGGCTATACAATGCAATTATGTTGTCCTCACCCCTCTCTCTGGGGATGACAGTCCAAATTCAGCTAAAACAATCTGTTAAAGTGCACAGTTGTTGCTGTACAAGAAATGGATAGCTATGGTTCTTTCCTACACCCTTCCTGTACATACCAACCTGCCTTTCATTATGTTTTTCCCCCTGCTTGCACCCCATTTTACCACTGTACTAGTTCCCCATTTTTCATCTCGTTAAAGTTTTTTTGCACTACGTTGTGCAATGCGCAGTGTCACTATGCCAAGATAAATGGCACTATACTGATATATGTGTGTGAACAAATATTAATCATGTTCAAAAAGTACAGTTGTGCTCTTTTTCAAACCCAGGACCATTTCACCTGCCAACCCACCAAGCCACACAGCTAATTAACACAGGTGTTTTAAGCAAAACATAATAATTGCCATTTTCCCATCATTAAGCATGTTTAAGCAATGCTGCACATTGTCCCGCATTGCCCAAATTTGATAAAAGAGTAATCTCTGGAATAGGAATACATCACTATAAATGGATGTAAGTGAGGTATCTAACAGCAGGTAACTTTGCAACATTTAAAAATACACATGCTAAAAGATTAATGGAAAAATAGGTGTTTAACTGGGACTCTGGTGGAGAAATACATCCCTATAAAGCCATACACCTAATAATAGATGTAAATGAGTTATGTAACAGCATGTAAGTCTGCATGTAAATGAGGTATGCAACAGCATGTAAGTGTGCAATTATATATTTTAAAATACACCTGCTATAACAGGGACTTAGTAGCTCAGTCTGTTAAATGCTTTAAAAACATTATTTTTTGGTCCATATGGTCCTTGGTTCAAATCCACTGGTGTCTAGCATTTAAAATGCATGTATGTGTACATCACCATTATGAATACTGATATGTATGACTGTCTCATCACCTATTTATCCACCCAAAGCAGTACAGATGGAATGTCAGCTTTTCAATGATGGAAGTCAAAGATCTACAGATAGGAACACAGTTAACATATTCCTATTACAACAGTAGAATGTTCATACAGTGTCAGATCATGCATTATTATGGATTAACAAAGGATTTTGAAGTATGTAATTCAAATGAGGCCCTGTAATATCAGACTGCAGCACACAATGATTTGCTACTGATATTACAGATAATCACAGCTGCACAAGTAACATGCACATATGAAGATCATGCTAGAAGCAAAGGTTGTCACCACACATGTTCCAGATGACTACCATAACATAACACATGACTTGTCGATTGTCCAAATGGTTGACATAATGGTAAATGTACCCCCTACCTTGTTCTAGGACATAACAACCATGTTGTGTGTTACTTTGTTAATGATACCTTTGGCTAACATACTCCAGTGGAGTTCAGTAAGTTTGCACTGTAACGTCCAATGAGCGGAGCCTAAGCCTTTTGACAGAATCAAATGATGTCCTCACATTTCAAACAAATGTTCACATCTCTGGAACCATAGGGGTTATAAAAGAAGTATAAATGACAAACTCTTCAGCACAAACTACTTTTTTATGGTAGTAGTATTTTTTAGGTTCTAAATCTAAAATTAATTTTATAAGTCACAGTAAACATAGTAACTATTACATTTGTAATATTTTGTAAACAACTTACAATATTTTCAGCAACCACTCAAGATACACACATGCTGTCAGCAGCATTTTATTCATCTAGCTAAGAGCTTTCATTTGAGTGTAAGGAGTTCTGTCTGTATTACTTGGTTGTTGAGATATTTAGAAAATGTGAAGATTATATCTATATAAATTAACATCATAAAAACAACAGTTAATATCCATTTACCTGCACTAGACAGAGGTCAAATATTAAAGCAGTTGAGTTTGCCATTGAGTTTGCCACTGTGTAAGCTTTAAGAGGAAATCCTTTAAAACTTTGTACATAGCATGGTTTTGGAATTAATGACACAAATATGAACAAGCAATACTTGATGCCTAGAGGCATCAGTAGAAGTTAACTGCAGATGCCCCTGAAGGCATTACTTGGATGTAATGACTTATTAAACTCGTACCTCAAATTTCCTGTGGGATGGGTACCCTCAATCAGGCTCTAGCTGTACACTAAGGGTGCCACAGGTCACACCATTACTCATGTTGTTATCCTCCACATTCTGCAGCTTCTCTATGTTTATTGCCTGTAGCAACAGCTGCAGCCTGTAGCACACACATCTGTCTGTAATAAGTATCTACTACAAACATTCCCTCTGTGCTGACATAATATCTTTACCCCAGTACTTTCTACCCCAATATATGAGAAAGGGGATGGATTCTATATTAAGGCCTTATATCTTGTTGAAATGTTTCATGGGATTGCCTGATTATACTGCAAATCAGCTGTGTATGCTGCAATTAGCATTCCTGAACCACAGATTGGTTCAGAGGCAATCATCTGCTAATGAGAACCATCTTAAAAAGGCAAACTTCTAGCTAGGGGAACCATTCTGTATGAGAGTTACTTTCTATGGTGAACTCATTGACATAACCCGTATATATCTTTATCTTTCAACAGAGGAGTATTGTACTCCATCAGGTATGTAACCATTTTGTTTTAAAATTATGACTATACTTAGGGAGAATGGGAATTACATCATCAATAAGCCTTTCTTAGAACTGAACTGATGACATGACATCAATCTGCAGCTGTGTAAGACCTACATAAGATGTAGACTACAGCAAGGATATAACGCTGTCTGTTAACTAGGCACACAGGTCTCTTGTATACATCCTTTGTTAGTAGATGTAATACTACACAGCTATTTGTTTGGCACTGTATTTTATACATATGTTATGGAGGTGGTGGTTTCCTGCTATGGGCCACACTAGTGACACTACAAGTAGACTCCTGTGTAGGGTGTATAATCATATGTGAGCATTTGTTATGGCACAAACAGGAGTAGGTCATTATTGTTACTATCTTAGTTGGTCCCACACTCTTTGTATGTTTGGCACACTGCTGCATATGAGATATGTAACCAAGCTGGGAATACTGATAGCCTTCCTTTATTGCTGTATCTGTACATACTGTACACCTACGTATGTGATCATGACGTGTTCTCATTTTTTTGTGTTTCAGGTGATATGCATGCCAGATGAAATCCACCTTTCACAAAGGCTGAAAATGACCTCATAATTGAGACATTAAGACAACACTACCAAGTCCTGCTGTCCAGAGGGAGGGCAAACAGGCAAGGGCAACAAGCCTTGTGGGATGAAATCATCCATAACATAAATGCTATGGGTGACCAGAATTGCACATATGAGCAGGTGCGACACCATGCCAGAGACATGATCCACTTAGCACGCAGACAGGCAGTGCACATGGCCAAGGACTGTCAGGTCACTGGTGGTGGGTCTGCAGTGGAACAACCTCTGTTTGCCACTGAAGAATTCCTAGTGAACCTTGCAACACAGGACAGCTCCCAGGTATCCATAACACAATATGTCATGGATGTGAGTACCACCGTTTCCACACAAGAGGAGCATCCAGGTATGCTTAATTGGATCAGCATTGGAATACTGTAGTACTTAGCATGTCAGTGTATATATAATTTTACGTGGGTGTCAGGCATTTTATGGGGTGGGGGAAGAAGGTTAGCTGCAGTTTTAAGCTCATGCTAAGATTGTGACCCACATACTTGTTAACATAGCAGCTACTGTAAATAGGAGATATTTTGACATAGTACCAATGTTATAATGTAACATGTTATGCTGTTTACATTACCTCTCCCTCAAATGTTTTTCAGGATTGTCAGGAGTAGGAAGAGGCCATGCTCCTGCTGTTGGCAAGCACAAAACATTTTTGTCAGAGATGTAGATTTACTTCAAGCTATTAGCTAAAATGTCATCCCAGGCTGCTGGCTGAATTGATGTACTGTCTGCATGACTGACAAATGTACAGATATGTTCTGACTGTACACACACTACTATGCCTTGTAGGTGTGAACACACTGATTAATTTCACAGAATTGTCAGGACTTTTCAGATGGCCATACCAGTAAACTGTGCAGAGTTCTGCGGAATGTCAACAGTGTACTTAATTTATGTTTTGCTGATGAGAGTCTAGTTTAAAGATATGTTATTTTCAAATACTTACATATTTTGGATAGAAAATAATGACCTCAAGTCCTACTATCTCAGATTGTGGGTTGTACATGTCTGTATTTGTGACAGCAGTGTATACAGCTTAACATATATTGAAACATAGGACTGCAGATCATAGTAGTGCAGGTATTAATGTGATGCTTTCCCATTTATATTACAGGTGACCTGGGAGGTTAGTCTTTGCCCCCTTCACAACATGATGTCAGTGTCTCTTCAGACTGTAATGATGATGGTGGCCAAAGTGAGGCACAGCTGAAGATTGCAGGGGCTGAATCTGTCATGTCACAGATGTTTATATCCCTCCCTTGTCTTCCCTCATACACTGTCAGTATGCCTACGCATACCCAGTCCCCTGAGGCTGCAGATATTAGACAGTCAGAGGGTGGGGACATTGAACAGGTTAGTGTGGTTACTGTGGCTGCAGTGAGTGTTGACACTGGTCATAGCCAAATAGTTGGCGAGGTTCCACACAGGCAGATCGATAGGGATGCTCATAGGAGGCCTGCTGTCTCTCCACCACCTGTTGCATGTGTCTCATCATGTGTCACTTGGTGTATTTTTAAGACCATCATGGAGGCACAGGCACATTCTGAAAGGAACTCCAGATGAATGCTCAGGATTATGGAGGCAGCACAGTCTAACATATGTGACAACCTCCACTGCATTGCTGATATCCTGGATCAGTTGACTGATACTGTGGAAAGATGGTCTGAGACAGATAGAATATCTGTCTTGGACACACATTGTCTGTGATGAAATGTCTGGTTGGAGTTAAGCATCAGAGTTGTGGACGTAGGTCATCAACTGCATCTGCTGCTAGTCCACCTGGCTGTGCACAATCACGCTTCTGTATTGGCAGTACATCCAGCTCTCCAGAGGGGAGTGTGCAGTCTACACTAAGATGTGGCAGGCCATGGGCTCATGGTCCTGGCTGTTCCTGTGGAGGACACAGTCCAGGCAGACAGCAGTCACCCTCAGGTGGTAGCCTAGCATCTGACCTTGGGCATGGAGGTGCCAATGCAACTCCTGACAGAGCCAGTTCTCATATTCAGGAGTGGATATGATGAACTATCAGCTCTACCATGCACAGCTCAAAGTTGTCCAATGTATAAACACATAGGGCTAGCACTAAGCTTAGCTGTGTTCAAACAGACACACACCACTGCCACATTCAGGTCACCTACAGACACACTTGCCACATTTACATGGTCTGTCTTGCCTGCTTCCCTTTCTTATTCACACGCATGCTTGCCAACCTATTGGGTCAGCCTAGGCCTCCTGCACCCCCATACAACACCCTGTGCAAGTAATGATATCTGTGCCACATCCTTGTCATCCTTCTCATCAATGCAGGGATATGAAGCTACAGTATGCATCTGATGTACAGTGTTACTATCTAAATGAATATGTATTTGTTTCATCCATTACTGCCTTTGGCATGCTACTTGTACTGGTCAGTTACAGATATTGTATACTGCCATTACTAATGATTAAACAAAATTATTTTGTGTACATTACACTGGATGTTATTCTAATAGCTGTGTAGTCACACAATGAAAGGTGTCTCATGGAACTGTTTATGTTTCACTTTTAGGATTGTGTAGGACATACATATGGGTACACATCTACAATGAACACATCAACATCAGAGCACAGGATGCAATGACAGCGAAGAAGAAAAATGTTATCAGAAAGGTAAAATAGTATAAGTGCATGCCTCCATAAGTTCATATGTGTATAATAGGCTAACAAAAACAAGGTCTTCTTTCAGCTTAGCCATGCATCCCTAAACTCTGACAAGGTCTGAAAGCCTTGATAAGTGTAAGTAGGGTTTGGGAGCTGAGACATGTGCAAGCCGGGGCGTGGGAGAAGAACCACCTATGGTTTTCCTGTGTCCATTAGAGAGATTTGTCCTAAAGTAGTTATCATTTTCATGTTCCCCATCCTATTGTGTAACTTGCACATGATTTGCAGCAGGGTGAACCTCTGCTTAACATGAATGGGGAGCCTGCTATATATTAGGTATAGTCTCTGGGCTACATACTTGCCTCTCCAGCATGTCCTATTTATACCACAATCTAGGTGTGTAGGACAGGTAATTCTCATGCTAGCCCTTTCTTGGGTATGCAGGAAGTACACAGTGGGGTCTGACACCTCCCTGCATGGAAGGCATATACCTCCCCTCCAAAGCATGCCAGAGACAGAATACACAGTTACAGGCCTGACGTGATCTGCATAGGATATGTTATGTACACTGTGTATTATTTTACTGTGGAACCTCTGTGGATGTGACATTTGTCAAATATGCCTGGTTAGTTACATACCAAAGGTGGCATTGCACTCAATGGTAGGTGTGATGAATGTCGAATACAGTGGAACAATGACTTTCTTAGATTTACATGCCATAGCTTTGTTTAAAGGTTGCACAACATAAAATTAATCCCCAAATATTACCGACCTGTGACAGTCATAGGATAGAGCACTATCTATCCGTCCCTAAATCCCTGACTACTGGGTCAACTGTTGGAGGTGTGCGGTCAATATGATAGTTACCAGGGGTAGATGACTTCCCAAGGGATAATATTATGCATTTCTTGGCATAAGTCCACAGCTCTGATAACAGCTGAATGTCTGCCTTAGCCCATCCTGTGCATGGAGCAACAGAATAGTGCTCTGCTTAACTAAGTGTATGAGCATGCCCAGTGGGATTTTTGGTTAGTTATAAACTGACTACAGCCCACACCTAGCTGTACTCCAGTCTGGGCTTTTTTGTTGCACAATAGGATATCTGTCCCTGTTTCTGCACTGCTGCACACTTTACTCACACTGGCTAAGATTTTCTAAAGTTGTTTTATGTAATTAATATGTGAAAGAGGTTAAAATAGTACAGCACACACAGATTGACAAATATTATTAATACCTCGCATCCAAAAAAAGTGGATACCTCTAGATTAGAACCAAGAACGGCATCTGACAAAGTGATTGTCTTAGTCCTTTGAGCCACAGAAGCTGCTTGACAGACAGGGGGTCATTCATCACATAATCACCTGCATAAGTATGTACATTGGTTATTCCTCCATTACGTAAGACCTGCAATGTAAGGTCAGTTTCTATATTACTATCCTGAGACTGACAAGGGAGAACTGCTGTGTTGGTGGTGGGGAAACAACACCACATGTTCTTCTGGGATACACGATAGTCTGACTATCATTTAACCCCACTGTATAACATCTGCCTTCAATGATGTACCAGTAATCTGTTGCAGTAGGACTGTATGAATATTCCATGCATGAGGCCTACTGAATAGAAATTAAAACATGTTACTGGAATGGGTATCTGTAGTGCCATGTGGATATCATTTCTGTCCAACTAGTCCACTATAGTTACTTGAATAATGTACCTGGTCCATACATAGAATCATAGGAGATTACTAGGCTAAAGACCCTGAGGCCCTTACAAGCCTAGCCAAGAGTTTACTCCCCCAAAAAGGAAACCTCAGTCAACACCTGTTGCCCCAGTCAATGGACCAAAAGTAAGGGATCAACAGTACATAATGCACTTACTTACAGCCCCCTGTGCCTTCTGGCTGTCACACACATACACCAACAAGTGAACAAGTTGTGTGTTCGAAGCAAGCAGTACATACAATGGCATATCATAACGATCCACTAGACTACTGTGTAGGTTACAGACTTACCCTGCAAATGCAGCAGTTAACACAACTGTAGTTCATGGCTGACTCTGTCCAATGCAAGCAGAACACAGCCAATACATGGATAGGTACAGAATGTGTGAGCTGCCTGGCATTAATTTTAATTTATTTATGTATGTGAGTAGGAGTAAGATGTTAGTCCCTACGTCCCTAGGTTGTCAGTGAATGTACTATGCTTTGTTTCTTAGCCAAAGCCAGGGTGTATTGAGCATGCCTATGTCTACTTACAGGGACATCAGCAGCGGCTTCATCCAATTAGTCCTCCTGTGACTGTGGCTGTAGTGATCTAGGCACTGGTGGGGAGATGTGTATCCCTTCCTTTTGCTGATCCTGCTTCAGTTGTTTCCGCAGGATCAGATTATGTAGCATAGCATATACTGTGAATATCTGCACACATGTAGCTGGAGTGTACTGCAGGGCTCCACCAGATATATCCAGGCACTGGAACCTTGACTTGAGAACCCCAAACACATGCTCTATGATGTTCCTCATTTGTGCATGTGCCTCATTATGGCATTCTTCCATGGGTATGTGTGCATTTCTAATGAGTGTCATCATCAATGGTTCCAGGGGAAGCCAACATCCCCCAGTAAAGGGCCCTGTGGGATGTCCCTTATGGCAAACATCTGGTACAGCTGTGATGTGTGCCAGATATGAGAGTCGTGATAATTACCAGGGTTGCCAGCACATACATTCAGGATAATCCCTTGGGCATTGCACATGACCTGGCAGTTTATGGATTGGTACCTCTTGCAGTTAAGGTAGATTGTATCCTGCTCACCAGGAGGTGCCTTGAAGTGTATATGTGTGCAATCTATGGCACCCAGTACTTCAGGGTAGTGTGCTACATGGTAGAATTGTTGCATATTACTGGCCCCTCATCTCAGGGGAAAGGGGAAAAGATATGTGCTCACTGGCATGTGGAAGCATAGCATCCAGAAATTGGTGGAGTATCCTGAATGCAGATGCCTGTGACACCCCCATCATTTCCGCAGTTGGTCTTTGAAAGGTACCTGTAGTTAGTATCCTAAGGGCTGCACATACCTTTGTTTCCAATGGGATGGTTTCCCCTCTGCTAGCTCTGGCTCTGATTTGAGGGCAGCAGAGCTCACTGAGTTCTTGTAATATGTCCCTGTCCACCCTGTAGCGCTCTACAATCTCCAGCTCATGTAGCTCCTGGAAGGTTACTCTGGGCCTGAACACTTTTCTCTTTCTCGGCCTAGGTCTATTGTCAGCAGCACCAGCAACATTGACTTCAGCATCTAGCACAAACAGATGTAGCATCGCTGCAGCAGCCCCTAGCACTATCCCAGTTAAAATTCCCAAGTCTCTACTCCAATGGTCCAGAGTATTGATGGGAAATCAGAATGTAGGGTGTATGCATACTTTATACAGTTTTGCTCTAGGCCCAGCATGTGGGATTGGCTAATTAAGATGCAGTTCACCTGCCAAGGATATAACTGACATAATTTAAAGGCCCTACTATAGTGTGTGACGCAGCACTATGCGCGGTGGTGCTCAGCATAGCTTATACAAAAGTCATGAATATTTATTAAAGATATCCACTTTTAACCGATTGCTGTCTAGGTAACCACTGTCACGTGGGTAGTCTGTTCATGAGAACATGCTAAGCTATGCTGTATGCTACGTAAACATGCACACTGGGAACAAAAAATCCTACAAATAAGATACACCCCACTGATGTCATCCACATCCACTGGGAATATCAACACTGTGTAGGAGCCTACACAAAGTGGATATGCGGACATGGTTGCTCCTTTTAGTAATTCAAGGAATCCACTTAATTTGCATACATGTCCATGCAGGCAGCGTTGAAACTACACGGTTCATAGCCATGTTAGCTGGGTAACAGTGCATATGCACCATTGTATGGACCAGTTGCGAGGTCCTAGAGTACATTTGTAAAAACCATATTAGAAATGTTATTTATTTATTTATTTTTTTATTTCTGTTAAGTATGTTTGCACAATCCGGCACATAGTGCAAACATGCTGAAATTATTAAAAAAAATTATTATTACTTTTACATATTCTCTTCTTTTTTCAGACCTCCACAATATACCTTTTGCACTTATATGTATGTGATCTTACATTTTCACGGGAGTTATGTCCATATTTGTGGACTTTTACATCACCTTCTGTCCATGTAGACACATGTACGTGGAAAAATTCCACATACGGGCACTGACACTGAGTCTAAACTGATGCCTTTCTGCTTATTGGCTCACTCCACCTGGCTCACTTGCATGAGATTCACCTGCTTATGAGGAAATTTGCATTCCATGGAAGTTTCCCTGTTTGTGCATGCTTACACACCACCAAGCGACGCTTAATGAATCTAAAATTGCTCACGCACATGTACACATTGCCCTGTGGAGGCTTTACTGAATTCCCCCAAATGTCTGTGTGTGTGTGTGTGTGTGTGTGTGTGTGTGTGTGTGTGTGTGTGTGTGTGTGTATGTTAGAGAAGAAAACCCTAGTAATTTACTTTCCTGCATGCCCAATAACCTTTGTGGATGGTGGAGGCTGTTTTTAAGGTTAGTATAAGAGTCAGAAGCAACTCAACAGTGCTATATTGGAATTTTGGAAATTAGAATTGAGACAATTCTGCACTGAGTACTCAGTTTCATTTTTTTTATATAATAATTAATGTAGAATGCATTCTGTTTTTTTCATGTTTGTAATGTACATCTAATTAAACACATCAATTCTAGTAAAAAATTGTGTCAAAGGACATTACATCATAAGGAATCCTGTTATGAGATTTTAATATAGCCTGGCTTCTCTGTAGTATATAGATTGTATGTCACCCAAATAAGTAGAGTTACTGATTAAGAAGCTTTCACTCCCCATAGTGTACTTTTAGAAAAACATAAATTTCAGCTTGAAAAATATAAAACATCCTCCCACAAAAATGAAAGTGAGTCACCTTCCTAATTTTAAGAAGCTTAAAGCATGTTGTCATGTTATAAAACAAATATAAGTAACAAACCTTTGGACTTAAATACAACTTCCTCAACATATAAAACACCAAATGATACTGTTTTTGCTGTAAAAAATGTCTTCTTTTTTGTCTTTTATTTTGTTGGTAAGGGATCAGCCTCTAATATTTTTTTCTCAGAGCTGAAAATCTCTTCCAGTGCCCTGACATAATGAAAGAATGGACCCGCAATGCCTCACCACTTAAATTAATGGAGAGAATTCAGTACTTCCATGTTAAATTTGTCACAGGTTTTTTTTTTTTACTTCCTAGCAAAACAAGTTATCAGCTAGTTCTTACAGATGGAACACCTCACACTGAAAAGTAATACACGATAACGTAGTATTGTAACCACATAGTAAATAAGCAGCTCCTCCTTCTGTCTATATACCTCGCTCTGACTCTGTTTTTGATTCTGATTCTTTGATCATGCCATTTCTGATGCTACACTATATTTAATGCTTGTATAGACGGTGTTTTTTCAGTCACTCTATAAATAATAAATTTATCGATTGCCTTTATACCTTCAATCCAAATATGACATTCACTTTGTACATAATATATGTATCTATTGCATTTTGTCCTTCTCTCTGTATATAATGTCATGTATCTATTGTGTTTTTCCCGAGCTGAGACTGAAATGGGTCAAGTGGAATCAATGCTCTGCCCTGGTTAACAAATTCAAAATAAAATAAATAAAATATTTTTTATTACCCATACTGCTTTGAAGTTGTATTTGCAAAACCAAAAGGCATATAATGAGAAATTAAATTGATTGTAAAGAAAATATGCTTGTAGACATTACCAACACGCATTAAACAAAATGAATCAATGATGAAGCATGCCTTTGGATGACTATATTCACACCATGACAGACGATTTAAACAAATTAATTCTATATCTAATGTAGTTATGTTTACCTCCTTTCCTTGCTGTAGGCCTAAAGAAAGAGGTGGTGATAGTGTCCCAATACTGGTGTAAGACTACTTAAAAGAAAAGTTAATAAACAAAAGAAAATACTAGAAGAAATAAAATATGCAGCACACAAATTGAAATTCAGCATCAGAGAGCATCATAAAACACCTTTCTTATATATTGCAAAGCATGTAATATCATCCACCCCATCCAACCACTACCTTTCTTTCCACTCCACTAACTACCTTGATTATAGCAAGCTCAGATGCTCATAAGGCTAGTACTTATTATACAGCAGGAACTTCTTATTTTAACATTTGTTAATGTCTGTTTTGTACTTCACAGATAAAGATTCTAGTTGTCTACTGATGTACTATGTTCTTCATCTGTAAATATGTTGTAAGTAATTGCTATGTTAAATTGTTAATCGCTATGTAATCCAATGTAACTACTGTCTGTTTATTTTACTGTGGAGCTTTTCTCCCCGGGCCTCCGCTGAAAATGGACCTACGTCCAGTCGGACACTCCCGGTCAACAAATTTAAATAAATAAATAAATAAATAAATGAAAACTAGTTTAATAGTATCTTAAAATTAAACATAGAATAAGTATTAATCTACATGATTAATAGCTTCCAATATTGACTGAGATAAATACCACATAAACAACAAATATCCTTAATTATTAGTTTTTTTTCATTAAAACAGTATAGAACAAACCAATAATAATTCATCCAGGGAATAAAACAGTATAGAACAAACCAATAATAATTCATCCAGGGAAGCAATGTATTTGACATTGTGCTAACAAATATCTTTACCTGCCCATGATTTTACCTCACTACTAAACATTGGTATATCATTTCATTTTACCGTAACTAAAGCTACACTGTAGGAAATATCTTGACCATTTTGGATGATAACAATTTACAAAAGTTAAATATTCTGAAACAATGAACTTCTCACTACAACAGAATAGAAAGGTATCCATGCTGGCTAACATATCACAACATAAATCACATATACACATTCTGAAGATATGATTAAATAATGCAGGCAAAACTATTCCTTGGTACATCAAAGAATAAACCCCTATAGTTATAATATATAAAAGTAAACATTATAATGAGAGCAAAGATACTATTCCTCCTTCAAAAAATGTTAAAAAGCTTGCTTAACAAAAGAGAGAATGATCATAGAAAATTGATAAAATGAAACTATGAGAAAAAACATCAAAACCCAAAGGGAACAACAATATATTATTTAATTATGGCAGAAAATAAAAATGGTAGCTAGCATCTGTAGTAGATTGTTAATGAATAATGCAGTAATAACTCAATCAATCTTATTTAATTCCAGACACAGGCAGATTATGAACCAGATATAGACAATTCCTGTCCATCAACAGTGAACCAGGAAAACTGAAGGGAGAAGATGTCAGATGCAGAAATAAAGGTTAAGAACCCTATGTTTGTGGAACAGACAATATTCACGGTAGTTTCCAACACAGTACAAGGAATAATTTACTAAAACCAGAACATACCCTTGTTAAAATGTTCCTTCAAACAAAGTATGTTCTTGAGTTTCACTTCAGAATACTTTGGTCCCCCATGCATAAGGAAGGTACCAAATCTGCTGAACAAGTGCAGACTAATCAGTCCTACTGTATTTACTGTAGAATTACAGAAGCTGTAATAAAATAATTTATCTTAAAGAATATTAGTTACCTTTCATTAACAGACTCTGAAAAATATGAATTTGTCAGAGGAAAATAATATAAATTTGTTAAGTAAAAAATAATGCCTACTTTATTTGGTGTTATTTTTGAAGAGGTAACAATGGAACTTAAATAGGAAGTGACCAGGCATGCTGCATACTTAGATCTCACTAAGGCAACATTAGATAACATCATCCCTAAAGATACTTAAGACAGATACATTCAAATTAATATTAATAATAATGTAGAAAAGTGAGTGAATAACTTCTTGAAGGGGAGAAAACATAAGATGAGAATTATGGATTGCCTATCTAAACCTTCTGATGTGTTCAGTGGAGTCCCTCTGGACTCAGTGCTGGGGCCACTCCTATTTGGTATCTTTTTCTTTTTTTGATAGAACTACAAGTAGATGAGTACAGAATAGTATTTAGTGAAATGTTTTGATGCTTTCAAAGTAAGATATGGTGGTGCCACTCCATCATGGATGTAATAATACTTCAGGACAGGTTAAAGAAAATCAACACCTGGAAAAGAAGTAGCATTATTTAATGTTGCTAAATGTAGTATTGACAAATCTAGGAAAAAATTTCAAAATTAAAAGTAAGAGACTAAGGGTAGAAAATAAAATAAAAATATCTAGGGGTAAATCTGTGCAGTAAATTAAGCTTTGATCTCTGTGTCACAACAAACACAGAAAAAAGTCAGGGGGCACATCATCACTGACCTCATAAATCATAATAGCAAAAATGTTGTTAGGCTCAACCTGCAATGGTTTGGTACTATAAAGGGTAAATCATACCTGATAAATCTTGTTAGCTTCTTTGAGTTTGGTGAACAGTGGCCATATTGTTAATGCTGTCTATCTTGATATGGCCAAGGCATTTGATACCAAAGGAATTATTAATGGGCTAATGGTCATAAACATGGATCCCTATATGGTAAAATAGCTAGACAACTAGCTCAATGAAAGAACACACGTTGTCCATGTAGGTAATGTCTCTTCAAACAGAGAGAAGGTGACCAGAGGTGCCCCCCAGAGATCTGTGTTTAGTACTCTCCTGTTTGGCATTTATTTATCTGTTCTCAAAACTGTTAACAATGCTCTATGGTTGACCAGATTATCTGATAACTACAAGCTAGGTGTAATTGCCAATGATATATTTACATTTAAAAATAAACTACTGCAAGCTAATACCTGGTATTTAGAAAACACGAAGTTTAACACCAAGAAATGTAATATTATCTCCTTAGGGAAATAGCTATGGAGTAGATCTGTTTAGAGACAGTGATTAGAGATCTGATTCAAGATAGTGATTAGAGATCTGATTAAATACAATGATTATAGATCTGATTAGAGACAGAGATTAGAGATCTGATTAGGGACAGTGATTAGAGATCTGGGCAGCTGGGTAGATTAACTCCCTCTCCTTTGATCACCATGTAGCTACTATAGTTAGGAAATCCTTCTATATTTCACATCTAATTGCCAAAGACAGCTGTTCCAAATCCAAGGAAGTCATTGTTCCCTTATATGGAATACAATGTACACTTTGGCATGTATCTCACTAGGGAATATAAAAAAGCCTTGAAAAGCCACATATGTTCTTAACCAAAAAAGATCCATGTCTCACAAAACTTAGTTACCATTAGAGATTGGAAGTCTTGACCTTATACTCTGTGTCTTATAGAGTTCTGAGTAGAGATCTGTACCTTAACTGCTGTGCCATTAGGGATCCTGCTATCTTTGACCTCCCATTTATTGGCAAGTGAAATAGAGTAACCAACACTAGACCCAGAGTTCTAAACCTGCACCAGTATATAAATAAAACAAAACAGGGGGACAGCTTTATCATTCAGCATCTCCACTTGCTCTGGAATAAACTTCCTCTGCAGGTAAACAATGTGATTTGTCATCCTTCAAACATAGCTTGGATGACTGGATGGGTACCTTTAAATTTACAATGGCATGTACAGCACTTACCCTCCTTGAAAATGGTGCTAGAGCTTGAGAGTGGTTATTATCAAGGGGCACATGGCATCAGGTCTAATTTCCTTGTGTATCCTATGATCCTATGTGGCCTGTTATGATGCCCAAGGTTTATCCAACATATTACAATAAGTTATCGTCCAACTGTATAACTCATTGATTAGGCCAAGAACAGGCTATAGTATACAACCAAAGCAATCCATCTAATACAGTTTAAGAATGCTCAGAAGTTCGTAACACTGGAAATAGATGGACCAGCAAATATAAACTAATCAGACTTGCAAAAATAACTTTTATTCTCTTTGTCCTACAGACTTTATGGGGGAACTTAGCATAAAAATGTCTTATCCAATTCAGTTTTGTCTGAAAACTAATATGTAGAAGGTACAATGAGCAGAGCTAATACATGATCCTGTACATTTTTGCTGAAATACATATAAATAATGGCAAAAATAGTATAGACTAATTCCCCAATAACTTCTAAAACTTTGGAATAAACTCCCACTTGCAATAATATTAAGTGTGTCACTAGTAGTATTCAAAAACAACTTTGTTAGATATACAGAAAAAGTGAAATTTCATGTGGTAATGGTAGTCCAGCTTTTTGAAGTATTTTATACACCTGATATCAAAACCTATGAACCTAAGATTCACCACATTCCATAAAAATTGTTGCACACTTCCAATAATCTACTTTTTATGAGTCTTATAAAGCCACTTTTGCTGTGTCATATTCAGACATGTGTGCAGCTTACCAACAACATTTAAAGAATTCTAAAGATATTTATTTATGTACTGCCATTTGATAACTGGATGGGTAGTCTGGTCACTAGACAATTTTCAGCTATGAGCTTGGCCCATAAGTACATCAAATATTCATATATATCACACTAGTAAGAAAAGCAAACTGTTTACAACACAGATAGAAGAAGACAGTAAACTGCAGGTTTTCAATAAACATTTTGAGACAAATATTTAGAATGCAGATAAAGAAAAATAACTGCAAATATACATACAATATTTTGAATGCATGAATTCACAGAATTTAGCAGTGACATCTGCATTCAATAGTAGGTTTACAGTGTGCCATGGTAAATGCTTTGCATGTTACTGTTGCCAGAACAAACAAATTCAGGAACATCACACTTGTTAAAAATAGCACGCTATTTACAATACAGCTTTTGATGTTAAAGCAGCAAAAACAATAAAATGTATACTGAAGAAGGAAAATTTAACTGTAGCATGAATATTGTACATAGCATCAATATTGTGTCAATGTGCTTGAAGATATTTCCTTTGTGTGTTTAACCCTTCTCTTGGTGCAGATACATACCTTTAGAAGAGACTCTCAGCTTGATTATACATGTGTAAAATATCTTATTGTCTGATTTCTATTGGGAGCTTGTTTCAGATGGAAGATGTAAGTTTTACAAATGTACATGTTTCCCCATAGCTAGGCTTAAATCTGAGTAGGGATAGAGTGTACTCACTTATATCTCTCAGTGCATAACTGTGGAGTCCGGTCTGCAACTTGAATTTTCATGGTGGGGGGGGGAGCAGTGGCCGAAACTGATGATTTTAAAGATCTTGGACTACAGTAGCAGGGTTGCTCTTTCATACACTGGTAGTATGTTTACCTTGAATAAGAGTAAGGAATGATGGGTTAACTGTTCTGCAAGTAACATGTATCTATAGATTTTGTGAACTGTGGTCTGTATTTTCTATACATTTGTGCTTAAGAAGAAAGCTACTAACTGAAGACCATATTCAGTTTTTGGAAATTATATGTTCAATACTATGACCTGGCAGGATGCTGGTGCAAGTAAGAGGGACATGTTATAACACTTTTATAGGTTCATAGATTAGCACTAGGCTAACTGCCCTTGTGAGCCATTTTAAGCCTAGCCAATTATCCCTTCTGAGATTCAAACCTTGCACCTTGTGTTTGTAAGGCAAACACCTTAACCATTAGGCCACCCTCCCAACCCACTCTAGAGTGTTTTGTTTATAATAATGTCTGTGTTTAAAGAAGGATAGTGAGATGTCAGGGGTGAGGCTACTGCATCCTTGTACAGTCACAGTTAGAAACTTGCTTCTGCTTCCATCTGTATAAACGGTATTGATGCTGTTAGTAATCTATTCAGGGGTTCCAAACTCGTGAAGCTGGATTTTAAGGTCTTGATAAATAACATGTTGTTGCAAATCTTTCTAAAGCTTTCTTGTGGTATCAGCTGGAGCTGAGGTCATCAGTATAGATTATAGCATTTTGATTCGGGATGTTATTGGTGAGATCACTGATGAAAAGTTAGAAAAGCACTGAAACCATAATCAACCCCTGGGTACTCATGTGTTGGAGGAGCCTAGATTTGAGAAAATGTTCTTTGAGTAGATCTGAAATTCTCTGCCTTGAAGTTAACCTTGGAACCATAATGCTTTGGCCATGTCTTTAAAAAGTCTACCTGTCAATCTAGATTCATCTATATTTTTGAAGATTTGGTTGTTTGCTGTATGTAGGGCAGTCACATTACTAATGTAGTTATGGAAGCCATGTTGGGCATTGCATAGAAGCCTACATTTTTTATTGCATTTTGCGACTCAGCTACATTTTTTTTTCAAAAATTTTGTAAGTGGGTAAAGCTTGGCTATTGGCCTGCAATTCCTGAAATCCTTGGCATGGGT